>NC_143052.1:98599090-98902121 GCF_052426305.1 Pelodiscus sinensis
CACAACACCCTGTACCACAGATGACAGTTACCTAAAACCTCTGTTGTGACAGGCAAGTGAATTTCAGATCAGAAGTTCACACACAGGTGAGATACCTTGCCACTAGCCCTAGCCAATTCAATCAAGTCTATTGACAATTAGGCCAGAACTTGCTGAGACACACCAAGAAAACCCCAGGTAACACAAAACAGTGAAACAGCTACTGTCATCATTAAAAGTCAGAGACAACACTCAATAAGAAATTCAGGTAAGTCTTTTCCTATCTCATATGTGGGAAGACAACCATTCACTGACTCCAGTTCATAATGGTTTCCTTTTCAAATCATATGACTAGAAACATGAAGAAAATGAAAAGCTTACTCCCTTACAAAAACAGACAAAGCCACCAGGAAAGCCTTGGTCCAGGTTACAAGTCCAAGATTCAGACTGAAGTGGTACTAAACTGAGGTGCTGCAACAGGTCAGAAAAGGAGAGGTGGCAACTTAAGAAGCTAGCACTCAAATCTAGCATGCTTCAATAGAAGAGTTAAAGGCTTATTTTTAAACTGCTTCCAAAAGTACTCTAGACCAGGGGCAGGCAAAATACAGCCACAGGCTGGATTCAGCCCACCAAACTGCTGGATCTAGCCTGCAGCCTCTGCCAGGCTCCCTGCTTGCCTGCCCCACCTCCACACACTGCTTAGAGCAGCCTGGGAGAGAGGCTTTGCACACTGCCCATCTCCAGCACAATCTTGCAAACTGGCAGATGGGAGCTGCCTATTAGCAGGACAGGCAGCACCTGAAGTACCCCTCCTCCAGGGCTCACAGCATTCAGAGAAGCACATGGCCCCTTCTGAGCTGCATGCAGAGGCACAGAAGACCTGTCTGAGAAACCAGCTGGGCTGTTGATCAGGAGATTACTCCTGCACAGAGCCCACCTCTGGCACCTCAGCCCATCCCTTCCCACAAGCCTCTTCCCTCACTCCTATCCCCAATCTTCTGTACCATCTGCAACTCTGGTCCTGCAACCATACTGTCTCCTATACCCTGCACCCAATTCCTGGTCACATCCCAAATCCCTGCACCCCTCTTCCAGTTCACAGCCGTCTCTCAGACTCTGCACCCTCCCATACTCTTCTCCTCCAAAGGAGAAACCTTTCCTATACCCATATCCCCTTGCGGAGCCTGCACCCCCTCCTGCAGCCTAGGTCACAGCCTCCCTCCCAGATCCCATACCCTTTCTGAACCTCAATCCCTTACCCCAAGGTCCCTTCTGCACCCAATCTTCACCCCAAACCTCCTTCATTAATATAATAAAATACCACTAAATTCTTGGAGTGCCCCTCCATCACAAATTATTGTCCACCCCTGCTCTAGACAATACAGCTGTTCTACAAAGTTGGAAGTAACAGAAAGCAGTTTTTCTATCAAACTAAGTCAAATGATCTTCAGATAGACAAAAACAGTCACCTAGCCCAACAAGTGAAAAAACTGTACTTTAGCATGCCTGCTACTAGGAAATCCAAAAATATCCCCATATCCCTTGACTCCACACGTGCACACCCCTGTGGTAATAGGAGCAGACATGTCTTTTCCCACCACTCACTAGATGCTTCTTACCAGCATCTTCAACTCTGCCTTCTCAACTGGCTTCCTATGGCTTTCATAAACACTCATGCCCATATCTTGGCCAGGCACACAAGAAATTAAATAAAATCCAGGAGATAGTTTATGAGAAAGACAGCGCTCCATTTTATTCACATACTGACAGCCATCACAGATCACATGGTTTCCACATCACCCAGTCACCTCACATACACTAAGAAGAAGTAGTGACAAGAGAACCCTATCCAAACATGTCTTTCAGGCAGATGAGAAGTTTCCCATCATCTTCCAGAAAGGAAGGAAATGACTCAAATGTGATTCTCCTTCTCTCCCCACATCCAAATCTGCAGTCATGTTATCAAAACGTTGCAATCACTGATACCACAGGGTGATGGCAGAGCTGAAAAAAATCATTATGGTATTCTCATTTCTGAGCATAGCTGTTATTTTGTGAGGGATAACTAATGAGGAGATTTCAAGGAAGGACAATATCCATACAGCATTCATACAGTGCATAGTAACATATAACCTAGAGTAAGTTGAAAAGACATTCTGGTAAGACTGCTTTACAGTGTAATTTTACATTAGGATAATGCTTAAAGACCTCAATCCAAGATCAGGGTCCCTTCGTGCTAAGAACTGAACTAACATGACATCCCCAGTTGTTGCTCCTTACGTTTAGGGTGAGTGGGGTGGAAAAAAGCTATAAATTAGGGATGTAAAATTCCATTAATTGCCTAGCCAGTTAAACATATTGTTTAACTGGTTAACCAATTAAAAGGGGGTGAGCAGGGGGTCCAGTGCAGCCCCTGCCTGCAGGGTGACTGGGCCTGCCACAAACCGAAGTTTCCCATCAAAACAGCCCCTGCCTCCAGGACACCCAGGCCTGCCACAGTCAGGGGCTGCACTGAAACAACCACTGTTGGAGGCAGGCCCCCTTTGGGGCTGGAACAGTGGCAGCTATGGAACTGCTCCAGCCCCATTGGTTAATTTTAACTGATAAGGATGAGGCTTACTGCTTAAACTAGGGGTGGGGAACCTGAGGCCCAGGGGGTTATATGGACACTGGTGGAAGGGACATTGCGTGGATCTGGCCCCCAAGGTTCTGGGTTGCCCCCCAGCATTGGGGAGCCCATGCTGGCAGTCAAATCCCCCTACTATCTCCCTGTGGGGCTGGAGCACACAAAATCTCCCCCAGGTGCTGGTGTGCAAGGAGAATGTGGAGAGTGTTTTTCTCCCTCAGCTGGGGGCCACATTAGTGAGGGTTTGGTTTGGATTTTTTTGCTTCTTACTTGTGTATGGCCCCAGATTGTTTTCTGCAGGTCAGCAGCCCCCAACCCAAAAATGTTTCCCCACCCTTGGTTAAACCTTTACATCCCTACTATAAGTCACCACACATCTGTACAAACACAGGGTGCCCCCACTGTAAGTAACCCTGGTACACATTGGTCCCATACTAGCATTATTGATGCTTGTGGGAACTGTTCTGTTTTATGTCCCCCCCCTTTTCCACTCTTCTGTTGCACAAAAACAACCACCCCAAACGAACAAAAACACCCCAATTTGCAAAAACAGAAGTCAGCCACAGGAAAAAAATTCCCTGCTTTACATCCTTTTGCTATACATCCACTTTTTCTCAACATACCTTGGACATATAGCAGGGATGCCCTATATTAAACTTCCCTGAATTCATTACTCATTCACTCCTCACAAAATAAAATTCCTCCTCACAAATAGCAATACTGTATTTTTTCAGCTCTTTTGATTGGCATTGTGAGAAGAACAAAGAGCTTGTGATGATTTGATTTCCTGCATGGCTGTCATGTAGCTATACACACACACACACTCTTGTTTTCCAAGTCAGCCACACAAGCATCAATTAAATAACCTCTCATATGGAACTGAGGCAGCTGTGGCAGAGAAGGTGAACGGCACACAGAATAAGAAATGAGAGGAGTAGAGACTGGGAGAAGTGGCAAAGGGAGTTATTTCAGGGAACCACTTAAGAGAAGTGATTGGTGTTCATTAACTTATGGAAATTTACGAGGTTAAAAAGGGGGTTACAATGACATGCGACCTGGGGCCTTGTAGAGGAACGAACGGGAACAGCTTTGAGTTACGTGAGGCAGGAGCAGGGATGGGCAGGGCAATAACGGGGTTAACCAGGAAACAGGGGACTTTGACCCGAGATAAGGGGTGCCAGGGAAGAAGGGGGGGCGGCACTGGAGTCAGGGAGCGGGAGGGGCACGAGGGCCAGCAGGGGGGACGGTTGGAGCGCAATGCAGAGTGGCGGCGCTACGGAGGGGGGAGCAGTTTACACGGCAAGTCAGAGTGGCGGGCGAAGGTTCCCGCGGGGCGGGGGGGGGGGCAGTGGAGGCGCGGGCTGGGCTTTTACCCGGGCGCTACATGAAGACGGAAGGGGGAAGGCTCGTTACCTTCTCGTTGTACCGGCCCAGGACCCGCTCGAGGCCCTCGGCCCCGCCGCGCCCCCTCACGGCCTCCAGCACCGCCTCCAGCTCCATGCCTGCGGGGCGCTCCCGAGCCAGGGGCAGCACAGCTCCTCCGCCAGCAGCAGCCACCGCCTACCAGCTGCTCCCCGACCTTTCACCCCGCGCCGCCGATGACGCCACGTTCGCCCTAGAAACCAACGGCCCGGTCCCGCCCCATGTAGGTGGGCGGAGCGAAGCTATGGGAAGGTGTGTGCGCGGGAGAGAGAGAGAGAGAGAAAGAGACAGACAGACAGATCAGTCACTATTGGCTGGAGCGGCCACAGGGAGGCGGGCTCTTGAGCGTCTAGCCGTTCCTATTGGCTGCGCTCTATTTCCCTCCTCAAATCCGGGCAGAAGCCCCACAAGCCTGTTCAGGCAGGTTCGAGGTAGGCAAAAACTACATTTCCCGTCATGCAATGCGCCAGCAGACCACTCCTGTCGCCTATTCATGACCCGTTGCATGCTGGGAGTTGTAGTCTCCGCGGGCTGCGGTTATGGGGCGGGGCGAACAGAAGCTTTAATTCTCAGTCGTCACTGGGGCATCGACGTGTTGGGTGTGTGAATGTGTGTGTCTTGTCCCCGCTCCCGCTGCCGCCCTCCGTGCCTCAGTTTCCCCCGCTGCCCAATGGCCGTCGCGCTATGTCCGCGCCGTGGTGGCGAATACAACTAATAGCCACCGCGACCGTTAACGTTCCTTTGCAGGCGGTTGCAAGGTCCCGCTGCGCGCGGAAGCGGCCGAGGGGCGGGGGCGGGGGAAGCGCTGTGGGTTGTACCACGTGTGTCCCTCCACCCCAGTGGGCAGGTCGGGCGCGTCGCAGCACCTGTGCCCCCGGGCCG
Source organism: Pelodiscus sinensis (assembly GCF_052426305.1). Classification (NCBI taxonomy): domain Eukaryota; kingdom Metazoa; phylum Chordata; order Testudines; family Trionychidae; genus Pelodiscus; species Pelodiscus sinensis. The sequence goes on from NC_143052.1 coordinate 98,604,000, forward strand.
TGAGCCTGGCCCCGTGCGGGCTGGGCGGGTTTTGCATTGGAGCGCGAGGAAACACACGGCGCTGCAAGCGGGACGCCTGTGCAGGGCTGGGTGCCGCTAGGAAAGCGTGGGACGGGCTTCTTCAGCGGCAGCGTGAGAGCGCGGGCGTGGCTGTGGGGCAGCTGCGGGTGGGGAGTTTGGTCGAGGGCAGGGGGAGGGAAGGCTCCTGTCCTCTCCCCTCGCAAGGAAAATGCTGGTCGCCCCTCTCTCTGCATGCAGCTATTGCAGCGTGTTTGGGAGCGGGGCGATGCCAGCAGTGCAGCAGGGGACCCGTGCATCGCACTGCCCCTTCAATAGCTGGCCCTTTGGCCCTAGGGTTAGAACACGTGTGTAAGTGGGAACTGAGCAGGTGCCCTGGGGAGGAGGAGGAGTGAAGTCCCAGCGGGAAAGGAGGACACTCTCTTGTGACTTTCTCTTAGGTTGCGGCTGAAGAAAAGAGCAGTCCTTGGTGTTGTGCATGAGATAAAGCTTAAAACAAACATCCTGGTGATCAACTCAGAAAAACTGGAGCCGCCACTGGCTGCTAAGGAGCCAGGGTGTTCAGGGAGCCCCTACGTGCAGGGCCAGATTAAGAGGGGGGGCTAGCCGGGCAGCTGCCAAGGGTGCCAACTTATGGGGGGGCACCTGAAAGGTGTGCAGCACGCCGGGAGGCGGGGCCACGCATGCATCGTGCGCCCGGGGGCAGAGCCGTGCATGCTGCCCGGGGCGCAGGAATGGCTCGAGCCGGCCCTGCCTACGTGTACCTATAAAAAGCAATAGTCAAGTATGCATACTGCACAACTGGACAGTCTTTTACTTCTGTGAAGCACACTACAGCAGTGGCTCTCAACCTTCCCGCACTATTGTATCCCTTGCCAGGGCGCTGACAAAATTGCCAGGCCACTGGAGAAGGGGGGGAAGGCAGCACCACACTTGTTGAAAGGGAGTCCCGGAGCTAGTTTCCTCCCACTACACCTTCAGGGGCTGCCTGAAGTGTGCCAGCCAGGGCTCCAGAAGCAATGTAAAGGGCCTGGGGTTCCAGCTGCTGCTGAGAGTATCATTGTGGCCCCTGGGGTTTCCACAGTTGAGTAGCTGCCTCTGGTTTTTGACTCACCAGGCTAAGAGGCAGTTGCCCCCTCCCATCCTCCTGTGGACAGGTCTGCCCCTTGCAGGAGTCTGATTTGTCTTGCGTTTGCCATGTTACACCTTACTTTACTTGCTTACAAAATTAGACAAAAATACTAAACTGTCTTAGCACACTATTACTGAAAACTTGCTCACTTCCTCATTTTGAGCTTATAAAGTAAATGAATTGGCATATAAATATTGTACTTACATTTCAGTATGTAGTATATAAAGCAGTATGAAAATTTTAATATTTGTCTACAATGACATGTTTAATCTGGAGAAGTAGGTTGTGCCCACTATATATTTTTGTTAGTCTCAAAGGGTGTGTCTAGACTACAGGGTTTTGTCGACAAAAGTGGACTTGTCGACAAAACTATACCTGTGTCTACACTGCCGCTGAGTTCTGTTGACATGACATGAACTCAGTTTTGTCGATGGCTGTAAACCTCATTCTACGAGGAATAACGCCTTTTGTTGACAGAGTTGTGTCGACAGAAGGTGTTATTGCTTCTACACTGTCATGTTGACGAAGCGGCTTGCTTTGTCAACAGAACTGGATGAAGTCTAGATGCTCTTTGTCCACAGAAGCTTTATCGACAGTATCTGTCGACAAAAAGCCTGTAGTCTAGACGTACCCTAAGGTGCTACAGGACCATTGTTTTTTTTATAAAATTTTAGTTTGTACAGACTTCCCTAGTGATTTTTACATAGCCTGTTGTAACACTAGGCAAATACCTAGATAAGTTCATGTGCCTCCTCAAAGACTGTTGCATATCCGTAGAGGTACACAAACCCCTCATTGAGCATCATTGCTCTGCTGTGTTTTCTTACTGTAGAGTGTTACTGTCAGTGAATGATAAGCCTGATGCCTGCCATGTCTCCATCTCTTGTGACTATCAAGAGTTCAATATAATTGGTGTTTTTTATTCCTAAAGTCCCGCCTCCTAGACTCACGTGAGAATCTTAGCTTCCACTTAGCAACCAAAATTAGTCTCTCCTTCGCTATTGACAACATGTTTTGCTTTGCAAAGTTGCCCATGCATAGTGAATCCTTTTGCAGACAAATTAATTATGGGACTTTGTAGTGGCCTCATCAGCATTTAGCATCCATGGAATGGTAACATGTCACAACTAGCTCCCAGCTCTCCACTCGCCTGTGTACTCTGTCATGTGCTGTATAGAGTGACAGATCAATCTGATACCATAGGTAGGCAAAAAAATGCAGGATGAATTCTCAAAACGTAAGGCAGGGCTACTCAACTGTGTAAACCCCGGGGGCCACAATGATACAGCACATTCCAAGAGCTGCAACTTAAGCGTGGTTGCATATACATGCAAATATATATGCAAATAGCTTCTTTCACACTGACAGGCATAAATACAAAGCACATCCCACAATGCCCTGGCACCTTCTCTCTGGGGGTTAGAAACACTAACACCTTGTACCTGCCTGTTCCAGCCAGCCTGTCCACTTGTGTCTTTCAATGCTCACCCCACGTGGGAGACACCTCACCATTGTGGAGCATGTTCCCAATGGAAGCCATGTTCAAAGGATCCTGCCCACAGGCCACATGTTGAGCCCCGCGTAAACCCAAACTGCACCATAGGCCACAAACAAATGGGCTCCGGGCCGCATGCAGCCCACATGTTGAGTAGCCCTGACATAAGGGCAGAGTTCTTATGTTCCTATATGTCTGTGAAGCATTATACACATCTATAGGTTTGCAACAATAAAAAGAATGTACAACTTAAACAGTATTTTATGTATTCAGAGCATTTTATAATCAAAATGCACTGTTCAGATTGCTGAAAATTGCCTATTTTGAAATAAAAAAAATGCTTCAGAGGGGTGTTATCTCCCTCAGAAGGAATTTACTTATTCACCACAAATCTCTTCCCTGGCTCCCAGGAGTGCTTCTCCTTGGAGAAGACTTACCTCTTGCTGTCAAATATTTGAGTGTACAGCTGAATATATCCTGAGGGAAGAGCATTAGCAACTTCTAATGGACCTCCAAGTAGACACACTTGTACATCTTGAGCATGCATGAATGAATAACCCAGATCCAAACCTAGATTTGAATTTTCTGTGAGAGCCTCGATCCATAGGGCTGAATTGGAACCCAAAATCAGACTATCATCCAACCTTTAAGACAAAAAGGAACAAAAATTCAGGCCTAAATACTAATCTGATTTTTTAAACTCAAGACATATCAATACAGAGCCTTTTGAAAGAAATCAAGCAAAATAATCCTTTGATAATTATGATATGAAGATAAAAGAACTAAGTGCAAGCCAGCCTAGACCTCACTCTCTAAAAAAAACAAAACATTCAAATGTTTTACATACATTTTTATGAAACCCTGATAGATTCTAGAAAACTGTCACTGGCACTTTAAAGGCACATTGTCATTTATCATCCATGCATTTTATTTAACACCTTAGGTAGCATATGAAAGATTAGGATTTCAATGAAAAGCGGACAGAATAAATTGCATCTTCCTCCAAAGAACTGCCAGACCTTTTCAGATGGTGCATACCATAAGCTCTTCCCATGTTAGTCACTTCATCTAAACCTTCCAAAGCAGTGTCTGCCCCTGAATTTCATGGGTTTCAGGGTCAGTCACAACAGAATTGTGAGGTTGGGGAGGTCAGAGGCCATTTTTGTCAAAGGGTAGTGACCCTAGCAGCAAGAGGTAGCCTGACAAAAAATTGGATTCATTCTAGTGAAAGTAGTTCTCACTACTCTTCCCCTGCTGAGTCTTTTTTCTACCTGGTAATGAAAATCCTGCAGAGTTGTAGTGGGGTTTCACTACTGAATGACAAAAAAAAATCACATTTTGAAAATGTATTTGTAGTGGTCTTACAGGGTGAGGGGAGGGGGAGAGAGGGCAAAGACAGAGGACTTCCCCAGAGAAATCTGTAGTGTTACTTTACTTAAAAAAGTGTGGCTACCAAACCACAACAATTTTAGTTACCATCATCAAGAAAGGTAGGCAGGGGAGGGTATTTAGTTGTCTAAGCATGTGGTCTGTAAAAATGTGTACACCTAAGGTGTGTCTACATTGGCGTGATTTTGCACCAAAGCAGCCGCTTTTGCGCAAAAACATGCTGCCTGTCTACACGGGCAGGGAGTTCTTGCGCAAGAACACTGATGTTCTAATGTGTGAAATCAGTGCTTCTTGCGCAAGAACTCTGATGCTCCCGCTCAGGAATAAGCCCTCTTGTGCAACTGTTCTGCGCAAGAGGCCGGTGTAGAGAGGCAACATTAATTTCTTGCGCAAGAAAACCCGATGGCTAAAATGGCCATCGGAGCTTTTTTGTGCAAGAGAGCGTCTACACTGGCACGGATGCTCTTGCGCAAAAGCACATGCCAGTGTAGACGCTCTCTTGTGGTAACGCAAGAACTCTTGCGTTAAAGAGTATTTGCGCAAGATCATGCCAATGTAGACACAGCCTTACAGATTCAAATCCTTACAGGAACAATTCTGCCTTTCATCTTTCTAAATTATACAAAATGAATGTGTGTGTTGTGGGGGAGACCTTCATAATCGAGACCCCATCTAATCTGTGTGGTCATTAAAAATCCTGCAGCTCTTTTCATAACAGCAAATGTTTGCGTGACAAAAAGTCCCTCTCCTCAACACTGATATGCTATGCGCTAGCTGGTGGCAGCCCTTCTCCCTGAAGATGTTTGCATTTCAATGGTACTCTCTACACTGTATATGATTTCTATCTATCCACTCACTTAAGTTTTTATATATGACTCCCATCTTCACGATATCTGAGCATCTCTCTCAATTTCTAAAGTGTGTGTAGACATAAGGATGTCTCTTTCTGCTAGGGACTGGGATTTATTTATTTATACATGTTATTGTGCAAAGGCAAATACATGGATTTTGCACTTTGCTTAGACGCAGCTGAGGATAAGGTCAGCCTGATCTCTTCTAAGATCTCACTCCAGATTTGAGCACTAATGGTGGAGAAAGTGACAATCCTGCCTACATGAGCCTCACAATGGAAGTTGTATTGGTGGGATGCAATTGTCCTGGCAGGTCAGAATCAGCAGTGCATTGGGTAACTTAAACCTCTCCTGTGTAGGGGATGCTGAAAATAAAGACTGAAACCTTAAATTTGACAAAGTATTTCAAGGAGAGTCCATGAACAGAATGGACTGCAGGTGGGCCCTGCTGGCTAAGCAGTTGTATTGCTGTTCAAGGTTGAGAAAAAGGCAAACTGTATTTCTCTGACAGCATTTGCTTTCCCTAAGAGTTACAGTGCACTGATTGCAGTCTGGCCGTAGGTACCTAGTTGAATGCATTTTATATTTAACAATTTCAGTGCCATGATTCAACAAACACAGAAAGAACATTGAAATCAGGACTTAGATCCAAACCAAGTACTTCAAAAAGGTAGCTGCTAAAGCTTAGCTACTTACAAACTTCACTGTGTGTTTTAACTGATATTTTGACCTTTTTTAAATAGATACTTTGAATTACAACAAAGGAGAATTTGATACTTTGAGCCTGATTCTCAGTTGCTCTGTATCATTTGTACTCATTTATACCAGTGCCAGATTGAGAACAACACAAAACCAATTATTCTAGTAGAAAATTGCCTCTGCTTCTCTCTTGGTGTAACCACACAATGGAGAACCAGAGCCAGATTTTTCAAAAGATATTTAGGCACTTGAAGAGGCAATATAGACACCCAGTGGAATTTTCAAAGTGCTAGTGTTTTTGAAAATAACACTATCTGCATCTTCAAGTGCCTAAATAACCAAAGCAATCTAGCCAACAGGCTCATTTGTAATTAGCAAAAACTCATTTAATGCAAATTTTCAACTAAATTCTCCAGTCAATATGTACACCTATCAGAGGGTTGGCCACTTCCCAAGTGCTCCCCTTACAGCCTGAGGGGGTGTTACAAAGGCCTGCTTCAGTTTCCTCTGCATTCAGGGCCTCTTAAAAAGTCCATGCATTCCATATACGCAAAGCTTTCCCATTCTGGGGTCCCATTTTTAAGTCCTGCATAAAATCTTTCATGGCAGAACTCAAACTTACAAAGTTTCAGTTTGGTCCAGCCTTTGGTCATTGAGGCTCTGACCTCTCTTTAAAATACCTTTCTTTTTCCCTTGTCCAAATTTGAGCATAGGCCCTGCTCTCTGTCTGTCTTCCTTCCTTTCAGAGTTCAAACACTCCACATTCCAGTTTCAAGCTAGGAACACTTCTACTTCCAGAGCTCCTGCTTACCCAGCATCTCTTGCCTGGAGTTTGGCTTTCTCTGAAAGCTTTTCCCCTGCACATACAGGGCCATGTAGAAGCCATCTTCTTCTCCACAGTAGCATAGGCATATTCCAGCAACAATCACCTATTGTCTCCCCCTTTATAAGACTCAGGTGCTTTCCCTTATGCCCAGTTGGGCAGAAGATAATGGATCCAGCTGCACTTATCCTGCTCCCTCTTAAAGGGGCCATTCACCATGCAATAACCCCTTTGAGCTAAGCAGAATATTGGGTATGCTTGGACTGCACATTTGACCCCTTTATTCAGTGTTCTAAGAGAACAAAGGCTTTGTTTTTCTAGCACTATTTGGCATCAGCCTTATCATATAAATTATAACATTTATATAGAGACAAATCTTGCTTCCCTTCATTAGCGCGATTACTTGTATGAACAATGTCACCAGAATTTGGCTTGGTGCTGTATATGGCTCTGATCCAGCAAAGCATTAAGCACATTTGTAAGTTTAAGCAGCTGAACAGTCCCATTTAAGTCAATAAGACTGTTTAGGAGCTTAAAGTTTTACCCATTCTTAAGTGCTTTGCTGGATAAGGGCATATGCCACCACTTTAAGGTTTGTTTAAAGAGTTATCAGCCTGTGAAAGTCACTGTATTCAAATAAATAGGATATATTTTGTTTCAAAAACTTGTTTATCTGTGTGTGAAAATCCTCCATATATCTTGCACAACTGAACAAATATTTATTTCCAATTTAGACCACAAACTTGATTATCATCACACTGGGTGTTATCAAAGATTTTATTTACATAACAATTACTAAAATGCCTGATGTCATATTTCCATTTATTTATTTCTTACCCATAGGGTAATAGGTCCACCATAATTGCTTGATGCTTTTTATAATACAGAAGAAAAACCTATGTTAATAAATTCTAACAAAAACTCACAAATACCTACAAATCTGACAGAAAATGTCTACTAAAATTTTCCCAAAAATACAATACATTTTCCCACACATACACATTACAGATAAGTTCAAAGGCACAGCTTTGAATTTTTTTTTTTTTTTTTTTTTTGTAGACGCATATAGAGTTGTCATCCTGTGAAGGAATTAGAAGAGAAATTTTCATGCCTGTCGATATGTAATGAAATGAATAATTTGTTTTGTATTGTCACTTTTTACATAATTGCTTAGTATCATATATTTAAATATGTGGCTCTGAATCCAATGCCTTACCAGTCTCAAAATCCCTTCTTAGGTTTGATGTTACTGACCAGAGCTGTCACATTTAACCAGATTGTGCAAACTTAATACAAATACATATATAATAAGAACCACAGTCAACTTAAGGCAGTGTATCATTCAATGCTACATGTCTTTCTTTTGTAAGGATAACACTTATTTGATCAATGGAAAGGTGCATCAATATACAAAGTTATGTGTAAACTGGAGTCTATAACAACATATACCATGTAAGGAGTCCAAAAAAGGAATTAATGACAAGTAATGATTTGACAGAACGTCTCTAAAGAACGCAGTAGAGGTGCCAGAGCTTTGTTTATGGTAAACTTTTTGTCTTTATCTCAAATTATAAATAGCTTTCTCTCTAACACCTTAAAGACTAATTAACATTTGTCAACAAGGGGGAATGGCTCAGTGAAACTGACATCACAGCAGGGCCAGACCATAAGACAGAAGAAAAAAAAGGCACAGCTTGGCCAATATAATGCTCTATAGTAGCAGTTAAATCTTGTTACAGGAACACTCTGTCACACTGGTCTGCAGTATGTCCAGATTATGAACTAAAATTATTTCTCCAGGATTGATTCTGTCTTCAAATCCATTATCAAATGTTCAGATAAAGTCGCATGTAAAATTGCCAGATATAAAGTTTTTCTGTCTTTATTAAATATATGGGCTCATGCTATACCAGTCTTTTTCACTTAGCCCATCCTGTGGTGGCTTCTCCATTGATGTAAGCAAAGCCAGGAAAGTGTTGCATGTGCTCATATTCAGAATTCCTGCGAGTCGTCAAGGGAGTGTACATGTCGCTAGAGTTTCCATATCTTGTGGAGTGCATGGAGGGACTTGTGTAGCATGTGTTTGCTGATGGGACTTCTGGCCAGCGAGGAGTTACAGGGGCTGGATGCAGTCTTGGGGTACTGCTCATCAAACAGGGCTCCATCCTGGATGTCGGACTGTTAAAAGGGTACTTAGGAATAAAAACAAAATTTTAAAAGTTTTAACACATGCGTTAAAAAATTAAGAGCAGGCAGTAGCTACATTTTGCCTTTGGAGTAAGAACAATTCTTAAGGCGCTATAAAGGTCATCAGTGAGTTCACATCAGTAAATATTCTTAGCAATACATTCTTTTATTTTTATATAACATTTATAGTGTGCATGAGATATTCTACAGACTGTTAACTGAGAGCTAAAGGAAAACAAATGTTGAAACATCAAACTTTAAAAGGCCTAATTCTTCATTGCCCCATACCTTGTATGGTCATTTACAGCAAGTCAAAGTGAGTGTTATACTCTACCATTCTGATTTAACTGCACTAGGTTCAGGGCATTGGAGAACAGGCCCAAAGACAGGAAGCAATTACATAGAAGAACTTAGATGGAAGAGAATGGGGAACAGAGTGCCCAACAATGCATGTTTTGATTATACTGAGTCTGAGATGGAGTGGTTTGAAGAATTCAATAACTTTCATGATGGGAAGTTATAAATAGAAGAAGTTTGGGCATGAAAGTGGAAGAGGAACACAAAATGGTGGTGAATGATGTGATGGGAACAGAAAGGAACTCAGGAGTGGAGGAGTGGAGCAAGTAGGTGAACAGCAGGTGGATAGAAAGTCAGAGAGGGATGATAGTACCACTTGTGCGAAGCCATTGTGAATTTTCAAGAGAATGAGGGAAATTATAATTAATTAGTTTCAGAGAAGAAGCCAATTAAAGGGGCAGAAAATTAGAGAATATGGCACTATTTCCTGAAGGAAAAAGAGCATTAGCATCTCTAATCCAAAATAGCATATAGATTATGGAGAGCAGTCAGTTGGATGATGATGGAAGGATGGGTAAGAACTGGAAGAAGAGGAGGTATTGCTGGAAAGACAGAAAAGTTTAAATGCAGGATTGGCAATGATAGCAAAACCTCCTCTGTATTTAGAAGCAAGGAGGTTTTTTTTCCATGAAGAATGGGGAACAGATTCACTTTGAGTAGCGAGAAAATATAGTTTAATGATCAAGTCCCAGCTACTTGAAGGATCTCAAAGTCATCATCCAGAAGGAGGTTGTACACAAATAAAGATGGTATAGAAACAGATCAGATGTTCAGAAGGGTCAATCAGATGGTGGTTTAGTGCCACATGCATTGTCTTGACAGAGGCAGGGACAGTGCAGAGGAAAACGAATAGAGGGCAGACTCCCAAGGCAGTAGCATAGGCTGGTGAGGATGATGAAGAGCAAGCAGAAAGTGGATGAACTTGCTTTGCAAGTATATGGGGTTGGAGGCTTTTGTGTAGAAGGGAGATTTTGTTGTTTTAATGGAAAGCAGTATTGGAAAATAAAGGAAGGAAGAGAGAGGGTAGTATGGATAAGAACTGGTGCTAAATACAAAAGAATATGGGGACAGAGCTGCCAGAGTAGGTAGCAGAAGAAGGGACAATGATCAGTGAAGTCTTGAAAAAGAGAGGAAAAATAATAGGAAGTTACAAGGGAAATAAGAGGTTTCTCAGCCTTAACCAGAGCATTTTCTACTCATGAATTCTATACCATTTACTCAGCAATGATAGCCAAAACCACAGCAATGCTCTATAATCCTAATTCTAACTACCTACTCCGTGCCGCGTGTAGCCGCGGGCACGGAGTTCAGACTAAGGGACATTTAAAAATGGCGACGCCCAGGAAGATGCAAATGAAGCCCGGGATATTTAAATGCAACTTTGAATGCCTACATTAGCCTCCCTAGTTCGAACTAGGGGGCTAGTGTAGACATACCCTAAGAGATTCTTAGTGAACATTCAAAGTATTCAAATTTTATTCACACATATATTCAGGTCAAGTGCATTTTAAAGTTACATGCACTAATAGTCTCTGAAACAAGTTAAAACGCCCTGATCTTGCAAGCTGATCCATATGAATGGACCCTTATGACTATATGGAGTCTCAATGAAATAAGTAGGGCTATGCAAGGGAGCAGACTCATCCCACTTGGATCAAATAAAAGGACTAGAGCCTAAATTTGCATAAGTGAATACTTACAGAAGAAGTGTTTCTCTGCCTATTCAATCAAGGGACAGAAACCATGTGACTTATCTAAGTAGGAATACCAAAAGTTCAAAGGTTGAGTATTAAATACTAATATTTGCAATTAATCCCCAGAATAAGAAAAGGTTTGAAAACAAGTCATTATATTCAAACATCAAATACTGTCAGGAAAACACTAATTGCTGGCAAGATAGTCTGTGAGCAGAAAAAATAACTCAAATTTGTCACAACTGTAATCAAGACATATATTATCTAACACACGGCATGTCTTAAAATGTCACACTTCCTGCTCATTCTCTTGCATTCTGAAGAGGAAAGATAAAAGGGCCTTTTCTGGAAGAAGGCAGTCTGCCCTCTTTAAATGTTTACAAGCCTATCTCCCAGCCTCCACAGAGAGGAGAGAAGGTCTGTCCCTCCTTCCAGGAAACTGTCAAATCTCGAAATCCCTTTCTTTGAAAAATATCATATTTTAAAAAAATTATCCCAATTTGAACATTTTCAACAGATAGGAAATTCCATTTTGGGAGCATTGAAACAGAATTTTTCAGTTTGCCACTGCCCACCTGGAAGACGCTTGTCAATTTTACTTTCCACAGGTAGGCAACTGTTCAATTTTTCCTGAGAGAAAAATAATTTTCTTAAGCAAAATGGAAGTTTTCCCATGAAAAATATTGATTTTTGCAAATAATTCAGATGGAAAATTCCTGACTAGCTCTGCTCACTGGAGAGCTTCTAAAAAGGGTATGGAAAATAATTTTTCTACACTCCAGCTGTCAAAAGGGACAGCTGGAAACTAGAGAACAGAGGAGGATGATATCTGCCTCCTGCTAAGAAGAAGACAGGCAGAAGGCAGGACAGAAATGAAGAGAACAGAGTTTGCCCTTTATAGCTGGGAGGCAGCAAACAAGCCATGCTCCATGTAGTGATATATGTAATAATTTTGAGAAGTGGTACATTAGGGAAAAAAAGAAGGAAACTTTTTCTGTGGTAAACTGCTGTTTATAGACAAAAATCAGTGGAAAAAATTATTCATGGTCTTCTAGGTAAATATTAAGATTATTATTTGGGGGTGAAAGTCTAGAAAAAAGCAACGAAAAAAGTCAGAGTATTAAAAAAAACAGTTTAATACAGTAGTTTATTGGATGAATTGTACCTTAAACGTACATACACATATGCATTTGCGTGCATATATGTGTGTCTTCCACTGCATTGCCTTATTTTAACAGACAGTCTCTCATTCACCCCTAATTTATTATTAACATAAACACATCTATGTAAGGTCATACAGCAGTCAATACAGGTTGGACACCCTTAGGACCTGACTGGTACCATGCAAGGGAGATTGCCAGACCAGGGGAGGTCTGGGAGAGGGGGGCACCAGCTTCTTTGCTGGGCTCCTCTCCCCAGCCACTTGGCACCACTGCCCGCAGACCCCTGGCTGTGGCAGCCTGCCGGCCTCACATGCTCCAGTGGCCCTGGCAGTCCTGCCAGCCCTGAAGGTGCTTGTGGCATCATCCACTGTGGGCTCTGTGGCCTGCCCTTCCCAGTCTTGCCGGCTACAGGATCTGTGCCTTCCCCCCTTCCTGGCCTCGTTGGCTGTGGGCTCTGGTGCCCTGTGGGCTTCTGTCCTTCACTGGCCCCACCAGCTGGCTCTGTTCCTAGCTGCCGGCAACCTGTGTGCTCTGGCTCTCTAGTCCAGTAATATCCAACACGGATGTTACCAGACCAGAGAGACCTGGACCATAGAGGTTAAACCTGTATTTTCATGTACTTGTATGCTCAAAAATGTGTGTGAAAATTGTAAAAACAGAATAATAGCTTTTCTAAAACCTGGGAATTTTTCAGTAAAAGTCAGTAAAAAAACTTAAAACAGAGGGCCTTTTCTGTAGCATAGTGTCCAACATAACCTATTGGCTAGGGATTCAGAAGAGGTCATTAAATGAATGGCAGTGTGCCTCTCCATAGTGGCCAAAGCTGCGAGCTGTTCTCCTTTAGAAGCCCCTGAGGAGCTATTTTAACATGTCATCAGGTGCAATGATCAGGAAGGACCCTCCAAGGGCTCATTAAGTGATGCTTGGCCTGAACTGGAGCTAAACTGATAAAATATTGTCTCGGTCCAATCAAGATGATTTATTTCTTAATTCACATTAGAATATAATGTTAACTTGGAGTTTCATTACACTTGGATCGAATGTTCCAGCTTAAAACAATCTTTTCTTCCTGGTGTTGCAGACAACTTTCCCTCTTGCTAATCAAATCAGAACATTCTGCCATCCTGATGTGCTACAGTTTTCTACTGAAAGCTGTGATGCCAAGGCTGGGATTCAAAGCCAGGACCTATGCTGCTCACACGGACTGAGAACAAGTGGCTTGCACACTCCAGGAGAAGCTCTTTCTGTGATGTATAGCAGCCTTCTAAAATGTCAACAATATTCCCTGTGAAACCAAATAGTCTCTAGGGAAACTGAATGGTCTCTAGGGAATCCTCACAGGTTCTCCAGGTCATGTCAAGTCATTATATGAGGGAGTCACACAATCCAGATCACTTGGAGGTAGAGCAAATGAACATATAAAAAAAGATGCCTTTTTTGGATTTAAACGTTGGCTTATGGAACAAACTCCATAATGCATTGAAAAGGAGAGCTGATCTGCCTTCTTTCTTTCAGTTAACATGCCACAGTGAGACTTACTATAGAGCAAGGGCTAATGACTGAGCATAAGTGGACAGGATACAGTGTGCTGCTTTTCTATGTAGTCAAATACCCCAGATGCAGCTGTGTTTATGAATGTGTCATGAATATAAAAAGAATAATTGCCTGAAAATAATATAGACTCCAAATATCTAGTATTTTACAATAAATTCTGTTATGACTGAATCCAACATGGAAAGTTTTGTACTGGTAGGTCAGCTAATTGCAAATGAGTTCAGTGACTTCTTTTTCCCTACAGTGAAGAGACCATTGAAAGACAATATTTTTAAAATACCCATTGGCCCCTGCCCGACTATTAACTCAACCAATGAAGCTTCTATTCAGCCTTGTTGGAGTGTCCAAAGCATAGCCATCTGCGCGGATGCCTGCCCAAGCTGCCTGAATCACCTTTCACACTTTACATCCGGTTTAATGAAGAGTGCTTAAGCATGCTGAACTCAAAACACTGGGGCCTAGTGATCTTTGCCAGATATAAAGGCGACATTTGTTGGAGGGCTCTTGACAGGAAATTACTATTTTCTGGGTCAACTCACACTTGCTGCTACCACTGCTGTTTAAACTAGACAAGAAAAACTAACTACTTTAAATCTGGGCGATTTTAAGTTGATTATTGTTAAGACTGCTGCCTTTCCTCCAAAATTGTAAATTAACATAGTTTCTTTTAGTATTCTTTTAGAAAATACTGTGGTAAGTGTCTTCTCCCACTAATGGTGTCTGAGTTTCTTCAGAGCAAGGCTGAAGAATAATCTATTTATCCTTACCCTTCAGCAAGCCGGTTGATTATGCAAAGAGGTGAAAGGTGTCTCTGTCCAAATAGCAAAATATTTTCCTTATGAACACAGCTCTAATTTTATACTGCATTAGCTCACACTATTGAACAGCATTATATCTGTCAAATATTATCTTTTGGATACCTAAGTATCTAGGCAAAAGTTATATATCTGTATTAAAGAACTAGTTATAAATGAATGTTGTGGAAAATTGTACAGTGAAATCTCACAGAATTTAATAATAAAAGTAATTTATTCATTGGCTATTCCTTTCCAACCTTTAATATGACTCTTTTCTCTAGACAGCTAGGTTTGGAGTGTGTTGGCCCATCAAAAGATGTAGGGTAAGTGATGTAGACACTTTTAAAAATGGGACATAGGGGCTTTTAAAAATTCTACCAATGCTTACTTTTAATTATCTGCTTTCCAATAGAAATACATAATTATTTGAGTACATAACTGTTTGATGGACAGTTATGAAATATCTAAAGCAACCTTAGACTCTGTGTTCAACCCTAGGGTATGAGTTCTCTGCTGTGCTTCTGAGGGGGGCAACCCCAAATTTTACCCAGGGACCCTAGTAGTATTAGCATTATCAGTGCTACCTGTACACCCAATGCCATTATTATCAAGAATGAAGAGGATATTTATGTGAAAATACACTGGTAAATATGCTTGCATGCAGTCTTAGTGGAAGGTGAGTCCAGTCACATACTCCCACATGCAGATTATAATCCTGTTTCATTAGCAGACCTCCAGGAACTTTGCTGCACACATTAAACTCATGTAATAAACTAAACCACCTGCCATATTGGGGTTCCAAGGTTACAAGATATTGTAGCTTTAAAGGATAACAGCAATAATTACCACTTTGGTAGAACTTCACTCATTACTGTGTACTGAACCAAACATGTACTGTCCCAAATTGCTGTCACCATAAACACCAAGTGAAGATCAAAACATCACATCACCACCTGTCCTGAAATTCATGGGACACATTTTTCATGGTCTATCTCATGTTCTGAATGCTAGCATGACAATGTTTGTATAATCCACTATTCAATGTGTGTTGTTTTCCCTCTCTACCTAATCCATAAAGATCCACAGAACAAATTACTTTGCTTCAGCTCCTAATTTTTAGAAGTAAGCCTCAGTTCTGAAACATATCACTTTTCAAGACTACACTTAAATACATGCTTAAGGGCTGTCCTATATAGTTCCTAAGTGCTTTTTCTGCATCAGAGCCTCAGTCCTTTACCTCAAACTCTAGAGGTTTATGCTCTTGCCTCTGGGGTCCCATTATATTTACATGACATTTTCTTTAGACAATGAAATTAGAGGTGTGAGTTGTGCATTCTGTGTCTAATCAGAATCACTGCTTAGTTCTTGCACATTAATGCAATGCTGTTGTGTTTTGAGTTTCCAATATTGCATGGGTAAGTTTAAATCAATCAATAAATGCCTGAGTTGGAGATGAATATATTGCACCATATATTCAGTTACTAGAAATTTTAAAATATTAAAAACAAGTATGGTTTCATGCTCATGAAAATACAGCTCTTCATATTAAGATAAGTGTAGTGGGTGTACTAGTGTTTAAAAAAAACACACGGGGGCCTAGATTATTCGGTGTCTTGTTAAGTAGCAAACAGTTTCTGGAGATTGAGATTGGAGAAGATTCGTGTCTCAAAAGAAAGGGGAAGAATATTTGAACTAAATGATACATTCGGTCATAATGCGCTACAGGGTAAAGGCCTCCTATTTCTCATGCCAAAAGTTTTGATCAACATTCAGCTGACTTTGTACAGCACAGATTAGCTAGGTGGTGACATTATAAACAAAATGCACATTTTATCACTGTGACTTGGATTGTTAGTGGAAGTGCTCAGAAGTTCTTTGACAAAATAGTTGCCAATGATCTAATAAATATAAGGCAACATAACCAGCATCTAGGTCAGCTAAAACTGTATAGGAGGGTAACCTACAAAACATAACTGAAATACACAGGTGACTATGTATACACATTACGCACTTCTCTAGTTGCAGAAGCCACATATGACCATATGCAGTTCTGCATTACTGCTGAGAAAAGGAGATAGCAGTTAGAAAAATCACACAGTAGAACATTTCACATTGATACACAGTGCTCTTGCTGGTGAGCCAAACCTGGTGTGTTAACTCTGAGCAATTATAAATAAGAAGCAGCTGCTCTGAGAACTGCCACCAGATGCCACCAGAAGGCAAACAGATTAAAAAAAAACATTCATGCTAGATTAAGATACGTTTAGAGAGATTCTGCATAAAGAGCCCAATCTAATTCCAATTTAAGTCAATAAAAAGACTCTCATTGACTTAAGTGGGAATTGGAGTAAGCAGATCGTGCAGGGAGAGTCCAGTACGAGACTGAAACCAGCACAGCACAGTTCAACCAGGAGTTCACAGCTACTGACAACGTCATCAGTAGAACTGGGTGGGAAGTGGTTTCGTGTCCCATGAATATTTTCAAGATTTTGTAAATGTTTCCCATTCTGCATTGAGATAAAACTGAGACCTTCTGCAGTTACTTCGATATAAAAACAGGTAGAGAGTTGAGAAACAGAGACATCTTGCTCCAAATCAGGCAGCTCAAGGACTTGAGCTGGTATTTCCCAGGTGAGTACCTAAAACACCAGGCTAGTTGCTACCTTGGGTGGCTCTCCCACCCCTCCCCTGGACCTTAGAAATCTTTCTGACAAAGTTTTGTCAAAACGGTCCAAAAAGGCATTTTGACAAAAAAAGTCTACACCAGCTTTAGTCATCAGACTGCTTTCTGCAGTTTTTTTCTGAACATTGACTCCACTGTGTTGAGTGGCTGTTTGCTTCAATCCGTACCCTTCATCTTTCAATCTAACTAATCCCATCCTAACATATTTCCATCAAAATGATTTCCATAATAAAACAAAAGCAAAAATAAATAATATATCATCATCATCATCCTCGGACTAACATGATATTTGCAGCCATCACATTGTTCACTCTGCTTACATGTTACTCTTTTGCCTGCTCCTTTGTTTGTCTATTTAGACATAGTGGTTCACAACCTGCAGCCCACAGCTGCAGTCCATGTGATAGCCTCAGGAGATTCAAAACGGCTTGGGGCTCCCGGCCACCATTACCACAAGAGAGGTGGTATCCAGAGCTCCAGGCCTTTAAATCACAGCTGGAGCTCTGTGCAACACACTCTAGGTGGCTCTGAGAGCTGGTTGTCCCCAGCCCCACCCCTTCTGCCCAAAGCCCTGCCCTTTCTGGGTGCGCGAAACCAAGGCTCTCTTTTTGCACAGCAAGTCTGTCGGCTCCACTGACTTCACCCCTGCCATAAATGGGTGCATCTACCCTGATTTCAGTGGAATTGTGCCTGGATGGGGCCACTACAAATTTGGCCCATTTTGTTTCGATTTTGCAAAATCATGGCTTCTGCTTTATGATTCTTTGATGTGGGTTCCCTTTATAAATGCTTCCACTAGAAAAAAATAGGACTTCATAATATCTCTAAGCTTTTCAGTGGCAAACACATAATTAAGTTGTTATGTATTAAGAATGACCATTAAAGTTTTAACATTTTTCTCAGTGTGGAGATTTTACCATATTCCATTAAACTTGAAAAAACCCACCTTGATTTCAACTAAGGTCATATTAAAACTCTTGGAAGATTCTTGAATCTGTTGGTGCAGTTTAGAACTCCTTTAAATGTGCAATTAGCACATTAATGGATAATATTCTGCATTAAAAAAATCTCAGTTTACAAGCAAGGTAAGAGAAAACACTAAATTCAAACTGAGGTAACTGCTCTGGAATATGATTAATTAAGACACATCTATTTTTTTTTGTTCTAGAATATTTAAAAGCTGAAGAAGGCAGGAAAGTTATTTGAAACCTGGACTTGGAGAGAGAGTCTGCTCTAGCAACAATGCTTGCAAAAGAAATCTCCCTCAAAAGAGTTATATGATTTTATTTTTTTATGTGTATATGTTACCTTAACCATTAACTTAGCGTGCAATCATTGTAGTTATCTCTGTGTATTGATATCTGCATAACTTATGTGACCTATTTTGACATTGCAGATTGTTACAAGAGGAAAAGATGATGTTTGAGTAAGGAACAAAATTTCTAAACAAAAGCAACCACCAAACACTCTATTATGCATACAGGAACATGTGCATAGATTTCGGAGTCAGTGTACATATCCTTAGATCGCATATTTAGACTGTTTTTCATGCATTCTTTGTCATATAGTTTTCTGCAGTGGATAACAATGAGAGAGAAAACTGATTTCCAAAAGGTGAAGTCTTTGATTTCAAAGGTTTGTTACAGAACATAAGAATACAGAGGGAGTTGTGAAAAACTGATACCTACAACCTTGTCTAATACCACTCAACCTAACTATCCACTCTTTCTTCTTACTGTGGATATAGCAGTTGCACTAAAAGTGAGAGTCTCCACCCTGCACCTGGCATAACTCTTTGGGCCCGGTGCTAGGAAGATGCATAGGAGATGGTGGAAGGAATCTCTTCCCACAAGCCATTGAATCCAGAGTCAGCCCAAGCTACGGGCTGACCGGGCTAGTAGGGGGTGCCACACGGGGCTGCCACGCATGTGCCGGTCGCCCTGGGACCAGGGGCGCTGCACGCCCGGGGTCGGGGCCACACATGTGCTGCACTCCCGGGGGCAGCACCATGCTTCCGGGCCCCGGGGCGCACGGATGGCTCAGGCCTGCCCTGATTAAATCCCTGTCAAGCTGTCAGTAATACCTAACTCTTATATGAATGAAAAGCACTGCATAACTCCAGAGGGGCTGACAGACTTGCCAGGCCCCTGAGCAAGGTGGAGGGGCAGGTCCATACTCCTGGAAGGGGTGGGGCCTCAGGAAGAAGGGGCAGTATGAGGGCAGCCAGTCATCAGTACCGCCCAGAGTGCACTGGGCTCCTCCTCCCGCCTTCCCCAGCCAGCTCTCACAGCTGCTTGGCACTCCGGAGGCAATTTAAAGAGCCCGGGGCTATGGCTACCATTGCTGATGCAGTAGTGGCAACAGCTGGGAATCCTCCAGGCCCTTTTGAATCACTGGGCCCTAGAGCAACTGCCCCCTTTGCTCCACCTATCAGCGGGACTGTACATCTCAGAGTTTTTACAGAGTATCATTATCCTCATTTTCCTGGAGGTGAAATTATGGCAATGAGAGGGGAAGTGATTTCCCAAGGTCACCCAGCAGGCGAGTGGCAGAGCCAGGATTAGAATCCAGGTTTCCTGTGTCCCAGGCCAATGCTCTATTCATTAGGACCTACTGAAAGCTGCTGCAGCCTAATGACTGGAGCGGGCTCTGTGGCCCCTTATGTGTCTCCTCAAGTTTCCTACAGATGAAAAATAGAAGGATCCATACAAGTGGACACCTCCAACCCCCATCCTTCGGAATCATGCCTATACCTGCTTTCTTGAAGGCTTCCAGAGACACGGCCCCCATGGAGCTGTTCGCCACACTGTGCAAGAAGGTCAGTAATGCACCATCTGTGTATACCCCAGAACCCCACTGTCTTCTTGCCCCATCCTAGTCTTGTTGCCAATGGCTGTGCCTGCACCTCTAAATCTCATGCTGGTTTTGACAGGCACAGTTTTACGAACCGAAATAACTAAATACTGTAGGCAATGTTCAGTACAAGGCTTAGAACAGAAAGTGGGCTAAGTCAGTGCTTTTCATGTAATGGAATTCCAAAATGCCTCGCAATACATGCAGAAACAAAATGCAAGGCGTATCCAATCAGACTAAACCTGAGTCAGAAGACACAGGGCTCGATTCACCACTGTACTACTTCAGGTTCACATCAGCGTAGCTCCTTTTAAATTAAATGAAAACGGGAGTAATGCAATGGTGAGGCAAGCCTGTTGTGCCTATTTAGAATGAAATAACTGACTCAGCCAGATACAAATATTACATATGAAATGCATAAAAGCCCAATATATAAGTTTGAAATAGCCAAAACAATGCTATTTTATAATCTCAAGCCATTACTGGACTCATCCAGACAAATATCTTCAATTAATGTATCTGATTTTAATACTACACCATGATTGACTAGATATATGGGTAGATAGAGTCCAAATTATGTTGCAAGTTACAAAAGTTCTTATAGCAACTTTATGATAAACATGGGATAAAATCCTGGGTCCATGAAATCAATGGAAAACTTGCGTTCAGGTGGGTCAGGATTTCACCCAGCATATTTAATCAGATGCAAATATAAGTTTCAGAGCTACAGTAAAATACAGAGTCTGTTTTATGAGTTGAAATTCAAGCAGTATTTGTCACAAGTTCAGGACCCCAACCCCCCCCCCCCCCAAAATGCCAATACTCAAAGGAAAAGGTGCCAGAAGAGCAGACTACAATCCCAGCATCAGATAAATTTTATCTGTTTTAAACCACTTATTTTAAATTAGATATCTACCTGATTTAAGAACATCTAATGCAAATGTTCAGTTAGGCTATATCTAGACTGCAGGCTTCTTTCGGAAGAACCCTTTTTTGGAAGAGAGCTTCTGAAATAACTTCTTCTGAAAGAGAGCGTCCACACACAAAAGTGCATAGAAAAAGTCATCTGCTTTTTCAAAAGATAGTGTCCACACTGAATGGATGCTCTCTCGCATTTAAGCTGTGATTACTATGGACGGAATGGCCACCAGATCACCTGTGCTTTTTCCTCTTTCCTCTTCTTTCGAAATAACTCCCTCTTCCCCGTCCACACATGCCTTTTTCCAGAAGAAGGCTTCTTCCTCGTAGAAAGAGGATTACCAATGCTGGAAAAACCCCTCTGTTCTTTCTATTTACTTACAGAAGAATGCGATTGCAGTGTGGACATAACTCAGGTTTTGTTGGAAAAACTCAGTAGTGTAGACATACCCTAATTATTTAAACTGTTATTTTAGACTGATACTTGGCAAAGAAACAATTTTTTGTAATCCTTTCAGTTGCATTTAAGATCATAGCATTCAAAAGCAACTTCACAGATTGAAGTGACTTTTAGCAAAAGAAAATCTGCATTCAGGATGAAAATGTCTGAGGCATTTTAGATCACTATGGCCTGTAAAAGCTGAGAGTAAAAATCAGGGCATATTATACAACATCAGATATTAAGAATTGCTTAAAATAGCGTGAATGCTGATTACAGACAGTTTTTAAAATTATCTAATAAATTAAATCATGGATTTGCGAGTAAGACAATAGACTTACCTGTGAAGAGCTTCTGTGGTAAGCTGAGTAATGAAGTGGTCCAGAAATAGCAGTGTCATGTGGTAGCGATGGATATTGACTCTGCATTGGATGGGGGTGCTGGTTGCTATAGCTACCATAGTTGTAGCTTCCTGTATACCTAAAATGAATAACACCCCCACCACACACACATTTAGTACTCACAATAAAGTCATTCCAGCAACCAGTTGTGTTGTTCTTTTCTAATGCTATATATGAGATATATTTGCATTCGTTTCCATAGGGGAGAGAAGCTCTGAAAAACAATCTGTATAAAGATTTTCCCCCAACTCAACTCAAAGAAACAAATGTCCCTTAGTATAATAATGTGCTCTCTGAGTTCGATTTAACAGGTCTTCACTGGACCTGCTAAATCGAACCACAGAAGATCAACCATGGCAGTGTAGATATGGCCACAATGAAGTATTATTCAGCATGAGTCAGAATGAACTGGGCTTTGAGGGCTGAACTGTGACATTTAGCTACCCCTTTTGATGGGTCCAGAGGAATAATTTGCTATTTCCCTTTAAGGGGTACAGTGTACCCTACCTGTGCAGTTGACTAGAGAGGCAGAGTCATAGCATTCCTTAGTTCTTTTTTCTCCCTTTCCCTTTCTTTTGGGAGCATTGTTCAAGCTCAGGGGAAAACAGGGGCCAGAGAAGCCCCTGAACTTTTCTGAATGTTTCTGGTTCATCCTTACATGGGTCACACAACAGAGGAAAAGGTAGAGACTCTTTCCAGGATCCCTGTCTCTGCATGGCCATGTAGATGCTAATCTAGCTCTAAAGTATTAAGCTTTTAACATATACACTAGCTAGAAGTAAAACTGACCCAATGGTGGCAAAGGGAGGGGAGAGAACAAGGCTCATTTACATTTTATTTCTATTGATTTTTAACATCTTTTAAACAGATTATTATAAAGTGCACAGGGCAGATCTAGAGTCTGGGTACATTTTACTGTCTCCCGTTAGTTTTCAATTTAGCACTCGAGATACTGAGCTATAGTAACCAAACACACAGGAATGTGTATAAATGAGAGCAAAGCAGTGGGGCTGAAAAGGATTGCTTTCAAAACCCGGGGCCAGAGGTCTTTCTTCATTCAGTACTGTGAGGTGGAGCAAAGCAAGGAGGTAACAGGATGGACCTCGGTGGGACACAAGCATTACTAGGGTGGCTTTCCATAAAGGAGACTGGTCTATCTGGGCAGTTTACTGGGTCCTCCACTCTGTCTGATAATAGAATAAATGCCCCCAAAAGTCAAAGATGTTAACATGATCCTGTTTTTGTACAGCATTAAACATGATTCATGGTTTTGAGTACAGACACCTCATCCTGCCTTGCCCCATGGAATCAACCACCATTAAAAAGCTTTTTAAATTCTTATTAAAGCTACAGAAAAGGAAGGAATAACAGTGAAAGTATTTGGTATTAAAAGAAATGTTCCCTTTAGCTGTAGAGTTTTTAGCAAACACCGGCCTGACAGTCTCTGAGATGATATTAAACATGTAATAACTGTCCTTTTGGAGTGGGGAGGGGAGAGAAAAAGGTAGCTGAGATGGGCTGAAGTTACTTTTGTTGTTCAAGTCCAGTCCTGATCCCTTTCAAAACAAAACAAGAAAAACATACAAGATTGAAGAGAAAAGCACAGTGAAGACAGAAAATGCATTTCTGTCTCTGGTGCTATCTCTTGCTTATAATCTCATTCCCTGAGAAATCTGGCTCACACAGTCTACTCCCAGACCTGGCAAACTGTCCCAGTGTCACACTGTTTAAGGCATTGCTGTTATCTGACTCCCTGGTTGGGGGGCAGCCATGATGGTAGAGTTCAGTCCAAAATGGTCTACAACCCTTGTGTTTTGATCCCCTTTCCCCTCTAGGTCTTTTTTTAATGAGCCCAAAAAGGGGGGTGCTTAGAAGAAAAGCGCATTGCCCCATTATTATGTTTGCTATGTAGGCCTGCTTGCTGACACACCAATTGTGGTTCATTAATTTCCAATTCTGTTCTCCTCTTGTTTAGTGGTCATGATTTCAACACCATGCTTGGGTGGTTTCAGTTGACCTTTTGGTCTGGATTCATTTAATCTGTCTCCTTTTTATACCTGTTTCCCAAAGAGTTTTATAGAACAGTCTGAATTGGACTTTTGTTAACCTGGACAACATAGAGCGTAGGCCTCTGCACAACAGCTCCCGATGGCAGCATGACTCCTCCTGCCATGCCTGTGCTCTACCTCTGGGGCAGTTAATGTCAATCAGACCAGCTCTGCATTTCTGCTGGGCCGTGCATTGGTAGGTTCCTAGGACAGCATGCTGTATATGGTAGCAGCTCCTTGTTCCTGCCCTCACTCCTCCAAACTCACATATTTTTTACCATAGGGTGTCCACATCACAAGGCTTCTTCAGGCTCCTGGTAAGGACAGGCAGGGGCATGCCATGGAGTTGTCACCTCTACTTATTCTATTGCATCCTCCCTTTGTGGGTCCTTTGTGCAACTTGATCACCTCTGCAGAGGGTAGCATGAGGATCACAGCCAAAAACAGATTTTCTGGTGGTCAGTGGTAAGTCCTGGCTTTCCTTACATCATTCTATGGTGCAGTCTCCTTTTGCAGAGGGTTTGCACCCACAATTGGTCAAATCAGTCCACAGTTTAGGAATGCTCTTGAATTCCTTGCCGAGGCTAATATGTCATATATCAGCACCCCTGAGTAATGCTTCCTACCATCTCCGATTGGCTAGGAGATTATCCCATGCTGACGGACGACGACCTGGCCTCAGTTATGCCTGCTTTTGTCACCTGTCAGCACTGGACTGCAGCACTGTGATGTACACGGGCACGAAGCCTTAAGAGCTCTGGAAACTCCAATAGCTACAGAATGCTGCAGTATCTCTCTGCCAGACAGGCTGCTGCAAGTACATCATACTTGTCCTCCACTCTTCACGTTGGCTTCCCATAGAATTTCAATTCAAGTGCAAGGTCTCAGTTCTTATCTTTCAGGCTCACAATGGGCTGGGCCCAAAGTATCTAAGGGTATGTCTACACTACCCTCCTAGTTCGAACTAGGAGGGTAATGTATGCATACCGCACTTGCTAATGAAGCCCGGGATTTGAATTTCCCGGGCTTCATTAGCATAAGCGGGGAGCCGCCATTTTTAAATCCCCGCTGCTTCGAACCCCGTGTAGCGCGGCTACACGGGGCTCGAACTAGGTAGTTCGGACTAGGGTGCCTATTCCGAACTACCGGTACTCCTCGTTTCACGAGGAGTAACGGTAGTTCGGAATAGGACCCTAGTCCGAACTACCTAGTTCGAGCCCCGTGTAGCCGCGCTACACGGGGTTCGAAGCAGCGGGGATTTAAAAATGGCGGCTCCCCGCTTATGCTAATGAAGCCCGGGAAATTCAAATCCCGGGCTTCATTAGCAAGTGCGGTATGCATACATTACCCCGCTAGTTCGAACTAGCGGGGTAGTGTAGACATACCCTAAAAGATTAACTACAGCTCCAGGATGAAGATTGTTCTATTCCTCTAGAAGAGTGGAACTCTGCAATAAGGTAAAACTTGTCTGTCTAGGAGAAAGAGCTTGGAACCAAGACTGTGGAATGATTTCCCCCAAGTACTAAGAACCATCACAAATCTCAGCACTTTTCACTCAAAGTGCGAGATGAATTTTGTTGGCCTTGACTTCTCTAACATAAATACATGGCAATATGTATAGTGAATACCTGCCAAACAAACATACATCCCCCTGAGGAGAGGATGAGAAAACAAGCCACATGTGCCAGATGTTAGAGAAGACATTTAATGTACTTTGCAAGGTCCCCAGATACTATGGAGATAAAGGCAGCATAAGAACCTGT
This sequence comes from Pelodiscus sinensis, assembly GCF_052426305.1. Taxonomy (NCBI): domain Eukaryota; kingdom Metazoa; phylum Chordata; order Testudines; family Trionychidae; genus Pelodiscus; species Pelodiscus sinensis. The sequence goes on from NC_143052.1 coordinate 98,629,264, forward strand.
ATTATATAGAATAGAATTTCTCCCCCCTCCACCTGCAAATCTTATTATTGCTTCACAGACACAGCATCAAAATAGTCTTACATCTGAGAGCTCTTGACAGGGGTCAATGCTGCTAATTACTTACCTACACATACACGTTGTTTTAAAAGAACATTATTAAGATTGCAAAATCAACCACTTGAAAGTTAGGAAGTATCAGAAGTTAAGCTACCCATGCAACTTTAATTCAGCTCTCATGTGAATTACGGTACAGTCTTTAATTACAAGATTACAGACTATTTCTTCCTAGGTTTTTAAAGAGCAAACTGAAAACACAGAAATTCCATCACGTTGCATGCTACTGACACCCATATGGGTCTTCTGCTGGGCTGGAACTTTTATGCTCACTGTGTAGGCCTCTGCCACCTGAACTAACAGAGTAACTGGTATCAGAAGAAGTAGGTTATCATCCTCGATGTGGCACACCACAGGAAAAGAATGGGACACTTTCACAGTGGGTTTCACAATTATCTGCTGACAGAAGAGGAATGGTGGGACTCAAAGTTTGTCTACATGGCACCAGAAAGCACACTCATAAGCACGTGTCAAGCCTCCAAAAAGGACCATATGTTTGGGGTTTAATGTTTCCACCCTACATCATATAGCATACGAAAACTATTTTATACACATTTATATGCGGTATCATGTGGAGCTGTCAAGTGCTTCTGTAAGCCTGTAGGTGAGATAAAACAATGGCACCCCAAATGAGAAAGTATCATTTTTGCACAGTTCCTGAAACATGCCTATGACTACAGTTTTTACTGTTTAAATTAATTTCAGCATCTCAATGTGCTGTTTATTGATCAAAGCTATCCAGTGACAATGTACACGTAATGATTTTGCCTTGCTGCACAGCTAGCCCATGGGTTTGGGGCTCGCAATTTAATTAACATACTTCATCTTCATGGATTCTGCATCAGTTAGGAAGAGCTGTTCATGAGTAGTGCTGTAAAACCTGCAATATAAAGACTCCAGGGTGATGTGTTCATTCCACATGGAATGATGCCACTTCATGCTCGTGAAAATCTCATCCATGAAGAAGATGACAATATAGACCAAAGGTTTTCAACCAGGAGTTCGGGGGCCCCTGGGATCTTACAAGCAGCTTTATGGGAGCCTCCAAAATAAACCAGAGAGTAAAACCAGTGTTAGATTCACAGGAGCCCAGACAAAAAGCTGAAGCCTGAGTAGCTTCATTTGCGGGGCCCACTGTAGCTTGGGCAGTTGCCCTGCTTGCTACCCACTAATGCCAGCCCTGGGTTTTAATCTGCTAGATACGTAGAAAACAGTTGTTGTAACACAGGTGTGCTGTGGAGTTTTTAATAGCATGTTGGGGGAGCCTCAGAAAGAAAAAGGTTGAGAACCCCTGCTACAGACATCAGTGCAGAGACCATTGCTGGAAGAATACTTTCCATTCAATGACTAGAGACATGTCAAGTACAGTCTGCAGATTGTCCAGCATCACAGGAAGTATCTCTGAAACATGGAAAAGAAATTGCATTCTCCCTGAGCAACCAAATTCTCTTATACAGTGTGCAGAATTTGAAAAACTGAGACTACCTCCAGAACTGACTCTCTGTGAAAAAGTACTTGAGAAAATAGACTCTTGACACCTACACAGATGAACACTAACCAAGATCTCCCTTTTTAGACTTGTGAGGTCCTACCAATACCAAATTATGTAGATATTGTTTGCACTTGGGTAATTCCATTTTGGATTGGCTCCACCCACAAGCGCGCAAAAAGAAAAGCACCTGCACGACAATTGTTTAGGTACCTATTGTGGACAACAGACCAACTGATAGGGCCATAGTCTACTCTATCCTACAATGCTGAAAGGTAAGGTAATGCCCATAGCTCTAGATCAGCAGCAAGTCATTTAGACCAAGGATCAGTAGCTGAATGTTGTTGCTCAGCAAGTGAAATGGACTCTCCCAAATGAACTTGGTCCCATTGTAATTCATGGGGGTGGTATTCACACAGGGCTGGATTACCAATAGGCAGACTAAGCACATGCTTAGGGAACCAGCAAAGCAGGGACACACACATACACACACACACACACACACACACACATACGAAAAAAAAGAGATTTTACGGTATAGTATTGTTTTTATTTTGAATTACATATGGGGGGGGCATTATAATCTTTTCAGTGCTTAGAGCCTCTACAGGTCTTAATCCAGCCCTGTATTCACACCTTGTGCTGTTTGATTGCATGTACTGGGAAATTTTGAGGAGATGCAGGATTACTAGACTTTTTTGTTGATTCAGCTGTGTATGCAGCTTGTGCTGTAAGTTCAACTGCTTACTAGTAAGCGATTCAACTATGATGAACGTGGCTTGACTATGGGGATATGTCTAGACTGCATCCCTCTGTCGGCAGAGGGATGCAGATTAGGCAGGTCAACATTGCAGATGAGGCAGGGATTTAAATATCCCATGCCTAATTTGCATAAAAATGGCCACCGCATTTTGCCAACTCAGCACTTTGTCAGCAAAAAGCAGCAGTTTAGAGGGGGATCTGTCGAGAAAGAAAGCCTTTTTCGACAGATCCTGTAAACCTTCTTGCAGGAGGCATAAGGGATCTGTTGAAAAAGGCTTTCTTTCTCAACAGATCCCCCTCTAGATTGCTGCTTTTTGCCATCAACGTGCTGAATCGGCAAAACGCGGCGGCCATTTTTATGCAAATTAGGCTCAGGATATCAACCTGCCTAATCTGCATCTCTCTGCCGACAGAGGGATGCAGTCTAGACATACACTATCATTTCAGGCCCTGAGTGGAGGTATGTCCAGGGAGGAGGTACTCACATGGTTCCAGCATCTCTGGCACAGTGGTGGGCAACCTGCAGCCCAAGAACCACTCTGAGGTTCTCTGTGGGTATGTCTACACTACCCCGCTAGTTCGAACTAGTGGGGGTAATGTAGTCATCCGCAGTTGCAAATGAAGCCCGGGATTTGAATTTCCCAGGCTTCATTTGCATGAAGCCGGCCGGCGCCATTTTTAAATGCCGGCTAGTTCGGACCCTGTGCCACGTGGCTAAGCGTGGCACGGACTAGCTAGTTCGGATTAGGCTTCATGTAGCCGTGTGGCACGGGGTCCGAACTAGCCGGCATTTAAAAATGGCGCCGGCCGGCTTCATGCAAATGAAGCCCGGGAAATTCAAATCCCGGGCTTCATTTGCAACTGCGGATGACTACATTACTCCCGCTAGTTTGAACTAACGGGGTAGTGTAGACATACCCTGTGTGGCCAATGAGACATTTTGTTTACCATTGTCCTCTCACAGGATTGCCAGAATTGGCTTGTTTATCTGCATAGTTTTTTTCTACCAGTATTACAAAAGTGACATGCACTTAAATCAAGGGTATGTGAAGTGAGGTGCATGCTAATTACACACAACACTGACTGTGAGAGCCAGCTGCTCCCTCTGCAACCAATCAAAGTGCTGCTACGGTTCAATCAGCACACTCCACAAATTCTAGATATGCAAGCACAGTTAGCAAAACTACCTGGGAGACCATCTTGGTTACAACAATCTTGTGGCCTGGATTCACTAGCCTAGATTGCCCCTCACTGGTATGACAAATGTTGACTGACAGACACTCAATAGGTGTTGAATCTGAAGACAGTGAGTTCTTACAACATGTCATTAAAGAACTTGATGATGCTGTAACCAGGGCCAGCCCACAATATTTTGGCACTTGAGGCAGGGAGCTCAAATGACTGCCTGCTACCTCCTCGCTTGGGCCAAAACTTTGAAAGGTCTCAATTCTGCCTTCTTCCTGTTCTACTCCTCTCATGGTACTGCTCTGCTACCTACCCCAATAAGGGAGAACTAACAACTTAAAATGCCTTGTTCAAAAAGTGTGAACTAGTGGCGCCTCCCGCCCACAGTCTGGTACCTGCGGTGGCTGCCTCAGTTTGCCTCATAGTAAGGCCAACCCTGGCTGTAACTCAGCATCTGCTACCACTACTGGAGGAATTTCAGACATGGGGATGTGCCCCATCTCTTACGTTCAAGTTCTGGGAACCTTTTCTCCAAGTTACAGAGATACTACTTCTAAATATCCATGCAGACTGAGAGGATTGAGTTTCACTTACACACACAGCATGCCAATGTTCCATAGTCCTTTACCATAAACTGGCCCAACTATGCCAGATAAATACGAGTCTATAATCTTGTTAAGCTAATTCTCCCTGGAGTAGTACACAGTGCTTCTGAATCTGGGGAATCTGCTGTGTGTCAGAGTCCTGGGTCTTTCAGTGGAATTTGCAGTGACATAGGAACAGAGAAAAATGTCATCAGAGACTCTAAAGGTGGTAGTGGGATAAGACTTAGAAGAAAGAAACCAGCTCTGGTCAGATGAACCCTCACCAGACATGTCCTGAGTGAATAAACAAAAGGTACAAGAGAAGTAAGTGAAAACAAAGTACACAAAATAAGTCCTTACTTGTAAACTGAAGAGAGATGAAGTTTATGTTACAGTTCTTACCAACCATGTCATCAATAATGTGACAAAACCATTTGACCCTGATTCACATCCAGAGGGGCTTATCAACATACCTATTAGATTGCATGTACCATTAGATCTGTGGTTCTCAACTGTGGTCCATGGACCACTGATAGTTCATGGTGACTTTTTCAGTGGTTCACAGGAACATTGTCCAAAGTCACATGGTGTGAGCAGGCGCCACCGTTAGGCTGTTTTACGTTGTGTTCACAAGCACGTGGTGCATTATCCATAGTGTCACCTAGGACACAACCGTGCTGTGTTGCCAGTAACTTCCGTCTGAGGCTCTGGGCATTAGTGTAGCTGCCGCCGTCATGCTGAGAGGTTGCTGTGTCATTCGTCCTGTGCTACATGTGCTGTTTTACAGGTGTTGTGTAGTTTGTTTATAATGGCAACGACAGGAAGAAATGTCAAGTGCAAGTATTTGGAGGACTACATCAAATTCGGCTTCACTTGTCAAGAAAAAGAAGGTGTGGATTTGCCACAATATGTTATTTGTTTCAAAGTCTTGGGGAGTGACCCAATGAAGCTGGCTAAGCTGAAACTCCATCTCAAAAAGCGTCACCCCTACTTGTTGCAAAAGGATGAAGATTATTTTGAGTGGCGGTTATCAGGTCTGAAACGGCAGCGCCTTGACTTAACAAGTGCATTCTACAATAAGACAAGCAATGCAGTGCGCGATTCCTACATTGTTGCATACAAAGTTGCACAGGCCAAGAAGCCTCATACCATTGTAGAGCAACTTGTGCTCCCCTGTGCAAAAGAGATGGTTCGGCTTGTTCTTGGCAAGGAAGCAGCAAGGAAGCTGAATGATATATCTGTCTCTAATGGCACAGTATCGAGACAGATAAACGAAATATCACAGAACATCAGTTGTGGATGAAATAAAGAAGTCTCCATTGTTTGCCATACAATTGGATGACTTGACTGACGTCGCATTGTGCCTTCAGCTATTGGTGTTCACATGATACATAGTTGAGGGAGACTTCAAAGACGAGTTTCTTTTTTGTAAGACTCTTGATACCACCACAAAGGCTCAGGATGTGATGGAAATTGTTAACAATTTCTTTGAAGTACATGGTCTGGATTGGGTAAATCTTGTGGGTGTCACTACTGATGGTGCACCTGCCATGCTGGGCTCAAGATCGGGCTTCCAGAGGCTGGTGAAACAGCATGATCTAGTGGTAACCAGAGTTTATTGCTTCATTCATAGGGACACTTTGGCATCAAAAACATTGCCTGATCAACTGAACGCCGTTTTCACAGGGTTGGTGAAAGCTGTGAATCACATCAAATCATCGGCTCTGAACACCAGGCTGTTCAAAAGATTTTGCCTGGACATGGGTTTCGACTTTGATGTGTTGCTGTTCTACTCTTCTGTACGGTGGTTGTCAGAAGGGAACGTACTCTTCAATTGAGAGAAGAGTTGGATTTATTTCTGCAAGCTCAAGGGAAAGAGGAATTCCGAAATGTGCTGACGCAGTCAAATGTAGAACTTGCATATCTTGTCGATATTTCTGGAATCTTGAACAAACTGAATCTTCCGCTGCAAGGGAAAGGTGCAAATCTGTTCTCTCACCAAAGCATCATCAAGGCTTTTCTTGACAAATTGGAACTCTGAATTGTAAGAGTTGAAGGCAATAATTTGGTTCAATTTCCATATGTAGATGCCATGCTCGGGGAAAAGTAAGCCATTTGGACGCAAATTCTCGATCATTTACGGAAGCTACAAGACAAATTTCAATGATACTTTCCAGAGGTGGCCACAACAAGGGATTGATTATCTTTCATCAGGAATCCATTTACAACAGATGTTAATAGTGTTCCCGAGGATCTGCAGGAGGAATTTTTGGATCTGAAAAATGATTTTACGGCTCAAGACATGTACCAGCAGTCTACCATAGAGAAATTTTGGGCCAGTGTGACTGGGTGTTACCCAAATCGGGCAGCACATGCAGTCAGATTTCTTTTGCCATTTGCATCAACTTATATGTGTGAAACTGGATTTTCGTGTTTGTTGCACGTTAAGTCTAAACAGAGGAATCGGCTTGTAGTGGAAAGCAATATTCATTGTGCATTATCAAGTACCACTCCAAACTTTGAAAAACTTGTCAGTGAGAAGAGAATCCAAAAATCTGTTAGTAAGAAATAAATTTCAAACCAAAATGTTCGTTGTCTGCTCTTTTTTATCATGTCTCAAAAAGGAGGTGGTCCACGAATATTTTTTGATTGGCCTGGAGGTCCGTGGACTGAAACGAGTTGAGAACCACTGCATTAGATGTACAAGAGTCTTTACTGACAACAGTAGATGTTGATGAAGAACAAATGGAGAAAGTTATAAGAGGTGGATTTGATTCTGCTGGGACATGTAGCATCCTCAGCCTAGACTGAAAACTGACTCCAAAACATTTATTGGAATAACCAAAAAGACTAAATTTAAGTCTGCCAAGGGAAGAACATCACAGAAGCTTTTAGGCCATAAATTGTTTTCCACAGAGTCCAATCGTTAGCAAAAGGCAGAAATGGTGTTATGATGGCAACAGTTTTGAGTCATCCAATAGGACCTGTATCTGTGTCCCATTCTCATGCTGATGAAACAATGAGAAAAAAGAAAGTTGAATTAGGGCATAAGCTAGAAGCTTACATGAAAAGAATCCATGAGCTAAGATAGCTAACAAAGAAACCACAGTGTACATTAGAGATGTCATGGCTACCAAACAATGATGGCTGGATACAGATTCTACACATTCAATGAACTGGCTGCTGAGAACTTGAGGCAAGTCCTAGGATTTCTCAAAGCTAATTCTGCAAAGTGTTTGACAGATATGACAATAATAACATTGTGAAAACTGCAAAAACCCAGCACCGGACAGGATCTAAGGTTGTATGCAAGGAATTCCAGATGGTTGGTGGGCAGCCTATTCTGGTTTCTAAATGCCTAAATATGGCACCCAACAAGTCGCTTGTAAAATTCCTCTCTGACTACACGGTTCAAAATGCACCTGAAAGTGTAGGAGTGCACGCAACACAAAAACTCCTTGCTGGAGGCTTCTCCAGTAGTGAGGTAGTGAAGTCCATCACCAATAGAAATGCTAAAGAAGCCCAAGTCTTGAACACTACTTAAGAGAAAGTGGACACAAGGATGCTATGTGTGCCAATATAGCTTTTGAGACTCATAGGCTACGTCTAGACTGGCATGATTTTCCGCAAATGCTTTTAACGGAAAAGTTTTCCGTTAAAAGCTTTTGCAGAAAAGAGCGTCTAGATTGGCACGGACGCTTTTCTGCAAAAGCACTTTTTGCGGAAAAACGTCCGTGCCAATCTAGATGCGGTTTTGTGCAAGAAAGCCCCTATCGCTATTTTCGCCATCAGGGCTTTTTTGTGCAAAACAATACCGCGTTGTCTACACTGGCCCTCTTGTACAAAAGCATTTGCGCAACAGGGCTTTGGCCCAACGGGAGCAGCATAGTATTTCTGCAAGAAGCACTGATTTCAGACAGTAGGAAGTCAGTGTTCTTGCGGAAATTCAAGTGGCCAGTGTAGACAGCTGGCAAGTTTTTCCGCAAAAGCACTTGCTTTTGCGGAAAAACTTGCCAATCTAGACGTAGCCATAGGGTGTGTCTAGACTACAGGGTTTTTTCGAAAAAAGTGGACTTTAAAAAAAAAAAAAAAACTTCCCCTGCGTCTAGACTGCTGCCGTGTTCTTTCAAAATTAAATCGAAAGAACACGGTGTTTTTTTCGACCGCAGTAAACCTCATTTTACGAGAAAGTGCTCTTTTGAAAAAAGGCGTTCTTGAATGCAAACAGGGCTTTTTCCAAAGAGAGCGTCCAGACTGCCCGGGTGCTCTCTTTTGAAAAAGCAGCTCGCTTTTTCCAAAGAAGTGGTTGCAGTCTAGATGCTTCTCTTTCGAAAGGGGCTTGTAGTCTAGACGTAGCCATAGTGTCAAAGGAACCATGGCAATTAGGTCACTTGATACGGAGGTTTTGTTCTTGGCTGTTTTCTGCCTTCCATAAATGGAACACATAGACAGCATACAGATTGAAACAGGCACCATTACTAGCACAAAAGATAAGACAGTGCTTCATATCTGTGCATGTAGCTCGTGACACACTCTCCTGAATTTTGCAACATACTTCTTTCTGTACATGCATTGATAGGATGAATCTGTGTTACTCCTATTTGGGATGGGGAGCGGGAAATTTGTTTAACTTTGTCAAAACAAAGGGATCTTACCTGATTGGAGATCTTGCCCAATTGGGACAGTGTGATGGAAAAGCTGCAATTGCTGCAGCAAGGAAGTTGGTAACAATGTTGTATGACCAGAGAGAAAGGAGGTCCAGATTACCTGTGCCTCAGTCTAGACATCAAAAAGGACAAGTCATTGGCCAAATTCCTGCCACATGAGGACAGTTTTGAAGAGCATGTCAAAAGAGCTTATTGGCAGAGATAACAATTTGAATGCTTTTGCACACAGGTAAACTAGATACTGGATCATCATTACAACATGGATGGGCAAATGTGGACAATGAACTACTTTTTGTGTTCTTCAAGGGCCAATGGCATCTGAGCTTCTACAAGACAACATCTGTCCCTGTAACAGTAGGAGGCGCTGCACAATCCAGTGTCTGTAGTCAGAACCATTTTCCCTAACAGAACCGTATATATGCAAAAGCAACAAAAACAGAGTAACCCATGTACTCTTGACTGAGATCATAATGAACAAGATGATGATAATGATGTTAACTTAAAAGGTCCCTAGTGCCATTACAGTTCAATGATGCCTGTGCAGATTTATTACTAGATTTTGCTTTACCCTTTAGATTGTTGTTGTGAAGCTTTGATGTCACAAAGCAATCCAATTTCCTGTCTTGAAATAATACGCAGAGTCATTCAACTAACAAACAAATGCAATAGAATACAATACAAAAAAATATTTCAAAGTAGCCATTTTAATGTGGTGATGGCGCCACTGTTTACCCCTACTTCTATGGTAACAGCACCATTTGACAGCTCCACATCACACCTCATCTCAATCTAGACATAATAAGGTTTCCATTTATGTATGGGGTGCTTGTTTGTAGCAAGGGTACATTAGGTTGACCAAATCAGAGGTAACTACTACTCACCCACAGACGGGTATTTTTAAAGTGTTCTAACTTGTGGCACTCTAACTACCCCACGTAGACCTTTTGGTGCCTTCTAACAGGTCCCTAGGTCATGTTAACAGAAAGTAGGAATTTTTTAAATGTGCCAACATGGTCCACACAGCACAGTCAGAACACTTCACAGATAACACCCCTCTCATGCACTTGGCCATGCCATACAGACAAGCCCCCGGGCACCTTGGCTTCCATTCCAGCCTCTGGAGGGAAGTGTGCTCTAGTCAGCACACATTCTTCTGCATCTTCCCCACAAATTTGACCCCATCTGTCCTATCCCCTTCAACCCACCCTATCCCAGTCCTGTGTCTTCCCCTCCCTGACTCCCCATTCCAGTCCCATTCTTCATAAGAACAGCCGTACTGGGACAGGCCAATGGTTCATCTAGCCCAGTATCCTATCTTCTGAAAGTGGCCAATGCCAGGTTCCCCAGAGGGAATGAACAGAACAGGTCATCATCAAGCAATCCATCCTCTGTTGCCCATTCCCAGCTTCTGGCAAACAGAGGCTAGAGACACTTCAGAGCATGTTTTGCATCCTGGCTAATAGCCATTGATAGACCTTTCCCCCTTAAAGTTTTCTAGTTCTTTTTTGAGCTCTGTTATAGTCTTCTCACCTAGCTAGTCCCGGTCACCACTCTTAAGGCATCTCATCCTAGGTCCAATCTTCTTGCCCAGCAAGTCTGCTCTAGAAAGTAGGTCAGCTTAACGATGTCAATCCAGAGTGTGAAAAATCTATTCCCCTGCATGGTGTAGTGAACCTGAACAGAATCTCTGTGTAGACAGCACTAGGTTGACAGAAGAGTTCTTCCATTGACCTATCTACTACCCTCCAGGGAGGTGGATTCCCTATGCTGATGGGAGAATTCTTCCTCTTGGTATAGGCAGTGCCTATACTGAAGCACTGCAGTGTCACAGCTGCAGTGGTGCTGTTTTACATGTAGGTCAGCCCTCACTCTTACCCCTGTTGACTCCCTGACCATTTCAGTCTCCTTGCTGATCCAATCCTGGTCTACCTGCACCTCAATTTCTACCATTTGCTTCCAGGCTCACAGTCTCATCCATTAGATTCCTTGTCCTAATTTATTCCCCTGGCCCCACTTTAGGTCTCCTGTGCATTTGAAACTGATTGGCACTGAGAGTGCAGGAGAGACAGTCTCTGATGTCTGCACTTCTCTGTTACCAGATCACCTGCAGCTATCTGGAATGACTGAGTAATTAGGAGGTTCTGATTCATCACCCATGCAGTGACAGGCTGACAGAGGGCAGTGCAAAGAAGGTTGAAATAGCTCCTGCTCTTTTTTTTCCTGCTCAGAAGGGATTTAGGTCACCAGATGAGGAAGGTTCCAGAGCAGCTGAAGCAATTGGGTCACAGAGGCAATATGTCCCATGGCTCTAGGTGGACCACAGAGATTGGAGGCAGCTAGCTGAGTCTAACTGGAACCTGCCTTTGGGCCTGGTACCTAAGGTGCTTATAGAACTTGTCTGGCTGGTGGCACACAGACCATGTCACTAAGGATGGTTTCAGGACAAAGGTGGGCACTGCAGCGTTGCCAAGACCTGCTGAGAGATGGGCAATTACAAAGTTTTCCATGCTGTTCTAGTGTGACTCTTGCAGCTCACAGAAGAAAGGTAAGCAGTTTCTGTCTTCTGGTTCTCTACTCTCTCTCCTAGAAGGTATCGTAGATATATGCAATATAATTTCTTCATTTGGTACTTTGGAAGAATATTTTCTGATTGTGTTAAAGGATGTTTGCATCCTGGCTCATGTCAGTTGTATGGGCTTGTGGGTTCCAACTTTTCCACATCCTCTCCAGAATAAGTCTCACTAACCTCTTCCCATCTTGGAGGGTTTAACTGGGCTTTAAGAGTAAAATATTTGATGTAGTATCTCTTTGTACGAAAGAACATACACAATACAGGAAGAAATGCCACAAAAAAAGTAATACTTCTTTACTTTCAGTATTTCCACCAATACAATTAGGCTAGTTAAGAAATGTCCAATAAATCCCCTCTTTATTTAAAACACAGCTGAATGTCCCTGTCTCAACATCTTCCCAAGAAGGTTTGGAGACTTACATTACCAATTATTGTCACCACTGCACATTCAGAGGGAAGTAGTAATGACCCCTCAATATTCATGTAATGAAATCTGCTTTTCTCACAAAGATTTTGCCTGACTGGCCCCAAGTAGAAAAAGATACATTTAGTTTTTCTGAGCATGACTCAAAATGTCCCTTTGAACTTGACTCTTTGTCACAAGCCCTGTTACAGAGTAAAATAAAAATCCGTGTAAAACTCTTCAGCCCTTTAAAGTGTGTTCCTCATCAGTACTCTGTAAAGCTTTCACATTCCAGAGGCCGTCCATCTTCCGTGATGACTGGTAGTAGCTCCAGCAGAAATTGTTCTAGAGGGTCTCGCCATTCAGATATCTTGGCAGATGGAGGATCTGCTTGTGTGAAATTCATCCCAAAGCCATATGCAGCACTTGAGCCCTCAACGGTGCACAGACCTTGTGCTGGCTCTTCACACACCAATGACTCTCTAACCTTCCACCATACAGATGGCAATTGTGGACAGAACTTGAGGAATTCAGTAAGAAGACTCCACCTTTTGTGGGGTGCAGGTTATCAATGACATCTCCCATGCCTGGGCTTGCTTCCTGGGTGATTTTGTGATGGTGTTTGGCTAGTTGTGGAATGGACAGAGGAGCATTCTGAGCCTGAAACAGAGCCCTAGAGGTTGGGCATATACCGCATAGCCATTGCTTTGGATCAGAAGTGTTGTGAGCCTCAGCTAAGGTCTGTAAAGTGCTCTGAGATTTTTAATACATGGTGCTGTGTCAATGGTTATTATTTTTATTGGTCAGCATTACTTAAAGGCATTGACACTTTTTTTTGTTGGATCCTCCTCCTAGTTCAAAAATTCTCTCTTTCCAAATCCTGGAAATTGTTACTTCATGAGACTAGCGATTAGCTTGGTAAAGGGAGGTTAGCTTTTCTCGACATATCTAGGCCATTGGCATAGCATAATAGGAATCAGAAACAGAAAGAAATTTAATTAGATCATCACTCTAGTTCTTCTCTCTTGAGAACCGATTTTCCAGGTCTCCTTGTGTTTGTGATTAGCATTAGGTTTAAAAAAAAAATAGAAATAGGTGAGAGACCGTATAGCAGTGATTCTCAAACTTTTTGGCCTAGGTACCACCTGGCTAAATGCAAATCTTTCTGTGGATCACAAGTTACTAATGGAAACTCACTATTAATTACATAATTATGCCTGAGCCATTTTGCTAGTGTTGCAGCTGAGGAGAATGGTTTAATTTAAATTATTAAACAGATTAAGCATTTTAACTTTCTCATGTTAGTTTATCAAACTGCATTTTAAATAAAATAAAATATTAATTTATGTTCAACAAAAAGGTTTCAATGTTTTCTTTTGTTTATGGCAGGGATGGGGAACCTTTTTTGGGTTGGGGGCCACTGATCTACAGAAAAATCAGTCGGGGACCACACAAGTGAGAAGCAAAAATCTCCAAAACCCCCCAACCCTCACTGATGTGGTCCCTAACTGAGACACCTTACTCCTCTGACACTCCAGCCTGCACGGGGTAAGGGAAAGGGACAGGGAGGACTAAGGTTCAGGGCTTCCTATAGGCCAGATTTACTTTTCTGGGGTTCCGGAGTTAATGGATTTTGTGGACCCCCTTAGGCTCTGGGGTCAGGACCAAAATGAGGAGTTCAGTGTGCCAGACAGGACTGCCAGTGAGTGTGCTAGGGATGGGGTGCAGGATCAGGACGGGAGGTGGTGAGGCTGTGAGGTCTGGGTGACAGGTAGGGTGCAGAAGCAGGCTAGGAGTAGGGTTTCTGGCTAGAGGGAGGGAGCAAGAGCAAGGGTGGGTGTAGTGTGTGGCCAGGCAGGAGGGTGCAGGAGCAACTGTGGATGGAGGAGCAGTGTGGGGGCAGGTGTCTGGCCAAGGGGGAGATTTAGGAGCAGACTCTGGGGTTCAGGAGCCGTGGACCGCCTGGGAGGTGGCTGCAGACCACTAGTGGTCCATGGATCACACTTTGAGAACCACTGCCATATAGCCATATAAATTATCACATTTTCAGTGACGATCTATTCCATCAGGAAACAGACCTTGGATTTCAACTGCTTTTGAAAATACTATTGCACATTCAGAACAGTTTTTAAAATGGAAATAAATAAACTGGAAAGTGACCTACCCATGTTCCTCTCTGTGGGGGTAAACAGGTATCCTGTGTGTGACAGAGGAAGAAGGTACATGAGGACTTCTCATGCAGGCCAGCTGTTGCGGGTTTTCAGCAGGTGATCCAGCAGCTGTTGTCACAGTGTATGTGAGCGACCATGTATAGGACTGCATAGCCCCTGCAGAACAAAGTGGACATAATGTAAGCTGTAGTCCTTTGAAAGTATCCATTTTGAAACAGCCAGTGGAGAGCAATCTAATAAGGTGATGCCAGTGAAAAATATCAAACAAAGGAGGTGAATAAAAATGGGTTGAGTGGTAGCAGTAAAACCCTCATTTTTGAGGAACACTTCAAAAGTACAAATAGATGAGCTGGAATATCAGATACTGGGAGACAACCCAGACACACATGCATTTTTTAATCATAGCAAGATGTGAAAAATCAATGCAATGCTGCAATTTGTGCCTATAAACTTCTGAGAGCAGGAGCTGTCTTTTTGTTTGGTTTGTAGAAGCATCTAGCATAGTAAAGTCCCGGTCCATGACTAGGGAACTTAGGGCATGTCTAGACTACATGGCTCCGTCGACAGAGCCATGTAGATGAGTTTACTAGACATAGGAAAATGAAGCGGCGATTTAAATAATCGCTGCTTAATTTACATCAAAATGGCCGCTGCACTGTGCTGATCAGCTCTTTGGCGACACAGCGGGGTAGTCTGGAGGTGCTGCGGTCAACAACGGAAGCCTTTGTTGACCACTCCATTGTGGCTTGTGAAATGAGGTTTACAGGAGTGATCGACAAAGGGTTCCCTTGTCGACCGCGACGCGTCCAGACTGCCCTGCTGTGCCACCAAACAGCTGATCGGCACAGCATGGTGGCCATTTTGATGTAAATGAAGCGGCAATTATTTAAATCACTGCTTCATTTTCCTATGTCTAGTAGATGGAGCCACGTAGTCTAGACATACCCTTAGATACTACAGTAACAAAAATTACAGATAAATAAATATACTATATGTTTGAGTTTGTCTGTTTGTGTGGTCATTTCCAGGGGTAAGTGCGTAGTTTGCTGCATTCCTCATTCTGCTTGGGGAGCACAGGGGTCAGACAAACCTGACCTGCCCCAGCCGGGGGACATGTGCCCTCCTCTGGCTGTGCCCACTGGAGCTGCAGTGGCCTTGGACAGGCACTTCACACTTGGCCCCAAGTTGCTGCAGTGAGAGAGGACTGGGGCTGTCCTCTCCCCTGGGCCACCTGTATGCTGAGCCCCTCATTCCCCGCCCCACACCGAGCAATGATATACATGAAGAAAAACAAAAAATGAATTGAGTTAAGGACCTGAGCAATGCCGGGTAAATCTTCTAGTAAACAACTATATGAAAGACAGAAAAGGGCTTAGCACTGGGAAAATAGCACTAGAATAAAACATGTAATAGACATCATGGACCAAATCCTGAACTTCTTTCTTCAACAGAGGGGAGTATTGTGCTGGCCTGCCTAATCCTCAGGATGATCAGGGCTGGTATGGGAGGAAGAATGGGGGCGTAGAAGTTATTAGAAATAATAACAAGTGCACACATGAAGATGTTCCTCTCTCTCTCTTCCTGCTAGTCAGCAGAGGCCAGACTTTGTTTACTTTTAATATGATTCTATTCTGGGAAGTTTAAAGCAAAACAGTGGGGTTTACGTTTTGCTCGCCAGGGACTGATGTTTTTAGCCAGTGTGGCTTCTTCCAGGTGGGAGTTCTAGAAGCATGTCTCAGCTCTTGAGAAACATTGTCCTCTTCACATGGACTTCCACCCTTGTGGCTGGCGGTTCCATAATTCTAGGGTAACATAGCTGTTGTGGATGTAGTCATCATACAGGGTGAGGGCACCGCCACAAAAAGGGACCAAATCCCATGAAAATGAAGACCAACATCCTGACTCTGACCTAGTATGGAACAGGGAACCAATGCAGATAGCAAAATAGAGGTCACCAGGAGCTCCCAGCTCTCTTTCTTCAGCTAACAAGGGATTGGATCAGAGTTTCAGGAGCTGACTTGGTTTTTCCTTTAGCCCCTCTAGAATGCTCTAGTGTGAAATGACCTAATTCAGGGAGGCAAGTTATTGTGTTGTCAGCCACTGTGTGGCTCTTGGTGAATGGAGAAGCAGTTCCAAAAAGTCATTTTCTTCAGATAGTTCTTTGTCGTGGGAAGTGCTCAGTTCTGGGACTGAAACGGGACACCCTGCACTAAACAAGGTAATTCGTAGTCTGAAACATTCCAGCCGGTGTGACATCGTGGCTGCCGAGCTGGAGAAAAGGTGGGAGTTCTTTGCATTTTTCATGCGTGAGGGCAGTTCACAAGAATTGCTTGCACTGCAGCCTGTCTGTATTTGCTTCTCATCTCCACCACTGACGCTTGAATCGTCTTCCTTTCTGAGAACCACTGAGATCTCTGGGAGTAATGAAGAGAGTGCAAACATTCTAGTGCTGGATCATCAATGGCTGAGTTTAATGAGTGATCAGAGTGACTCCACAGAGTCTCTATTTTATGGGATTTTGGTGGGGTTCTGGACTTGACCGCATCCATTCTAGTGCCTTCATTTTTATCTGGAGACCAACCTGAAGGAGGTTGTGGTCAGTCCAGCATAGGGAACAGTTTTTTGTGTCCCCTGTCAGGTTCCCCTTTTCAAGTGAGAACAAATGATCAAGTAGTCACTGCTACCTTCAAAATCAATGAATCTATACCCAAGACCCATTCAAAATTCATGTCCAAAAAATGAAAAATATAGCAAAGAGGGTTTAAGCCATTGGATTGGTAGGGTTGTTAATATGGTGCTGCAATCTCCCAGGACTATCCTCAACATTTCTTCACCATGCTAGACCACAGCACCTCGGGTTGCTGTTCTAGGAAAGATTCTCTCTCTGGGAGGTCTGTAGACTAGCAGCTTGCATATGTTGGGCTTGTTTCTGGATTTGCAGAGCAACTGACTATTGAAAGATTTTCTGCCAAGGAAGCCGCTCTGACATTTGAGGCTGGAATGGGAAATGATGACTATTCACCGCTTCTCTCCCTTGTGGAGGGAACACTGAGGTTTTCATAGGATGACCTGAACATGAAGAGAGAGAGAGAGAGAGAGAGAGAGAGAGAGAGAGAGGAGTGGCTCAGATTAGGGAGGTCTCCATTTCCTGTGAGAGGAAGGAGAGTGCTCCAAGGTACGTGTGCAGATGTGTTAGGGGAAGGCATCAGTCTGAGAGCCTTTCCATACTTTATGGTAGGTCAAAAGATAGGAAGAGAGGAGTTTTGAAGACTGTTATTGTTTCATTTTTTTAAAACACCAGTCACCAGAGTCCCAGTTCCACCACTTTTA
Organism: Pelodiscus sinensis; assembly: GCF_052426305.1. Classification (NCBI taxonomy): domain Eukaryota; kingdom Metazoa; phylum Chordata; order Testudines; family Trionychidae; genus Pelodiscus; species Pelodiscus sinensis. Next base: position 98,646,541 of record NC_143052.1, read on the forward strand.
TACAATCAATGTCAGAGACTTCAATGGGCTGCAAGACTGAAATCATGAAGATGAGCCTTTGTAAGCTGATTAACAGACTTGAACTGAACTGAATGTAAAACAGAAGTGGTTCACTGATTTGACACCACTTTGTTCTTTGTGTTTTCAGCATTTGGGGTTTGAATCAACTTAGAAAATTCTTTTACTTCATTCCAATTTATTTTTTACGTATTTACTTTTTAAGACGGACTACACTTTGGAGAAAATGACAGCAAGAGGCCCTCTGTAGGAAGCACAATGTATAAATAGCTCTGCTAAAAGCCTAACAACAGCCTTGTTGTGCTATCACATAAAGCAAAGCCAAAAATGCAAAGGAATTTCACTCACGGAAGTGTGATTTGTAGCACTGTACTCGTTTGTGTGCATGTGTGAATATTCCTATATAGCCAGGCCAATTAACTATGGCCCTGTCTGTTGTGCAGTCATTTATACCAGGGCAAAGTGAATGCAAAACAGCTGTAAAATGCAACCGTATCACAATGGGAGAATTTTACAGCCACTTTGCACTGGGTTATAATGGTGTATGGCAACACAGGCCTGGGCTACACTACGTTCCCCCATTGATTTAAGATCTGCAATTTCTTCAGCTACGCTATTCACATAGCTAAAGTCATGGTACTTAGATCTATTTACTGCACTGTCTTCCATGCAGTAAGGTTGGTGGCTGAGGCTCTCCCATTGACTCTGCCCACTATTCTCACCCTGGTGGAGTTCTGGGGTAGAGAGGAGAACATTCAGAGGTTGATTTATCACGTCTGAGCAGATGCAATAAATCAACTGCCAATGGATTGATTGCTGCAATGTCGGTCTACCGTATAGTGGAGACAAGCCCTCCGTAGCAAGCCCACAGATGTCAGTAAGTCTCGCAGGAGTAAATATTATACCTGATAGTAAATAATACTGTTGAGCCCAACTGTTTAAATTTCAGGAGTTAAGCTTGGTCTACGCTACCGACTTATAACAGTATAACTACATCGTTCAGGAGACTGGAAAATCCATACCCCTGAGCAATGCAATTATACCGTTCTAACCCACATTGTAAACAGTGCTTTGCTGCTGAGAGGGCTTCTCCTGTCAACGTAGTTACTGCTTCTCGGGAGGTAGATCAACTACCCCAAGGGGAGAAGCTCTCCCGTCAGAATAGGTGGTGTCTTCTCTAAGGGCTAACTCACTGCAAAAGAACTGGCACCATTGCAGCAGAGTGTCTGTAAATCCAGCACCAGAAGGAAATGTAGAGACCCCCCCCAAGCTTCCATGGGACCTCTGGCAAGGTGTGTGTGGGGGGGAGGAGGGAGGCTGGCTCTATGCCCTAAGAAGGGGTGGGGCTTTGGGCCAAAGGGGCAGCGCTGGGGCAGCCAGCCCTCAGCGCTACCCAGATTGCAGCCTGGGGGCCCGCCCCACCATCAGAGCCATGCAGTGTGCACAGTGCAGCACTCCAGCAGCAATGTAAAGGGGCCTAAGGCTTTGGCAGCTACTGCTGCTGCAGTACCAGCAGTGGCGTCCAGGAGCCCTGGGTTCCCTTTGAATCGCTGGGGCCTGGGGCAATTGCCCCCTTTGCCCTCCCACCCTCTCCCCTGTCCCTCGTCAGCAGGCCTGGGCAAGCCCTCAGTCTGTCCAAAACCAGGAGATTGGCTTAAAAATGTTTTTTTTTTTTAAATAAATGTGGGGGAAGGGTCTTTACATTTCCTTCTGGTGCTGTATCCTTACTGTTTGCATCATCAAGTTTTTCTCTGCAACCATGAGAGATAGAAACTGACTTTAATTTTTAAACAAAAATAACATTTTTGTACATTCTCATGAATCCAGGAACGGGAGCTTTAAGTAAAAATACCAAATCCCATGAGACTCATGATAAAATCATAAGAGCTGGCAACACTATGACCTAGTCTACACTACAGCAGAAGGTCGCATTAAGATACACAAGTCCAGCTATGTTAATTAGGTAGCTGGAGTCGACGTATCTTACATCACGTTTCTGCGCTATCCATACAATGGGAGGCTGATGGGAACAAATGCCCCATCAGCTTCCCTTACTCCTCGTGATAAGCAGAAGTATTGGTGCCAATGGGGGTGCCCTCTGAGTTCAATTTAGCAGGTCTTCACTTGACTCACTAAATTGAACCATGGAATATTGAGCACGGCAGCATCAATCTTCCGCATAGTGTAGACATGGCCTAAGAGTTTGTAAGATCTCCTCCATTAAGCAGTAATACCAAGTCAGCACCTATGGACTAATTGTACATTCACTTGTAATTGAGAGGAAGGCAGTGAAGGTGGTGATGATCAGGAGATGGAGAAATGATTAGTTATCTATTAGCAAACATTTACAATGCAGAATTTCTGTAAGCCAGTTCAGGTTCTTGTAACACCAATTGCATTAGCAAATGAGTAATCACAGGCTTTAAGAGAGGACTACAGAGTCAACCATATAACAATCTCTATTGTCATAATATTGTTGTAGTTTGAGCAATCATTAATCTGGTCTTTGTAATTTAGAAAGAATTAGAGCTAATTATCCTTTTACACTTTCAGTAATTTAACAGAAAAATTTAAATAAAATGTTAACTGGGCATGCCAGATGTTTGGCACCAGAGCAATCTATCCATGATTTACCTTACTTTAATTATGGTGTCATCTAATTTCAGTGGTTTAATTTGCTGCTTCTGTGTTTGAACAGTGAGTGCTTGCAGAAAGTTTAAAAAGCAAGTTTAATAGTTAACTTTTATTGCTGATGCCACAAGCAGCAAAATATAATGACACCTTAAATTGGGGAACTGCAAGCTACTGGCAACCAACCAGAGTAGTTTTCTAGTTATACAATGCATCACTCTGCTGCATTTACCTAAATTAAGGGGAAACATTACAGAAAGGCAACACAGTAACTTTTAGATATATCTCAAGAGAATTGTTGGTTTGAGCCACATATTTGGAGCAAATACACAGAATTAAAAAACAAGCAAACAAAGGAAATACATCAAGAAATGTACACTTAATTCCTCAGATCCTCCTCTGGTATAAATATGCATAATCCACTGAGCCAGAGTACTTACATTTTCCAATACTTTGTTTTTTTTTTTTTTACCTTCCATGCTGTGTAAGCACTTAGGTCTCATCTAAACTAAGGCCATGTCTTCACTCGATGAAGATGGAGGCTGCTGCGATTAATATTCTGGAGTTCGATTTAGTGAGTCTAAGACTCACTAAATTGAACTCAGAGGGCACCCCCCCTGCCTGCCAGTACTCCTGCATCTATGAGGATAAAATAAATAAATTAATGGAGATTACCTATCTCCTAGAACTAGAAGGGACCTTGAAAGGTCATTGAGTCCAGTCCCCTGCCTTCACAGCAGGACCAAGTACCATCCCTGATGAATTTTTGCCCCAAATCCCTAAATGGCCACTGCAAGGATTGAACTCACAACCCTGGGTTTAGCAGGCCAATGCTCAAACCACTGAGCTATCCCTCCCCCCAGTAAGGGCAACGCCTCCCATGTGGGCACAGCGGGGAAATGTGGACCACAGTACATCAATTCCAGCTATATAATAGATTTAGCTGGAGTTGCATATCTTGATTCATTGTTCCCTATGAGTGTAAACCTGGCCTAAGAGGTTTTATTATTATGACTATTTTGGGCAGGGATGTGATTTTTTTAACTAACATAACTGTTCTAGTACAAACCCTGTTATGAATTCAATTAGATGGGTATAAAGGTGAGACAGCACCTAAAGCTTAGATCAACCTAGCAACGTTGCTGTGAAAAATGTGTAGATGCAGCCTCTTGAGAAGGTGGATTTACTATAGCAGTGGAAAAATTCCTTGTGTTGCTATAGCAAGTGTCTACACCAGGGGTCTGAAACTCCCATGGGCCAATGATCCAGCTGGGGATGGCATCTGAGACTCCTGCTTTAGATTATGACTCTCAAGTCTCAAACAATTAGAAAACCCGAAGTTTACACAACATTATGTAGGTTTAAAATGCTTTAAAATCTTTTTCAGACACAAATACAATTCTGGTTTCCTGGGATGTCTTCAAAGCCATGAAAACCATTTGGCAGAAATCTTTATTAGTCCTTTAACTACTGTCTGATTCTCCAGTATAGTGGATTGTCATTTTCTGGCATTTTTCTAGAAGCTTTTGTTGCTACACGAGAGTGCTGCAAAAGTGAAAGTTTTATTATCCTTAATTGACATTCATTTCACCACTGAGTAACCAGGGCAGCACCTGTACTTGGAATGTCTTTTGACAGTCATTCAAGTTCCTGACTCCTTTCCTGTATCTCTGTAGACTCAAATGAGGAAAAACAAAATATTTTTTATCTCAGAGACTTGAAGGTGTCTGGCTTTGGACACCACCTCCAGAATGTGTTATCTGTCTTTCATATCAAAGAGCCTCTGGGAGGAATTTAACACGCACCATGTAAAGGCCCAGTTGTGTGTGCCAAATTACAAGGCAATCATGTGCCTACTCAGCCCTACTGAATCATTTGCAGTTATTGCAATCTCCAGCCCAAAACTGAGTATCTTCATGCACAAATTACTAATTAGGACTTCTGCATGCCCATTTGATAGACAATGTGTTCCTGGGCTTAGGCAAAAGTAAGCGGGAGCGCCCTGGTGCGCAGCTCTGGTAAGAGCTGGCTGAGCTGCAGCAAAAGCCAGCAGGGAGCTATATAAAGAGCTGGCAGGTTGCAATAGCACAGCACCTGTAAGAGATTTTAAGTTACTTTCACTGTCCATTACAAGCATGGACTTGCATACAAGCTGTAGACCTCCATTTCCTAAACCTGGCCTTGTAAGGTGTTGAAAGGTCTGAACAAAACATTACAACAAAAAAACAAAACAAACCTCAGAGCAGTAGGCTCCATTACAATCAGTAGGAATTGTGGGTTGTGGTATTTTTGAAAAGCCTAATGCCTAATGCCTACATAACCGTATAAATCAGGCCCATTTGAACTACAGTATGTCCAGTTTTTTTCTGATAAAGCTTGTGTTAAATCATTCATTAGTGCTGTATTTAAAAAAGACTCTTTAAACCTATTACTAGAAATATTCAATTTTAGACAGCTTTGAAAACACCATGGAACAAAATAGTGGACCTTTTCTTCTCCAGACATCTGCATAGAGTTATATTGATATTTCCATCCGATTTTACAAATGTATATATTGAGGCACAGAAATCCATATACTCACTGGTTCCTTTTTCAATTGCAGTGCATGCTATGTTTGGCAAGATATAAAGAAAATATGGATTTAGAATGATTAATACTGAATATACGCTGAGTCCTTTTTGAGAGGGATTCTTCAGAGATTGGGTCCAAACTAGGGATGTAAAAGTGTAGTCGATTAACCAATAAGCAAAAGCTTATAGGTTAATGCTATAGACTACATGCATTCTCTCCCCCCCCCACTTGCCAGTACATATTTTAGCAGGCTGGCCAGCAGCCAGCTCAGTCCTGGCTTACAATGGATCTGGGACCTACCCTTGCTGTGGCTCTGCATTTAAAGCGTATTAGGAGCCAGGCAGGCAGGCAGCCCGGCTCAGTTCCAGCTCGTGCTGTGTCCGGGAGCTTCTGCTGCACCGAGATGCTGCCTCTGTATCACAGGCAGCAGCATGGGGCAACAGACAGCCAGTCCACGAGGGAAGCTGTTTTTTAAACTGGCTCCCCTCATGGACCATCTCCCACCTGGCACCCCACGCTGCTGCCTCTGATACAGTGGAAGCAGTATGGAGTAGCAGGGGGCTTCTCAGGAGTGAGGCTGTAGTGCACTGGCTGCTAGCTCCGTCCCCAAGGGCTATAGAATACTCGACTAACCAATAAGAATTAATGAGGTTACTTGACTATTCAATTAGCCGATATTTAACATCCTTAGTCCAAACCTCAGCGGCTCTTAAGCGACACATTGCTCACATTTTTTATTGCAGGCTTTTGGTTTTTTGACAACAGTTTTTTTGGAAAAAAGAATGCAAGAAGCAGCCATCCTTAGCCTACCTACCTGTTGTAGTTGCTATGCTAGCATACTCTGGGGACTGATTGCTCACAGGGGAGGGTGCAGATGGCATTTCCACTGAGGTGGCAGATTTAGCTGGAGAGAATGGCACTGGGGAGGGTGTTGGAGGAGCAGGTTCTGTCAATATAATTTCTTCTCGTATTTCTGCTGAAGATAAGGAAAAAGGTAATAAAAAATGTGGTTAAATATGGCTTGGGGAACCCTGTGAAATAGATCACTCAGAAAAGTAAATTTTAGATATAACCTCGAGTGTGTGAAGGAATTGCATAAATCTGTCCTGATTTTAGATATTTTCATGGCCTCACTGATGCAGCATCTCTAGCTCATTAATATGTTCATCCTCACAATATCTCTGTGAGGTACTCGGATGCCCCTGTGACAGATGGGGAACTAAGGCACAGGGAGGATAAATGATTTACCCAGAAAGTCTGTGATGGAGCATACATTTAAACCTGGGTCTCCCAGTTACAGGCTAGCACTTTGACCACTGGGCCATCCTTGCTATCCTAAACCTTTGTTGTCAAATTTAGTCAATGCTAAAATGGGGGGGGGAGGGGAGGGAGGAGAGCGAACTTTTAAAAAACCAGCTAAAATACTTAGCCACACAACTCCCATTTTAATTAACTGGAACTGCCAGGGATGGAACTGGCCCCACTGACTCTATGCCCACTGAAGACTCTGTCTCATCACCTGCAACCTGAACTGGGAGGTTACTGGTGGTCTCCACAGTACTGGGGCAGTACTGAAATACCTGAGCATACAGAACTGAGTGTCTGGCCTCTGTATTTTCCATGGATGATATAGATTTTTTCCCCTTTGGAAGTTGAACATCCAAAGTGACCAGAGTCACTTAAATGAGCGTGGTTTTATAGAATCATAGAATCATAGAACTGGAAGAGACCTCAGAAGGTCATCAAGTCCAGCCCCCTGCTCTAGGCAGGACCAATCCCAACTAAATCAACCCAGCCAGGGCTTTGTCAAGCCGAGACTTAAACACCTCTTTTTTATAGGTCAGTTGATGTGATCATTCAGTACAAAACTCCCTTGCTGAAATCTCAGATGCAGGTTTAGGAGTTGACATTTTCAGATTTTCATAACAAAACTCCATAGTTACAGCAACAAGCAGGTACAGGTTGAACCTCTCAAGTCTGGGACGCTTGGGATCTGACCGATGCTGAACCAGAGAATTTGCCGAACCAGGGGAAGTCACTATTGCCTAGCAGCATTGCCAACACTTCCATTGCTTTCTAGACTCTTAGAAGACATTTGGGGCAAATTAGAGCTAAATAATAGCACAGGACACTGAGAGCCAGGACTGGTGCCTGTAACAAACTTCATGGAAATGCAAGAAATTTGGCCACACCCATGATAAGCAGACATTCAGCTAACTAAAATCATGCCGGACTATGGATGTTGTTGGACCAGACAGTACCGGACTCGAGAGATTCTACTTATAGTCTAATTCAGAAGTAACTTGAGGACATTCACTAATCAGAGATGCTCATAATTGACTTGTCTGACAACAACAGAGCTGAAAATGACATGTTCCTTTTGGATAGGCTTCATTAGGATGTATGAGGATCAGGAAATGCTCATGTACAGAAATGGGTGAATCACAGACAATAAAATTAACATACATGTAAGGTACTGCTAAGAAAACAAACTCACCTGTGCTTCCTTCTCCTTTCATTGCCCTCATTAACTCATTAGCTCTCTCCTGACAATGCAGTGATTCTAACAGGTATAATACATAGTCATCAAACATCAGATGAATAAGGTGAAAAGAACCTGGGGGATGAAAGAATGTAAACAAACATGAAAGCAATTAATAGTCTCAATACACTTATGCAAATGATTACAGAATTACAGAAAAAGACACCAAATACCACTGGCTCCTGTATAGTCCTGATCCGAAGCATGTCTCTTACTGAAAGTGAGTTGTCTGTCAATGTTAAAGGCAAGTTAAGAAGTGAGGTTATTTTTGTGTTGGAGTTCTGATTGCCAGAGTATATTCGTACCTGGATTTATACAGATGGTGTGAATTCCTGGATCATTTCTCAGAAGTTAAATTTATGTCTCTGGGGTCCAGTCCTGAGAAAAGTGTCCTGACAAATAAGTATCATTTTGTAGCAATTATAAATCTTGAGCAAGAAGCCGTTCATACCAAGCTGCCTCTCCTATAGCCAAACAAGCATTTACTAAACCAGACGGGGTGGTCTAGGAAAGCAGGAAATGAATCAAAACAATAAATCTATTCCCTGTCAAATACACTAGTATAAAGTATAATTAATCTGGCTGGACTGTCCATGGCAGCATTATACTAGAAAGATACAGTGAAGGATATAGTGAAATTCAGAAACTAGAGGACCTGGACCCCAGCATCTTCCCAACAAGCGTCTGATTATCTTTTCATTAGCACTTGTCAGCTGACTGGACACTGCTCCTATATATTAAGGACCTTGAAAGCCAGAACATTTTCTTCCCAACTCTATGGTAATGTCATTAGTATTGTCAAGAATCAAAGTCCATTATTCATCTGCAATGGGATGCACAAACACCTTAAGCTACATTGCTTTAATGGGGAGCACTGGGTCAGTTAGGGCAGGTATAGTCTGAAGACTTTATAAATAAGGCACTTTCCCATTTTTCATAATTATATGACTGTTGGTAAATTATGTTCCTAGTTATTAGGTTAAAAATTACCATGGTTAAGAATGAGCACATTTTAGGATGTAAACAGATCACCTAGTTGAGAGCTGGGAATAATTATTTTTCTCTCACACTCTAACATCGTACAACTAGTCAGGAATTTCATAACGAACAGGAACTTGTCACTTCAAGTCATCCTGGTTAATGCTGTTTCATTATTAGGTTGCTAATCTCTTAGGCTACGTCTATATTACGTAAAAAAATGAGGAAAAATGGCTCTTGCGCAAAAGGGGGTTCTTGTGCATAAAAAAAAATGCCATCTACACAGCACTTTTTTGCACAAAAACCTCTTGAGCAAAAGGGACCCGAGGAGGAAATGCAAATGAGAGCGTGAAATATGTAAATGAGCACCCCATTTGCATTTTGTCTTGCAGAAAAGGATCGTAGTATAGATGCAGCCTTAGAGAACATACTCATTTAAAGTCACGCAATGTTCCATTATGAGGTTGTTTGGCTCACCCCATTCTGCCGTCCTAGGATTCCAGCCGGCAAGCAGGGGCTTACTTCATTCCACTTGCCAGGCATTCCAGCTGGGGAGCAGGAAAGCCCCTAATCTCTCATCTGAACAAGAGCACTGGGTGGGTGGAATGGAGCAAGCCCCCACTCCTGTACTCTGCTTCCCAGGGTGAGCAGATCAGGACAAACCCTCAAGCCTTAACCACCCGACAAAGTTCACAATCATCATTGGTGAGTACATTATTAAATTGTTTAAAATTATTTAAAACATGCACTGTATATAAGTTTTGTCTGGTGAAACAAGTTCCTGTGGGAACCTAACCCCACCCCATTTACATTAGTTCTTGTGAGGAAACTGGATTCACTTAACACTGCTCTTGCTGAAGGTAGCATTTTTCAGGAACATAACTACAATGTTAGGGCATGTCTACACTAGCTTGTTAGTTCGAGCTAGGTAGGCAAATGAGGGCAACCGGAGTTGCAAATGAAGCCCGGGATTTAAATATCCCAGGCTTCATTTGCATCTTCCCGGGTGCCGTGATTTTTAAATCCCCCTTACTCCGAATTCCATGCCTGTGGCTACACACGGCACAGAGTAGGTAGTTCGAATTAGGATTGTGGAACGAGGAGTACCCGTAGTTTGAATTAGAGATCATAATTCGAACTACCTACTCCATGCCGCGTGTAGCCGCGGGCACGGAGTTTGGATTAAGGGTGATTTAAAAATGGCGACGCCCAGGAAGATGCAAATGAAGCCCAGGATATTTAAATCCTGGGCTTTATTTGCAACTCCGGTTGCCCTCATTTGTCTACCTAGCTCGAACTAACGAGCTAGTGTAGACATACCCTTAAGCAAGACATTACTGTTCTCTTCCGCCTTTCTCTGAAGCATCACATTTCTGACAAATGTAGAATATTGAATGGGACAGATCAATGGTATGTTCTTGTACAACAACTCCAATCTAACGAAGACTTCCGGGAAGGCATATGTCAGAACAATATCATTGGAAGATTAAAAGACTCCTTAGGTAAAAATGCCCATTTACCTGCTAATGCAGGATTGACTTCTTGGAGGGTTTTATCCAGTTTATCTTTGAATAATTTGACAGATGAGATTTCTCCTACTTCCCAAACATGCTTCCCCACTGTCAGAGCGATAGCGAAAATCATTAAAAGGCCTCTGCCCAGCTTTTGTATTCACTGGATTGTGCTGAAGTAGCCCTGCCCTGACCACGTCTGATACCTATCCCCTCTCATATTTCCTTTTCCCTTTAATCATCAAAACTTAACTGAGAGACTAGAGATCTCATGCAGTGCTGAACACTGCATACTTCTCGGCCCAGTGCAGAGACCTCTCAGTACACGTACTGAGCAAATACTGAGTTCTGAGCATTTGGGCGTCTCTGCGGCCATCAGCTGCAGGGCCAGCCATTATATGCAAAACACTCTGTCAAGGCAATGTTGAGGGCTCACGGTTAAAATCACAAAATGGGAAAAATGCAAGTTGAGGTTCCAACAATTGTATTCCGTCACATTGTACATATGCAATATTTTCATTCTTATTTAGGCTAAATGTGTAGTCTAATAGAATACTTTTTTGTAAAATGTATAAAATAAAATATGCATAGGCTGTGTAGACACACACAAGAATCCCTGCCTACACAGAGTATATCTATTTAGATATAATGGTGTATTTGGAAAGAGTGTATCAGCAGCCATGTGTAATATGCTCTCCGTGGCATTCAGGGAATTACTCTATACAACTCTAGTAAAGCTGATCATATGCATACTCTGTCTTAAAAGTATGTTGAAAACACATTACTGTCTCTTAAAAGTATTGGTACCGGTAATTTAAATATGTTAGTGGTCACCAACTACATTTTTAAAAGTCTCTGCTTTCAAATTTTTACAGCACATGTAAAATCAATATAAACTGGATTTCTGGAAATAATGCATTTTAACAGGATATAAATAATCTAGCATAGAATTTTTAATAGCTTGGGTTTGATAATGCTGCCTCATCATTGGATGAAGTGGGTTTTACCCACAAAAGCTCACAATGCTATATATTTTTGTCAGTCTCTAAGGGCATGCCTCTACTAGGAAATTATTTCAAATAATAACTTCCAAATTAACTATTTTGAAATAAGCTTATTCCCTGAGAAAAGCAGGAGTTATTATTAGAAATAACCAGCCCATTATTTCAAAATAACTTCCTAGTGTAGACTAGGGCTAGGGTGCCACAGGACTACTCTTTTTTAAAGTTACTGACGAACACCGTTACCCCTCTGAGTACTGAGCAGGGTTACATGTCCATCTTCTTTATGACACTGTAGGCTTTCTAAGGTTTTCTCATGGTAAGTCCCCGTAAGGCTCTTCTTTCTACCAACACACACACTGTCTCTGTGAATAAAGGCTTTTACTTGTGTTCAATAGAATCCTTGAATATCTCCCATTCTGGATCCCAAAGTGCAGATCTATTAAATTCAGTGGGTGTTTTGATTGAGCAAGGGCTGCAAAGGACATGAGGACTGAATCCACATCCAGATCGCTGTGTAAAAAAACGTGGACTATCTCATCTGCCACTTCGCAAAAAAGTGACTGAAATGCTATTTAACAGCATGAGCCAAATTATTCTCCCTTGAATGAATGCTATAATATTCTAATTACAAAACGGTTGTAAGGCACATTTAGTACTGAATTATAGCTGAGCATGTTCCCAAGGTGCAATTATCCTCTGAATTTAAACATATCAGAATCTGACCCGAGGAACTTGTTGTGGGCTTAATTTAATATAGTTCCTCTCTTTTTACAGTATCATGCATTTGTAATGAGCACCATGCAAGAGAGAGAAACAAAGGTGGCATTGATTTACTTTAGATATTGTTTTCCATATAAATTTGTTCTTATCGTAGATAAAACTCATGCTTTTTGGGTATATTGATGACTATTTAAACAGACACTGATTTTTTGATCATTCTACATAATAAACAAATGCCAGATCTTTATACTGTCATCGTTTAAAAAAATTAAAAGCATTATCTGAGAGGGTGTTTGAAATAAAAATGATAAAAATCACTTGTTTGATGCTGTGGTCATTCTTAAATACAGTGTAATGCATTTTAGCTTTGTCAATATTTCACGATCTGGAAATTTGACTACAGAATGGTTCACTCCATGTCAGTGGGTGGGCTAACAGATATCTTGAAATGACATACAGATCTGAGTCTCGGCAAAACTTTTAAGCACGGTGCATGGCATGGGCAATTCAAAACAATTCGTAGCCGACAAAAGCTCATCTCTCCCCTTTTTCTCTCCCTCTACCCTTCCTCTGTCCATGCATATATCAAAGACACAGTTGGTGGCAATGTTTTGGTAATGCACCCTGTGTATAAAAACAACTAATTAGCAAGAGGAGCCTTCCAACCTTCCCCAGATCTGTATATTTCTGTTTTTATGAAACTTGCACATAATTTCTGTCTTTTGTGAATAGCAATTGATGTTCACTGTGTATTAACTTGATAATGCAGCTGTAACAACACCCTGACTGCATTCAATGTAGTCTTTTTGGAAAGAATCAAATACAATTTATTACTGTAGGTACACTATCCGAGGGACTTTTTATCTCTAACTAAATGAATATATATTTTATCACATACAGATGAACCCTCCTCAATACCTACAGCTATATTTTAAAGAGCCATTCATAGGTTCCTGCTAAATACAGTATTTTGCAAACATCAAATATAAACTGTTGTATATGAATAACTGAAATGCTTATCCTGAAATTGGTTTCAGTTTATATCTTACATTTAACTTAATTCATTTTAAATGTAAAATGATTGCCTTTACTTAATATAACACCCCTTGTGTGTAGAGTATCTTTTTTATAAATTCTGTCTCAAGCATTCTACAGAATTAAAAATATTGAAAGAGTTAATTGTAAAAGAATAGAGAAATTCAGAAAGAGCCAAGGGGAACAGATAGGTTTTTTAAATGGTGTATCCAGTATTTCCAGTCTCGTGTGTTCAAAATCAACAGGTAGGCCCCAAAATATGAGATTAAAAAAAAAAATCTTGAGTTCTTAGTGTTTATCTTCTAGCATGTGGGCATTTAGCATTCCTACTTTCAAGGTTTTTTCTCCAACCTTGAGGGTTAGAAACTTTCTTTTATTTTTTAATGAAAGATGAAATTGTCACTTCCTTCAAGTCCCTAATTGTATTCTAGCAGCAAGGACTTGAACAAAGAACACCGGATATCCTGAGTCTTGTGATTAAAATTGTGAGGCTTGATGACCTTCATTAGGCCTAATTCACTTCTGGGCCAGATCAGTAATGACTCCATTGAAGTCAACAGAGGACAACTTGTGTGAGAGGAGAACCTGGCTTGTTCTAGGATATAATGTTCCAGTTTTTTGCTGGTCAACTCTAGTGCAGTTATACCAGTATTAAACTGGACTAGCACATTGGTCAGTCAGGCCCATTGTGTTTATAACACTTCTACACAGAATATGAGTCTACTAACATTGCAACGAATGTTAAACATTTTGAAAATATCCATCTTATTTCATTTGCAGTTTTTACAAAACTTCCAGTTAAAAAAAATTATAAAATAGCTACAGAGCTCGGGTAAGGCTCTATACTATGTTGCACCTTATTAGTCATTTTAATTTCTGTAAGATGCATGCAAAGCCTACAGTTTTGATTTGCACAGGTGTTAATGATCACACAAGTGGAGAATCAAACCCTTTATATTCACCATTGGAAGATCTGCCCATCACTACACATGTGTTCTGTTTATAATAGTGCCCAATATTTTTGGTTTTGGTCTTGCCCGCAAGGCCACAAAGCATCTGTTCTCCCCACACTGGGTGTGCGCAGCTCCCCTGAATGTCAATGGAAGTTACGCATGTGTGCACAGAGAGAATGGAATACAAAGACTAGAACTGTCACAACTGAAGAAGAGTGTGTGCACAGTTGCTTTGAAAACCTAATTAGGAGATAGCATTGCATTGCATAATGACATGGGGCCTTTCAGACTGCTTCTCCTACACTCCACTTGTACAGTGTATAGGACCAAAGAACTGCATATTTATGGAGCGGCTGTAGACACTCGTTAAGGTAGAAACGAGCTTCTCCGTATAAACTCAACTTTCAACCTCCTCCTCTAATTTCCCCTAAATAAATCAATCATCCTGTAATGACACATTTAGCATCCCATTCTGGGAAAGATATTTGTCTTAGAAGTTTGGTAAAAAATTCAGTAAACAAATTTGGGCTAGATCCTAGGCTGTGACCAATGGACCTGCCTATGGGAGAGTGAGCTTCTCTGTTCCCAGCTGCCATTTTTGAAAGAGGTGAGCTGGTACCTCTTGGCTTTTAAGAAAGGGCCCCTTAGCAGGACATTCTTTGGCGGGGCCCTCAGTTTTGGAATTCTCCCTTCCATTATCCATAGGTTTGAAATAGACAAATGTATTGACATTCAGAGAACAATAAGAAGCCATCTCTTTTCCCAGGTTTTGCGGGGCAATGAGTATACTGATGGCTTGTATTTGTGGTTTGGGATCTGTGGGTGGAGTTGATTTCTTTTCAGCTGGCTATTTTCTCTCATGTTGGGGTAGCTAGTGGGTTTACTTTTATTCCAGTCTGACTATATTCTCTCCTTCCAAAGGTGCTTAAAGCCTTTGATAGGCTATGTATCATGTAAACCCAAATAAATATATCTCAAAAAGTACTAATGGTGGAAAGCCAATAAAGAGCAAGTTACATTCTCATTTGAGTAACTCTTTGCAAAGCAATCTGAAACATTCACCCAGCACTGTTGTATAATATACATAATGTAGCCAGTTGAAAACATATAAAAAATTACTTCAAATTTCAAAGTTTCTGTTTTGTAATGGTTGATGCAGACCCATTTTCCTATTTTGTGCAAACCAGTTATTTGCAACTTTTATCAAAAGCTTTATCTAGATGTTTATGCACATATTTGTTTATCAAAGAACAGGGCTTTGGTCAATGAAAAATTTTAAAGATATCTTGGTTAAAAATCACTATGAATTTGTGATTTAGAATTTTACAAAAATGTCTTTGTGAAATTTTTCATTTTTGAAAAGAGATTGGTTCCACACAGTGCTGCATCTGCTCAGTGATAGAATGTGGACATACCTACTTCTCATGCTGTCCGAGTCCTCATAAATTTTTTAAAAATCTGTCTCTACAGAGCTAGCGTAGAAAAGTCAATGATTTCCCAATATAGGTTGAACCTCTCTAGTTTGGCACCCTCGGGACCTGACCGGTGCTGAACCAGAGAATTTGCTGAACCAGGGGAGGTCAATATTGTCTAGCAGCATTACCAACACTTCCACTGCTTACTGGCTGTTAGAAGACATTTTAGGAATAAATTAGAGCTAAATAACAGCACAGAACACTGAAAGCCTGGACTGGTGCCTGTAAGCAAACTTTATGGAAATGCAGAAAACTTTGCCATACCAATGATAAATGGACATCCAGCTAACTAAACTCATGTTGGACTACAGATGTTGCCAGACCAGTGAATGCCAGATTAGAGAGGTTCAACCAGTACTGCTTCCTTCATGTCTGTTCTTTGTTTCTTGACATTTTTCTAGCTGAACTGAGACCTGAAACTGCATAAGAAACTCTTCTTTCCCTGTCTAGATACTGACGGTTCTCAGAAAACAATGAGGGCAGCTCTTGAGATTTTATCAAGAGTTGTGTAGTACTTGGTGTTTTAATAATAGCCTCCGTTCCAGGTGATTTGTGATACGTGAGAATCTCAACTTGCATTTTTAAAAAATTAAGGTTCTAGCCTTTATGGTCATGGAGTAAAGCTTAAAAATGTGATCCTTATACACCCTAGATACTAAAAAAACAAAAGATATACAAAAGAACCAAAATGCATTTTTAAAATAAAGCTTTATTTTTAAGCCAATTCCAGGATTTTGGGTGGCCTGACACAAAATCTGTGATTGGATGGGGTTAGTAGTTCTGAGTTCATGGACACCTTCCAAGTGCCCCATAAAGGACTCCATAGTGCTCTTGCCAGCCTCCAATATCTGCTCTCCTCAGCTTACTAATTCATGGACTAAGATCGGAAGCTTTCTATCTATAAATCTATATTCTTTTTTTTTCCAAGGCGGGGTATATACCTATCACCCCTGTACCAAGCACTTCCTAAAAGAATAAAATACAATAAAATGCGGCTGGAAGAAAACATGCTAGTGGCTTAGTAGTGCTCTATTCCAGTTCTCATTATTATTAATCTACTAATAATGTATATTGACAAGTGTGCACTCACGAAAACACAAAAGCACAGTAGCCTATTTTCAGTCATTCCTATTGTTGACTAATTCAATTTGTACATCTAAATTCTCCTCAGTAGAGACTGTTTACAGACCAGGTTTCAAAGCACAGTTGTTTTTGAGTTCTATGTAAAAAGAAACAGGGCAATTTTTTTTTAATGAGATAATTATATTCTTCCACTGTTACATCAAAAACAACTAAAGGGAATTTGTTCAAAAGAATCTGAACATTTGAAATTTCAACCCCCAAAAGAGACTTTTTTTAGAGTTATGAGCATGTGAAAATAAGAGGGAATCATCACTCCAAATGTGTGACAGGCCTTCATTTAGCATTTTTTACTATGCTAACCAATCAGTACAAGAAAATCAAAGTACCAAAGCTGGGTGCACTGTGCAAAGTCATGTCCCGAATCACTCTTGTACCAAAACAGGACCACATCAAGAGGAACTGTTGGGCTACTTTCTTCAAAGAGCCTTGTCTCTTGGCAGCTACCTACAAGAAAATACATATATTTCACATAGATAATAAAACATTCATTTTCATCTCTATTGTCTGGCCCAGTCCAACACTGCCTGTGTCCACCTATTTTCTTTACTAAAACTACATCCCACTGTTAGAAAATTAGGATAAAAATGTAAACAGACACCTGTCAAGCCACCCGGTTTTGATAATTCTATATACATTAGTTTTCAGGAAGAAGAAACCTACAATAAAAATATAACCCCTAAAACGTAAAATGTTTATGCTTGGTGAAGGGTAAAATTTGGATTACAAATAAGGAGGGCATTTATCAGACTGACCAACAGGAGTCAATCTTCACCTTAATTCAGTTCCTTTTATTGCAATTCTTTTGCTCAGGAACCAAAATTTATAATAAATAGCGTTAGTGTGGACGCTCCACTGCTGCTATTTTGAAATAACTATTTCTGAGAGTCATTCAAAGTAATTACTCCCCAGTGCTTCCTGAGACTCTAAATCAAGGTAGCACATCCACATTAAGGGAGCCTGCCTCAGACTAATTTTGAGCCTGCCTCAGACTAATTTTCCCTGTAGCGTGGACACACTATTTCAAAATAGTTATTTTGGGTGTTATTATTTCAAAATAAGTTTTTTCAAAATAATTTTCGAGTGTAGACATGCCCTAATAGGAAACACTAGAAGCAAAGAGTTGCAATTTTCCAACAAAACATGCCAATACAAAATGTATTATCCTTCACAGACAGAAGCTCAGAGTATATAGTAATTTATATAGTTACGTATACTGTATACAAATGTATTGATGCCCGACTGGCTGAGAGTGCTCATGCATTCATTCAGTAAGTATCCACTCAAGTCATACTAAAATTTAGGTCTGAGCTCAATTACTAGCATTTCAGAGGAATTCCTAAAAATTAAACAGCTTTATCCCGAGGCGATTGATAAGCTTGTTGTTAACCTTGAGTTGCTAAAATGAATCAGCTGGACTAAATATTACTTTGATTAAACTCTTAAAAGGGCATGTTAATTTATTATCTCCACCTGGAATGCTATATTATTAATTACAAACTAGAGAGGAGTCTGAAGCAACGCATGAGACACATACACTCTTGAATGTTGGGATTGCTGGAAATCCGAACTCTGATCCAGCTCCTAATTTTGCAAATGGCACTTATTTTGGCCGGAATGAAAGCCTTGAGCCTGAACACCCTGATTTTGGAGTCTGAAATTGGGATCCAGATTTGAGTCTGTGTCTACTAAATGCCTCCTGCTTTCTAAAAACAAGTATTGAACATGGTTATACTGCACATTAAGTGATGTGGGGCCTAAGTCCTATTTACCAACCTTCACAACACATCTGTCCACCATGGAATCCAGCCACTCAATGTATGATTCAATGGGTGATTGCTCCTCCAAAAGATGATCGAACTCCTGATACACTAACAAAGAAAAAGACTCCAAATCAAGACTTTAATTCCATTTTAAAACAAATGGGGGGAGGGGGGGAGAGAAGAAAACAAGAAGAAAACAGCCATAAAAACAAACAATACTACATTGCCAATTTGTTAAGCTAACTACAACAGGGCACTTAATATCACTCTCTCTCTCTCTCTCTCTAAGACATAAAAGAGGCAGTTGAACCTATAACTGTGCTTAGTCTCTATCCTGCTCCTGTTGAAATCAGTGAGTTTTTTTCAAAGATTTCAGTGGGAGCAGGATCTTGGTCCATCATTTGAAAGTCACTGTTTGCTTTAAACTTCAGCTGTCTCTGCCCGGAAGTAAAATACGTTTATGGTGTTCACAGTGCTGAGCGGTAAGCTAGGCTTTGACCCTCATGAGGAAAAAAGGCCATGCATGAAATTGATTTAGAAACACACAGAGAATCTTTTAAACACCCAGTGGATGAGTATTGTTGATACCAGCAAATCTCCAGGGCACGCTGCTTTAGTTATGAAAACATACTTGCTTCAACTGCAACCACCATTTATTTATAACATCAAACAAGCACAAAATGTATTTTCTACTAAAAGGTACTTTTATAAAGTTGGTAACAACCAACACGCAAATGCCTTGCTGACTACATCTGAAGAAGTTTCTACAGACAGGGGATCTTCTTTCAAATATATAGTTTTTCAAAAATAGAGAGAACAAACTGAGACGGCCCATTCAAACGCATCAATAGAACAGGACCATCTCCCATTTATTTACAAGAAGAAGCTATTGGAAGGCAAGGAATCAAGTTTCTGAGCATCTCAAGGAATTGCTCTGCAATTTAGCTATACAAAATTATCCCCTAACTCAAGAGATGCTTTATACCTACTGCGTCACAGGTGATTTAAATATGCTGTGCACTTCCATTTGTACTTAATTATAAATAGCCGGAGGGAGGAATTTTGCCTCCCTCCCCCACTGGAGTGGATGCTAGGGTAGAGACAAGAGGCAAAGTGCAGAGTTGCAAACTAGGGAAAAGTACAGGAGGAATGGAGAGCAATTCAATACAAGGATATTCTCCACTTGAGCAGCATGGCCATTCTTTGTAACACTGTCTTGGATTAGGCTCTGCAGATTGGGAAGTTGTGGTGTGAGCTGAAGCAACAGATCCAGTGCGGGTGCATTTAAGGGTTTCCTTGCCTTACAAATGGCTAAGTATTGATTTTATTTAGATTTAATTAGAAAGGGGTAGATTGTCACAGCTTTTATTCAGCCACCCAGCGGAACAATGGGGAGCAAGGCTTCTCTTATTTCCCACTCATACCTGCTTGTATAGAATTTTAGATGCAGTGGGGCGAACTCTTATCAGTCTAACACAGTGGGTCCCAAACTTTTTGGCATCATGCCCCCTTTTTTATTTTAGAGAAGCCCTCACGCCCCTTCTCCCCCACCCCCAAATAGCAGCAAAACTTGTTGAGAAAAAAAAAACAGAGCAGAGAGGAGCATTGCCCTTTTGAGAGCAGAACAGGCATTGCCCTTTTAAGGCAGCCGTTTTGAAGTCTGCCCCAGTGGCCAAGCAGCAGATGGACTGGGCTCTTTCTTGGGTGGGGATTGACGGAGGAGGGGGTTGGGTTGCCTGGCGCCCCCTCCTTGAATTTCTTCATGCCCCCCCAGGGGGGCACACTCCCCAGTTTGGGAGCCCATGGTCTAACACCGTGGTCCCCAACATGGTGCCCGCGGGTGCCATGGCGCCCGCGGGGGCATTTCTCGGCGCCCGCCAAGTGCTCAGGGCTGGCCTGGCCCCGGGCACGTGGCGCATGCGCGGTGCCGGAGCCGGTCCCGGGCGCGTGGCGCACTGTGAGCGCCGGCCCCGGGGGCACCGCGGATTCACCCCCCGTGGCACATGAGGGGGGGGAGAAAGCGCTAGCGCCGTCCCCGGGCACGCGGTGCTTGGGGGAGAGAGCGCCGGCCCCGGGCGCGCGGCGCTTGAGGGGAGAGCGCCGGCCCTGGAATGCGGCTATGGGGGGGCCCCGCCCCCCCGGGCGCCCGGCGGGCGAACGGCCACGCCCCCTGGCGCCCAGCAACCCCAAATGGTTGGGGACCACTGGTCTAACACTTCCCACTGTAAGCAAGCCCCTGGGGAGAAGGTAGAGGAAGCAGAGCATAGGAAAAGCCCTCACTCTGCTTCCTTAATTGGCTGGACATACAGCAAGGAGTAAGCTGCTTTGGTGAGCCTGGGCTGCCCTTATAATGTATGGGGTCCTACACAGTACTATTAAATTCATGTTCCTATGCCCAATGGCAGCCTGGGGGAGGAGGGACAATGATTTTTTAGAGAGAAGATTTTATAATTTTCAGCAACACACTATTGAAATATTTTTCATACAAATTGCAAACCAAGGTCCTGTAGACTAACACCGTAAATTCAGTGATAGAAATGTAGCCGTGTTAGTCTGGTGTAGCTGAATCAAAAAACAGGACTGTGTAGCACTTTAAAGACTAACAAGATGGTTTATTAGGTGATGAGCTTTCGTGGGCCAGACCGACTTCCTCAGATCAAATAGTGGAAGAAAATTCAGAAGCTGATAGTCTGTACCTGGGGTTGGCAAATGCTTGTTAAATGACTTCCTGGCTACCTGAATGTCTCTTTCACAGGTTCAATGTTCTGCCTATAGGTCTGGCAGGATTTTTCACTTCTAAGTTAACTAGACCCTCTCTGGAGGAAGCAGAGCCACAGCACAGGGATGAGAAGAGGCAGGTGGGTGGACATTAAGACCTACTGGTGCCCCAAATTTTCAGGTGCTGTCCCCAGCTGTGCGTACTGCATATGGGTAAGGGCTGCTCTGCTATGATCCTTCGAGTCCCAGTTTGTCGTCTGGTTGGTAACAGCTGAGAAAATGCTGCTACGCACTATCCCTGACTCAGGGCTGATTCCAAAGTTAGTATCTGGCCCAAAGCAGCTGTTGCAGACACCTCTGCAGGGTCTGGAAGGAAGGGGCACAGGGGAAAATTCTGATAGAAGTAGCTCTATGTTAAAAACAAGGAAAAAGACTTTCCACTAACCAATGGAGATCACTTTCTATGAATAACTTTCAATCCGGAAGAGATGGGGGTTTTCCAGTTATTTCCAGGAGGCTGTCCGAGTGTCGGGATTTCCCAGCAGCAGCAGGGTGTAAGAAGGCACTGGAAGCCTACATGGGACATGTGTACTAAAAAATCCCAATGCCATAAGCATGTCGTGAGGGCTCAGTTCTGAGGAGGCACCAGCAAAAAATGTGTGTGTGAATCTGCGCACACGTGTGCTCGTGTACGTGTGTGTGCTGAACTAGAGGTGCATATCAGTTTGGCTTTGTCTCTTCCCATTAGCTATGTTTTCAACTACGATTTGAAATGAGACTGAGCACTGATGTACTTTTGGGGGCTGGGAACACCTTTTCAATTGCTTTGTGCACAGTGCTTAGCACAATGATCTCGGATTCAGACTGTGACTGCTAACAACTAGTGCAATACACATAATAGCCGAATAGGGGAGAGTTATCCTGGAGGTCTTGGGGATTCAGAGGAAAATTCTATCAACAGTGGTCAGAGTGCGTGGAAGGACAGAGAGGAGGTGATACAATGGAGTTAAGGAATTACGGAATTTAGATTTAATTACAAAGGGGTAGATTGTCACAGCTATTATTCAGCCACTCACAGGAACAATGGGGAGCAAGGATCCCCTTACTTTCCCATTCAGACCTGCTCATATTAGGATCCTAGACAAAGAAATTAAGCTGATTTTCCAGCCCTCTGTAAACCTTCCAGTTAGAAGGGAAAATACTGACCTGCAACAATAATACTGAATTTACTTCAATGAAGATGAAAACACCACCCCACCTTTTGGAACTAGCTACTTGAAGAGTGATCCTTGGTTACAGATCTTTAAATGATTTTCATCTAGGTAGAAACTATATCCAAAGCTGGAAAAAAGCTCTTACATATATACCCCTTGTCTCTATGTAACTTCCACCATTGAGACCAGAAGCAGTAACCCTGTGGTTTTCCTCTTTCTCTCCTTTCTCCTCTCCAATTTTGTTGATAAGACTGGCCCCCTTCCACTTATGTTCTGAATTCCATCCACTCTTCAAGAAAGTACTTAAGCACTTGCTTAACTTTAATTGGATTTAAATGTGAACTTAAAGTTTAGTACTTCATTAAGGATCCTTCCTAAATGGGATACTCTCCTGAATCTGCTTTACAAATATTACTGATATTAAGTATTAAACCATTGGGAGCTAGATAATATCCAGTGGTTTTGGGTATATTCTGAGGATGTGAAAGGGGAAGAGAGATTTTCTGGCTGCTAGAAGACAGAATGAGTCTGTATTCTAGGCTTCAGCATATCCTGAACTGTTTATCTTTCACCCCCTTCCTGTCCTGAATTCTCATTACTCTCAACCTCTCTCTGCTGCCAACTCTGGCTTATTCCCCTCAAGCCAGGAATCCACAGTGGACAGGAGGTAAGCTAGGGGCTGGGAGAAACTGGCAAGAATCCCAGAACAGTTCTTTGCTATTTTATGGAGCGAGCTGAAGGTGGTCAGGGTTTGTGAGATCACCTTCCTACATGGGGATGAGACATCTGGAGGTCAGTGAAGAATGGGAGGTAGATGGGAGCATTTTTGTCATATTCAGGAAAGCAAGGAGGAGGACTCCAGGTGGGGGCAGAGGTTTGAAGGTACTAAAGACAAGAGTACTCATCTTTAGCATCCCAGTGTAACACACCCAGGGATGCACACACATTCTGTGGGAAACTTGTGTCATTACTTTACACATGGAACAGATGAATTTTTATTCTAAACCCAATTTGTCATTTTAAGAAAACACAACATTTCCAGGATTCCTGCAAGCCATTCTTTGACCTATGCCCTTCAATAAACCAAGCAGTGTCTATGTCAGCCAATCAGATTTCTGGGTGTGGGATACACATTTACTTCTAAAAGTTCATAAATAAAACTTCAGCCAATCAGAGACTAACTTGCTGATAAAAGTGCTTTGTAAAGCTAGAGTTTTTTTAAAAAAATAATAAGTCCCTGGAAGTGACTCAAACACACAATAGGCCTATTGTCAAAGCCATTAAAAAAGCAGATTTCCCTAATAGCATAACTGGGGAAATGACCAGCACTCTATCAGATAAAATGATTAAGGGCTTGATTCATAGGCCATTAAAGCCAATGGACATACTTCCATTGTCTTTAATAAGCTCTGGATTGGGCCTTAGGTCTGCATCAGTCGTTAGGAAAACGAGACATATTTTTTTTAATAGAACATTGTCTGTATCCATGTTTCAAAGTGTCATTTCTTGGTTTTGCCTCACTTCTTTCTGATAAATGTTTCAGTATTTATCTGAGCTTCATGCAAGCAGTAGCCAGTAAGGATGCGCTACCACATTGTTACGGCATCATAATTACTAAATTGATTTACTATAAATCAATTATTATAACATTGAACATTGTTGTTTTTGTTGTGTTTTATATTCAACAGGAAATATGGTACATGGTTCCCCATATTATATCTCAGGGTTTTATTCTTACGTTGTATGATGAGCTTTCTGTGCTCCTCACGTGAATCCTCCATGGTGTAGAGCGTTTGTTTGGTAATGCTGTTCAGATCCACGTTCCTCCAGTCCTCCAGCATTTGAAATGTGATGTCTGCACTGTGAATCACCGTTCTTGATGCCTATAATCCAATCCAATCTACTCATTAGTCCATGGTTTATTAGGTTAAAAAGTAGACTTTATCCCCTTTTACGCTTCCTTAGCAAGCCTCACTAAGTTGATTTTCAAGCTCTGTATGCCTCTTGATCTTTTCTGGAAATTACCGGCCATGGCAGCTGTAGAAAACTCTGAAGCCATTTTTGCCAGCTCGCCTCAGCCTGTATTCATTTCCACAAAGTGCAAATCTAGCCAGGTGTTTCTTAACAAATGGCTTTCTCCCTACACCATTAATTCTACCGGGTTTGTGCGACAGTGCTTGGTCCTCTTTAGTCCAAGAACAAAAGCACTTTGGTCCTGAACCTCCCCTTCAGTCTATATATGAAGGAAACTCTCTGTGTGTGTCTCTTCCCTCTGCTACATGAAAAGGGGGGGGGAGTCAACTGCCAGCAGACCACCACCTGCCCACACTGTGGACCATGCCAAGACCTCCCTGCACAAAGGGAAGAGGTGGGTTGAGGGAACCGTGGCTAGTGCTAGATTGGGGTCACACTATCAGTTCTATGTAAATTAATCAGAGAAGACAGTCTGGATTAGGACTGAATTATCTTTTCCAAAAAGTCTCCCTTGGGGGACACTGCAGCCTGAAGAGGTTTAGGAAGGTGCTGAGGGGACAAAGCAAATGTTGAAGCTTTCAGCCTCTGTGTGAATGGCTCTAATCTTTTGATCCCCCAGGTCTATGCAGATTCTTGAGGATCTACCAGGTTTGTGGGTAGACCCCATAGCTCATGCTGCTGCAGAGGGGCAAACCCACCTCCACAAATGGATTAAAGGTGGAGGAACTCCACAAAGCATACTCACTGAGACTTCCTTTCCACAAACTTCAAACCCTGGGGCTATTTCTGCTGTAGGGGTTAATCTGGGGGTTGCGCGGGACAAAAGCGGGGCATGGTGGCTGCATCCCCAGAGAGCCCCAGCCAACTGGTAGAAGCAGGCCAAAGCCAAGCCCGAGCCCTGTAGCAGCAGGGCGAGAGTGGAGCTAGTAAGAGGGAGGGGCAGAGTACTGGGTGGCCAGTTGCAGAGGACTTCACCTGATCTGGTAAATTCCCTCATTCGGGACCAGTCAGGTTCTGAGTGTGCTGGATGAGGGAGGTCCAACCTGTACTCGTTTTCAAGTTAATTTAATGGAAGAAATACAATCCATCATGTATGTCTATCATAGCATCTTTTGCAAGGTGGTAAGTCTGATATTAACCAGATATTAACTCCCTAGTTTTGCCAGAAGAAAGACTGGATTAAAAAAATAGTAAATTGGTCAGGATTTGATGGCACTTGGTTTTAAATTGAAGTATGTAACCACAATAAGTGAATATCTGCTGTTTTGATTTTGCTTTCGCTTGAGGTTTAGTGTCACAAATAGTGTTTTCTGTCTATTTCCCTCATCAAAAGACCTGTCCAGAATCCATTTTGAAAATCAATGGAAAGTTTCCCATTGGCTTCAGTGCTTTGAACTGGATCTGAAACCTCTTTTAGGACCAGATCCTGAATTTGTTTTATAGAAGGTACTGGGAGTTTTGGGTACACATGGAATATAGGACCAGGCCCACTCCCTAATAAATCATTTAACTGATTTTTGGATGGTTTTGTAGCTTCTGTACAGAAGAGCATTGTCAATATTGGAGACTAAACTACCAACGACTCGTTCCATTGTGACCTCCAAGAGAACATCTCCTTGAGCAATACCCAACCTGAAGATTTAGCAAACTGCTACAAAAGTCAGCAAAAGCAGCATAGATTAAACTTATCAGAATGGATAACCAATGAAATACCTACCTGGCAGAGATGATTTAATGAGGTCTGCCGCCGGAGAATTTGTGAAAACCTTCTGGACACTGTAAGAAAGGAGAATTTACACATATAGGTAATATGCCAAATAAACAGATTAGATTTTTAAAATATCTTGTTAAAACTAGTATCAATTAAATACCTTGAATTTCATTTATGTTAAGGCACATATTTGTGATTTATTTATTCTTCATATTAATGGCCCAGTTTTCAAAGACAGACTTTTGTATAGGACAACCAATTCTTACACTTTGATGCTGAAATCAATACAGGTTGAAACTCTCTTAACTGGGATTCTCTGGTCTGGCAACATCCATGGTTTGGCACGGAGGTTGTAGGACCAGAGAGTCCTGGGTGAGGGTCAGCAGCATGGATGCCTGTGGGGCCGGCAGGGCAGTGGACTGGCCTCAGCGAGCTGATGGTGGGGCCACCCAGGGCATGGCAGCAGGGCTGCCCAGTGGGGTTGGGAGATGTGGTAGTTTGGTGGGGCAGGGAGCTGCTACGTGCAGCTGTCCTGCAAGACCCGGAGCCCCAGCGCAGTGCGTGTGGGTACACGGCAGGTCCCGCAGCCATGGCAGCGATGGCTGCCCAGTGGGGTTTGCAGGGCAGTGGAGCCAGCAGGAGATGGGGAGCTGGCCAGGAGGCCAGTGGGTGGGCCAGGGGGACCAATGACAGGGGTGCAGAAATGACCTCCCCTGGTCTGGCAAAATCCCCCATCTGGGACTGGTCAGGTACTGAGGATGCCAGATCAGGGAGGCCCAACTTGTAGTTACAGTATGTATAAAGACTATTTATATCTGTAAATGATGGTTGAGTGTTCCAAAAAAGGGATTTGGGCATCTCACTAAGGCATCCAAACTTGTGACTTGGGCTGTAAATATTCACTATGTATACAGGATCTATGATCCCAATCTTGCAAACACTGCCAGCTATATAGTTTTCTGTCACCAGTACTTCCAGACTTGCTCAAACAAGAGTAAATATCATGCCCAATAATAAGTAACCATTTGCAGGATAGCCAGGCATCAAGTACAAGTAAATGCTAATGTGTTCTCAAATTTATTCTCATGTGACAATCACTAAAGGTCTGCAGATCAAAACAAATAATCTATAGAGATATATGAAGTCAGATTTGTTGGTATTGTATTATATATTGTTCCTACGTTGTCCATGAAAGTAGTTAAACATATATTTTCAGATTTATTAGAATATTCTTTGTCCCAATATTTATGTATGTGGAACAGGTTTCAATGTTGTGGATTCTCAATAGTTTTGAATTGACAAAGAACTGACAAAAACATTCTCAAGACACATTTGCCATCATTTTTGAATAGCTAAGTAAATGGCCAAAAATATCAAGTGGATTATTCTAGTTTATGTCCTGAGCACTCTGCAAAACATACTCCCAATTTTCCGTGCTGATCAGTAGTTAATCCTTCTCCTAAATTAGTTTTTTTTAAACTTCTGATGTGGAATTTACTGCTCATGAAAAGCAAAGAATTGAGAGCTGTGAAATAAAGCAGGCTTTATCAATAGGTGATGTGCACGGCAGGCATCTACAAAGCATGTCTGAAAAGGCGTAGTGCCCTTTCCTGTGGTGACAGGGTAATTTGATCCCCTTCATATTTAACTCTGGCACTTCTTTGGAGTGAGGGCCTCAAGCTGTATTCAAATTGTGCAAGTCTGTAGGTTTGTTTAATAATTTGCTTTGCCTAATATCATGCGTAATGCTTGCTTACTGTCAACAAATTAATTTCTTATCAAGTCCATAAAAGGGAAAGACAACTGGTCTTAGAGCTGTGGCTTATTACTTTTAAAGGAAATTGGTTCTCATGAGTGAGTGGAGATTATTGGCGAATGAAAGACTTCTAATGCTGATCTTTTTTCATGACCAATAGAAAGAACATTTTCCTAGCTTCCAATTAACTTTTAATGGATAAATAACACATTCTTCTCAGATGAAAAAAAAAGATTGTTCAGTACATACATTCAAACTTGATATTTCGGAGATTCTCTGGCAGGTCATGGAGAGCTACTTTTAACCACTCATCCAGCTGTTTTGCAAACTTTCGGATCACCTGTGTCAAGCTGAAAAGAAAAATCACTACTTCAAAACACATATACTCTGCAGTTTATTCTGCAGTGCCGGGAAGCATATAAAGTCAGGGTTCCTCCACCCAGCATATCGTTTTTAGTTACAGACAATAAAAAGGTACCGAGGACACAATTTTCAGATGGAAAAGAGAAATTTTGACACAGCTTTAGGAGGACAGAGTGATTCTTGAGCCAGATTTGATTCTCCATTACATCGGTGTCTATGTAGAGAAATTCTGTTATAGTCATTGGTGCTACTCTGCATTTACACTAGTATAATTCCGAGCAGAATTTGCCCTACTACAGCCTATGGGGCCCAATGGCAGCCTAATAACAGAGCTTTTTAGTGAACAGTTTAAACAAAACTAAACATAAGAAGCTGCATAAAAATAACAGTCTTTCCAAATTTTGGAATGGAGAAGAAATAGCCCCATTTCGTCAATGCAGGGGGTGGGTAATAATTTTTGATGAGGCGCTACTCCAAGACTTTCGTAAGTAGTCAAGGGCTGCACTTTTCGATGGCGAGGGTGCAGGGAATGGGACAGAGGTTGGGTGCAGAAGGGAGCTCAGGGTAAGGGACTAGGATGCAGAAGAGAGAGTACAGGGTCCGAAAGGCAGTTTGAGTGAAGGTTGAAATTGTGACCGGTGCAGGGGATTTGGGTGAAGAAGAGGATTCTGGCTTGTGGGAGGGGTGTAGGAAGGAGTGCAGAATCTGGGAAGGAGTTGTGACCAGAGCCGGGGATGATGTAGAAGATTTGGGTGGTGACCTGGGGTAGGAGGAAGTAGTGACCTGGGGCAGGGAATTGCAGTGTAGGAGGGGGAGAGTGCCAGGTGCAGGTCTGTCCAGGAGGTGCTTACCTAGGCAGCTTCTGGGCAGTAGCTCAGTGGGACCCTGCTGTAGCCCCAGGCTCAAAGCAGCTGGCTGCTCCATGTGGCTCTCTGAGGTGAGGCTTCATGCACTGCCCCCACTTCCAGCATGATGTCTCAGCTTCCATTCACTGCTGGCCGATAAGAGCCGAAAGATTGTACTTGGGGTGAGGGCGGCATGTGAAGCCTCCCCCATGGTTCGCAGCACAGAGAGGCACATGGAGCAGCTGGCTACTTTGAGCGGCATGGGGCTGCTCTGTGACTGAAGGTGCTTGGGGCTGCTCTATGACTGCTCATGGGGTGGCCATGGGCCAGATTGAAAGGCTTGGGGGGCTGGATCTGGCCCGTGAGTCATCTCTTGCCCATCCCTGCTTTGATGACTACATTTTGGAAACTGTATTCTCAAACTGAGTCAAAGCTGAATGCTATCTGGCCATCTCCTACACCTGTGGGCAGCCCCACTGTGCCAAAAAGTCACCTGCAGGATCAAGGACTTGGATAGTATAGAAAACATCTGAAAATATCTGGAGCAAAAGGGAAAAAGATATCCACAATACGCTGAGCCCAGGATTTGTTTCAGATTTCTCTTCCTCACTCAAATCCATTTTAAAAGGTGGCATCTCGATTTCACCTCAACTTACTACTCTGTTTGGGGGTTTCAGTTTGGAAATTATATCAATAAATAAAAGGAGCCTCAATCTTATTCCACAGTCATAAAAAAAATCATGGTCAAGATTTTCACGTGAAGGAAGAGTAGACCCAAGATGAGAGTTTTGAGCACCACTCTGCCTCGCCCTGCATGGGTGGGTATACAGAGAAGCTTTCCCATCCCTTATAGAACCCCTGTGCAAGGACTGGGCTCAGCTCATTGGGTGGGTGCACAGCCAGTTTCCTGTGGATACTAGCAACTCAGATGGCAGCAGGAGGGGATGAGTTGCAGAGGACATGGCCACGGGTCTGTCTTCCTCCACACTGGTTATCAGAGAGGGCTGGGCATGGATTGGAGTACTTGATGACCCCACTTAAAGGTTGGCTTTGTTGGCACTGCAACGTTGGTTTCCCAGGGAATTCCGTCTGAGTCAGCAAGATTTCCTCCAAAGGCTTCCACTGCTTCTCTCCATTGCTGTGATACCCTTCCGCACTCCCTCCAGTGTGGGCCGTGGCTTAACTGCCACAATCTGGCCCTTTATATGCATTACAAAAGTCCATATTCACACTCAAGTCTCTCCTTATTGGTTATGAAAGAATTAAGCAGCTTGAAAAAGGGGCTGCTATGCAATTTAATCCTTCTGATGAGATCGATTTGGGGGGAGGATGGGGGGAGTCTGCAAAAACATGCAAGATTTACCAAAGAAATCCACACACATGTACCCTATTCCTGGCTGCAGACAGATACTTTGCATCCAGTTAACAAGCCACAGAATCTGAATGCTGCACTCTAGTGTAAGTAGAACAAAAGCTGGAGAATGTTTGCTGTAATTAGAGCGACAACAAAATGTAGGTGACCAAACCTTTGGTGCAAACAGCGAACAGCCAAAGCAATGGTCTCAACAAATTGTTAGCAAATCTTGTGCTGAATTTTATCACATAATTTTGAATATTGAACAAATTTATAAAAATCTAAGTGTGTTTGCAGATATTTCTCAAAGAGAAGCTACATACATACTCTGGCTGAATAAAACCTTCTGCAATGAATTGTTGACCCTAACCCTGCTTTCTTTATGTAAGCAAAACCCCATGGACACAAATAAGTTCTATGGGGGGAAAGAACAGACAAAATCTGAGGTGTAGATCAGAAAGGAGAATTTGGCTCTTAAACTAGTTTCGAAAAGCCAGGTATCTTTCCTGTTCAGTAGAGAGAAGCTGTGTGCATCTGGTTCTGGATCATGTGAAAAAAGTAATTCCCAAATGAACACAGTTCTGTCCTGAACATGATAGCATTTAAATGCATCCATGTTCTCTCAGAGGTCAACCTTACACCCAGCCCCCGTACACATTCTATTCCTCGTAAGTGGAAGAACAATTTACATCAGAGACTGACAGAGACTGACAGAGCTCGGATTTCTGCTGTTTTGTATGCATTTGGGAACATGCAGGTAAACATTATTAACTCCGCTTGGAGCCGTAACTTGGAATAATAGGCTCTCAGTCCTGGAAAAGTGACAGAGCAGCCTCTCTGAACATGTTCAAAGGAGGCATAATGAAGGCATTCCACTGCCTATAGATTTCTGGTGGGCACTCATGCACATGCTAGCTGCAAAACGACCGTCTATTTGCTATGAGACATTTCTTTAGGATCCCATCTATCTTTAAACTCATTGGAACAGCTTTCAGACTTGTAGGGAAATTATGCTCGTTAAGAACTGCCCCAATAGTGAAAACAAGCCCCCACAATTAACACAAACAATTCAAACAAAAACGGTCAGTACGACAGAACACACTCACCTGTCGGGTAATGCTTGCAGTACAGTTGGCATCAAAACTCCAGAAATAGCTTTGTACAATATTGAATCACAAACCCCAACTATATTGACTACAGTGGAGGAACCCAATACAGGAAGCATGTGAGGAGGCATCCCTTGCCAAAAGTGCAGAAGAAAACTTTGAACCTAGAATCACACACCCATACAAATTATACATGGCAAACTGGACAGGCTTATGCTGTAACTTAGATAAATATGGTACGTTATAATATGCACAGGAGGATAAGGAAACATTACCAGTGAGGAGAATAGGTTAAAAAAAGCTTTTGCCTTAGCACACTACAAGGGTTCTGTTCATGCCATGCAATTTTTATTCTCCACCAGCAGGCACAGTGAGTGCAGCTCCTTGATTTTCACATATCCAGCCTGATTTTCTGTAGCTTGCATGTTGTGTAGTCATTTATACACATGCAAAGTGAATGCCAGGAGGTGGCCAGAGCTGGTCAAAATATGGGAAGTATTTCCCTTGAAAAAATTGGGAAGAGACGAAATAAGTTTGATTTTTTGAAAGATTTTTTTTTAAATGAAAATGGAAAATGTTTCCCCTAGAAAAGAAGGAAAGGGCAGAAAGGAGAGAAACAGGTGGGGAGGGGGGAATCATTTTTCAGTTTAAAAGAAAGGAAGGTGAGAATTTCAGTCAAAACAGAAATGTTCTTGAAAATTTTCATTCGGATTAAAAAAAGCCATTTTCCATGGAAACATATTTGATGAGCTGTAGAGCAGTCAAAACACTCGTATTCCTATTTGTTAGCATTTTGGACCCACCTTGCACTGGTGTAAATGACTATGCAAGGTGCAAAGCAATAAAGATTCAGGCCTGTAATATTTTATAGTTTTCTCTCTATTTCTCTCTCTATAGGTACACTAGTCAACCACTCGGTCATTGGAGATGCTCTGTGGAGCTGATCCTGCAAACACTCCAATATGTATGCTTATCTGGTGTCACTGAGGTCAATGGGACTAGAACAGGGGATATTTGTTGTATATAAGCTGTAGATCAGTTTTACTCTCATTAAGAAATGGCTTGGATCCCCATTTGAAGATGTGTGTTTACTAACAAGGAAGGTACCAATGGAAAATTTTTAACTGGAGACAGACAGTTCCTTTTTCACGCAGGTAAATGAAAATATATAGTCTGGATGTAATCATTGAAGACCCTCAGCTTGAAACTGGAAAAGTGTGGGGAATAATAGACAGCATGAGAGACAGGAATAGAGAATTCTGCTGCCACTTTCGCTGGGATCTTCAAAGGGGCTGATACCAATAACGGCACAGCTTCCATTAACTTTCAACAGGAGCTGGGTGACGTGACTCCCATAGGTTGCTTTGCAAATCCCAGTCTCTGTGTGTTCAGACTTATTTCCCTTAACTAAATACTTTTGCCATATGCAATTGAAAATTACTTTATGCATCAGCAATTTGGGGAGTTTTGGTTCTTGAATTATAACAAAAGCCAAATAAGTACATGACCAGACAGTTCTCAGACAAAAAAAAAAAAAAAGTAAATTACAAATTTGTGGAGGGTAGTTTACATACTGGAGCAAGTCAAATCCAGCAATCAGTGGGAAGTGTGACTAGCAGCAGCAGGCAATGGTAAATTTATACTGAACATTGAAAAAAATTCCCTCAGAGTGATATCTGTAGTGATACTCAGACTGAGGCTCGTGAGCCACAACTGGCTCTTAAATGTGGTCTCCTGCAGCTCTTCACAGTGCACAGTAAAACACATAGTTTGGTTAATAATTAAATTCAAAGTGTTTAACCAATCAGGATGCTTTTACTATGTTATTATTACTGGTTGTAGTTAACAAAATAATAATACTTGTTCAGTCATTTTGCTGTGATAATAATATATACTAAACATCTCCCATCATACGGTTTAAATATGACTATATAGCACTAAAGTAAATTAAACAATGAATTCACATTACTATGGATCTTTATCATGTTGATTGATAATTTGGCTCTTGAACTACTAAACCCTGAGCATCACTGGATAAAGATCTCCCTAGGGAAGTGATGAAAGACTCGTTTCTTGAATCATACAAAATTGGACTAGCCAGCAGTTAAAGAATATATTGTAAGGGCCAATCCTGAATCGAAGGAGAGGCAGACAGATAACTCAATAGAATTTTTTCTCTCTAACTTGTGTGTTGATCTAAAGAGTTATTATTAACAGTTACGTATAAAGCACCCTATAAACAGTAGTGTAAATATTCTCTTCTCTTATTCACAAAAAGGTACCAGATAATCTATAACTTGAAATATCACACTCAAAATATGCTCCAGGAGTCATACCTCATCAAAGTTGGCTCTTATTACAGTGTCTAGTATCCTCTGACAGTGAGTTCTGTACATCATAATAAAGGTAGAAACCTGAGAAAGAAAAAGAAGAAAATGCACAAAAGATCATTTTACTTAAAAAAATATCAAATTTTTAAAAACTGCTTTAAAAATACACAGTACAAAAGGAACACGCCAGTTTCTCTCCATATATAATTGAAAAAATACTAAAATCATCTGAAATGATTAGTTCAGTTAGATTATTATTAGAAACGATGCAAGTCTTAAAGCTAAATTTTCCTTCTGAGACAAACAGAGGATTCCTTGATGGAGATTCCACAAGCATAAAATGAGCAAAAAAGCCTTGATGAGATCAACAGGAAGAACAGCCCTTAATTAGGATATATAGAACCCTATTTCTTTTGTTCAGTTTACATAAATACTACACACATGAATAGTGTCTGCAAAGTAGAAAGCCAATCAAGAGTCTAGATATTTTGCCGTATTAACATACAGGATTTTTGTTTGTTTTCCAGCCTACAGGAAGGATAAATGTAGTAAATTCACTCTTTCCTCAGGAAAGTGCTATAATATATTTCAGCATACAAATGAGGGAGTTCAGACTTTGTAGGTTGTATATTCGATTATAGAAACAGAGGTCTGGAATATCACAGTTGATGACATGAACAGATATTCTTTGTTAACCCTTTCCTACTATATGCACTGTGCCTACACTGAATTCAGAAATGCTGAAAGAAAAATGTACAGGAGAGTTTTTCAGACATTTAAATGAGAGAAAAATATGTGCCCTTAGCACATGGAGCAATTAAGTCCCTCATAAATAAAGCCAAAGCATTATTAAACTCACTGTTATTTAAGATCCTTGTATTTTAGATCAACCTTTCATCAACAGGAAAAAAGCAAGGCAAGCCAAAGGAATATTTCGAAAGTGTTACCTTCTCCTCTGGCAGACTGGCTGGCAGATTTAGATCTTTGACATTTGGAAACTCTGGCAGTAATGTTCCAAGTTTGGATCGTGGTGAATACGCCACTGTCTGTTTGGTTACTTCTTTTTTTCCTGTTTCATTGACCCAGGCTGCTCCTTTCTTAGAATACATCACGTCATAATACTGAGAGCTCTCTTTCACTGCAATGCCATAGTAATGGTACCTGACACATGAAGATACACATTTTATAATCAGCCTATTCATACAGCATACAAATAAAGGTTGGGAGGAGAGAAAATAAGCAATTGCTGGTGATTTCGTTTACAAAACAGATGCGTGCCAGTATACATTTGGACCACAAGTGCTGATTTAACAGCAGAATGACATTGTAATGTATCAAGTTTCCAAATATCAATCATGCTGGGGGGAAATAGCTCTAATTGGGTAAAATAAAACTGGTTTTGTGTCAGGGCATGGAAGTAGATCGCAGCTTCTTGTTTGTGCTCTCTTAAAATTCTCAGCTGTATTTTGAAGCTACTTGTTGTCTAAGCATTTGCACTAAAGCTCTGCAACTGATCACTTTGCTTAGCGATGAGGAGAAACACAGGGCCAGGCCAACAAGACTAGCCCCTCTGCCATATTTCCAGTTTCCTGACAAGTGCTGGTTGGATCCTGGGGAGCAAACAAAGCTGACTAGAAAACTGCAGACAAAACAAAATGTCAAAGAGAAACTGAAAGGGAAAAGAAGTGCACAAATTGGCAAGTCCCAACAATGTCAATTTCTGGATAAAATTATTTTGCAACTTGGATTGCTGTTCTCCTTAGGCTCAGACCAGTGAAGAATATTACATGACAGGATAACACCAGCTGGGCTATAATACGTAAGGAAAACAGAATAGGTTTAATATTGTTCTTATGTTACTGCCAAACTGTATCACCCCTATCACTGTAAATTTGTGCTACAGCTTAGCATTTAATATAAATGATAATGAGACCACTCATTATCCAGTCCAGCCTCCTGAATCAAAGCACCTCCTGATGATTCTTTCCATCAACTCGCCTAACCTTGACCACAGCCGATCAGCTATCACTGCCTCATTGTGATGATTATGAAAATGGTGTCACAGAAATACCTGTCTCTTGAAACATTCGTTCACTTCTTTGTTTTTCCTGGAGGGAGCTGTCTGGCAGCTGCTATGTCCTCTCAAAGGCCTTGTGTCACTAAGATGTTACAACGCGCTCCCTGCTTTTGAAATGTACAACAGACCTGGAAAGACTCTTGTACATTTCAAAAGCAAAGCGCCACTAGGAGCATGGGGCCAGCAGGAGACTGAGTGTCCCCAGATTGCTCCCCGCAGCGCTTCTGCTTTTGAAATGTAGCAAGAGCCCTGATCTTTCTACATTTCAAAGGCAGAAGTGCTGCCAGTTCCCCACTGTGCCCCTGCCCCTTCTCCCCATGGAGACAGTGCTGGAGGGAACCGGCTTTTAAGATGGCTCCCCCCAGCACCGGATTCTGCTCCCTCCCCCGCCACCCCCACTGCCTCTCTCTGATAGAGGCAGCAAGGCGGGGGAGTGACTAGTCGAGTCACTAGTCGACAATCCAATAAGCATTTGCTTATCGGAGAGTCAGCTAGTCGACTAGTTGCTTACATCCCTATGTATCACTGACTGACACCTTCTAAGGTGTAGCTTCCTTTGGAGACGAACAGTGATCATAGAATCACAGAAGATAAGGGTGATGCTCTATTAATCAATCAAAAGAGACTCATTTGAAAACAACATTAGACTATCTGAGTGGGATTTTTAAAAGTCCCAGAATGACACCTCAGCACACGTCCAATCATCTTTCAATGGCATTTATGGGTCCTCATCACTTTTCAGCACTTTAAAAAACCCCACTCTCCATTCCCTAGTTCTCTTTAAGGCCTTAGAACAAACCGCAGATTCCACACAGGACAACAGACTATTCCAACAGCCGCACTGGATCAAACCAAAGGTCCGTCTAGCCCAGTATCCTGTCTTCTAACAGTGGCCAATGCCAGGTGCCCCACAGGGAATGAACAGAGTAGGTCATCAGCAAGTGCTGCCCATTCCTAGCTTCTGTCAAACAGAGGCTAGGGACACCATTAATGCTCAGCCTGGCTAACAGCCATTGATGGACCTATATAGCCACTGAGGGTGCATCTACACTGCACTATAGCTCGAAATTAGATGCAAATTGCGTAGCGTATTTCAATGTTATTTCAAAATAGCTTATTTCGAAACTTCCCTTACTCCTTGTGGAATGAGGTTTACAGGGACATTGGAATGGCAAGCCTGTTATATTTTGAAATAACGGGCTTGCTGTGAAGACGTAGGAAAGCTATTTTGGGATACTCTGGTATCCTGAAATAGCATTGGAGTGTAGACATAGCCTGATAGACCTTGCTTACCAGCATGGGCAGTGGGTAACGTAGGCAAGGGTTACTGCCTTCCCAAAAATACCTACACTCCATGAGTGCTGGGGAAGACTGGGGCTAAAATTCAGGATTTCTGGTTCAAGGGAAATTTGACAGTTAGAAATCTGGTTTCATTCTGATTTAGACTAAAACCAGATTATTCAAAGTTTCCTGTGTGAACTGAAAATTCTGAAAAAAATATGGTTTTGGAAACACCATGTGTGGCTTCTAAAGGAGCAGGTAAACTGAGAAGAATCATAACTTCTTTCAGCCACTGTGAGGGCCCCCAGGACCTGCAGTTTTGGGGTTGCTCAACCCACAGCAAGTCCTAGGAGCCAGCTGGCCTGTGGATCTGGATGCCTAGTCCCAGAGCAATCCACACAGTGGGGCTGCTCCAGAGCCAGACCCTGGGGGGAGGGGAAGAAGCTTGCTAGTAGCCCACCAGGAAACCAGGCAGGAATCCACCAGAACTTTGCTTGGGATTGATGCAAAGGCCATTGAACCCAAGACATTTCCACATAACAGCATGGGCTTGACAAATCAGCATTTTATGATGAAACTTCATCAAAAATTCCTGACCAGCTCTAACCCTTCCCCCTGTTCCAGGTTTAAAATGACAATCTTGTGCCCCCACTCAGCTATCATCTGCTGTACACATTGACATGTTCCAGGTGTTATATCATGAGTAATATCACCAGCTCCAGCCCCTCTGTGCTGCATAAAAGAGCTGCAGGAAACTAAAGGGGCTCTAAATGCCCTGGTTCCTGCTGAGGCAGAATTTTCCCCAGAATAAGCACTGGAGTAGACAACTATAAAGCTGCCTTCTGAAATCCTCCTTGCAAGCCCCAACATGGGGGGCATGCCAGAGGTGGGACTGGGGGCGGGAGGGATGTATTGGGGGCAAGGCTGCAGCAGGCATAGAGTTTCCAATTGTCTAATTGTATAAACCCAAACACCCTTGCCCTGCCCCCTCTTCCCTGAGGCCATGCCCCTGCCCTGCACCTTCTCGGAAATCCCACCCCTGCTCATGCCATTCCCCACCCCCCCCATCACTCTCTCCCACCCTCATTCACTTTCATTGGGCTGGGGCAGAGGTTTGGGGTGTGGAAGGTGATGCAGGCTTTGGGGTGGGGCTGATAGGTTTGGAGTATGAGAGGGGTTCTGGGCTGACCTGGAGTAGGAGGTTGGAGTGCAGGAATGGGTGTGAGCTCTGGGAGAAAGTTGGGGTACAGGAGGGCTGGGGCAGGAAGTTGGGGTGGGGGTAGGGGTGCTTCAGGCAGCACGTACCTGAGGTGGCTTCCAAAAGCAACCAGCATGGTTGCTATGCAGAGGCACAGCCAGGCAGCTCTGGATGCTGTCCCTGCCTAAAGGCACCACCCCTGCAGCTTCCACTAGCTGGCCAATGGGAGCTTTGGTGGCAGTGCTTGGGGTGGGGGCAGCAGGCAGAGACCCCCTGGTTGCCCCTGTGCCTCAGACATGTGCTTTGCTTGCAGGAGCTGCACAGAGTCAGGGCAAGTTGGGACCCTGCCTTAGCCCTGCTGCACTGCTGGACTTTTAGTGGCCCAAAATTTCCTGGATTGGTTTCAATCGCCTCCATAAGATCAAGGCTGATCCCAATGGACTCCCGGCCAATCCAGGAGGGCTGGCAACCCTAGGGATAACACTGAAGAGATTCTGAGCAGCCCTGGGAAGCTGCCAGGCCCCCTAGACCTCAGGACCAGGAGGGCACAAAAATGGATTAAAGCCACTTTTAAGTGCACCTTCCCTGCATTGCAAGTTTTCTGAGGTGCCTTAGGGGCACAGCACAGACTCTCCCACCATGTGTTGTATTACTAAGTTGTTCCTTAGGACTAGATTCTGATTCTTTACTTACGTTGGGTAGCATTTTACTCCAAAAGTAACCTCACAGTCATTGACTCCATTAGGGTTTCTCATGGAATACATAGTATTCACCATAAGTAAGGCGATCACAAACCTAGCACAGTCAGTTTAATTGCTAAGTCACTGGGAAAATGTAGGTGGCATCACATGGGAGGTCTTTCCCTCTAATAAATTCAGCAACTTTCAGCTCAATTTGATCTCAGCTATACCCATTTCAAAATCAAAACCTGATCAAAATCATGGAGAATGTGATCGTTTTATTTTGTATTATTTCATTCCTAGCATATTTCACTTTAGCAATACACTAGACATGAGGGTTTTTCCAAAAGCCTCAAAATCAAAGAAATTAAAATAGTCAAAGTTAACATATTTGGATTACTGCTTGCAAGGACAAAAACTCCTAACTGTGCACTGCAAACATTCTTTGTAACTTTTCCTGTCCATTACTGTGGAAAAAGAGTTAAGCCAAGGATGAGCATATGAAAGTTTGAGCTTTCAGAAAATAAAATGCCGACCACACACAAACATTTTTACAGCAGTGTGGAATGACTTTTCCTTTCATAATCTGAGTACCTGCAGCACTCCTTCAATGAAAGAAATAAAATTCCCTGCACACCATGTTTTTTCCATTGGGCAAAGTAACCCCTTGTTCATATAATTGAAGAGTTTCAAGCTAAGTACCATTCAGGAAGAAATCATCTTTTATGTATAGTTGCCTTCTCATGGCTCACCTGTTGTGAAACGGTTTTAAGCTCAGTGAGACAGAACACAGCTGTGTTCTTACAGGCAACAAACCCTGTTGCAAAGAAGAAAGCTGCTCAGCTGATGTCCAGAAGCATAGTGACATTGTAGCTCTGAACTTCCTAATGTTACCTTTTACTACAAAAAAAAACAAAAAAGAAAAAAAAACGAAAGCAGAACAGTGTGAAGCTGGATAAACTTTAACCACTGGTACAGCTGGAGTTCCCTTTGGCAATAGGTGGGTAGTGAAGTAAAATGACATTGGCAGCAATTTGTCAGCCCAGTTGTTGAAAGGGAGACAGATGTTAGCTTATAGTTCGTTAGTAATTTCTCTGTGTAATATTTCATTTGAAAGCGATTGGATATTCTTGAAAATAAAAATAGAACTCAGAGCAGTACTACATTTGGCAAAGAATGGATTTACTTAACAGTCTGTACTGTGTGCATGAATATCTTTACCTTTAATTGGCTAACATCAGAACTACTCATCTGGGTGCCGTGATCTTTACACTGCTAGCAGCTAAAAGAGACCTAAACAAATTGAATTCTACCTCTCCTGTTGCTGTGAAAATAGAGGAGGAGAGGGGAGACATCTAGCACAGTAGTAATCATGAACTGCCTATATGGCCATGCATTCATTTCTATGCTGACTGCCTAAAACCCTGTAGATTACTCTTATTATTTTGTTGTTTATTTTGCTTGCCTTTGCTTATTTAAAAAAGATGGTTATGGTCAAACGTAAGCAATAAGTCTGAACAGGATGGGAATCTTACTGGACAATCCAGTGAGGCAACACATGGCCACTAGATAGCCTATTGATGTTTCATAAGAATGAGTCTGGTGAATATTAAAATAACCATATCTACCTGCAAATGCACCCCATAGCTATTTAATAAATTGGCCTGTACAGTCTGATGCAATTCCTGAAGGTGTCCCCTCCGAAAGGCAGAATTATTGACTAGAATGGCCAAATACATGAGCGAAATACTGCCCACCAAGTTCTACTCCAGGACTGTGGCTATAATCAACTTTAAATATTCAAATATGCCCATGTCTCTGCCTTAAACACGAGTGTAATTGCCATCTATTCCTGTTTATGCAAATTAAGTGTGGAATCGGGGCTCCTTATAAACTTCCAACATGGCTTCCTCAAATTGGTCAAGTTTGGGTGACCCCATTATAGCACATGTGAATTGCTAGTTCCAGCACTCAAGTGACAGAAGTACCATCTTTTAATCTAAAGGCAATTAATCCTACTGACAAACATGGTCATACTCACTCTTTTCTTTCATCTGAAAAGCTAAATGACTTTGCGGTTGACACTAGCATAACTTCATGTGTGAGGTAAAGTTCAGCTGTATGGTATGCTACTGAAAACCAAACTGTCACATCTTCCTACATAGGGCACGTCTAGACTACAAGCCACTTTCGAAAGAGATTATCTAAACAGCCCCAAGTTTTTTGAAAAAGTGATCTACTTTTTCGAAAGAGAGCACCAAGGCAATTTGGATGCTTTCTTTTGAAAAAAGCCCTGTTTGCATTCAAGAATGCCTCTTTTCAAAAGCTCTTTCAAAAAAAGGCATTCTTCCTTGTAAAAGCAGGTTTACCACTGTCAAAAAAAACCATCGAATTCTTTCAATTTAATTTCGAAAGAATGCGACGGCAGTCTAGACGCAGGTGAAGTTTTTTTCGGAAAAGGCCACTTTAAAAAAAAAAAAACCTGTAGTCTACACATAGCCATACAGACCTTCTGAACCAGTGCAGAAATCATGTCCATTTCTAAATCTAGCTATCTTGAGTCCCCCGGGCTTAGAATTTTTTGCTAATTTGCACCTGGGCTAGCCCATCAATTTCATCTGAGTAATATTTTAGGTTATTAACCACTAGAGTACCTAGGCAGAAACACACTGTTCTTTGGGATGAGACCTCACATTTGAAACTGCCTGAAGACTATCACTCTAGAAAGAGAGAGTTTGGTCACAAAACACAGGAAATGCTCACAGAAATTGTCTTAAGGAGACAGTGGTGGACCGTTGGACAGCTAATTTTGATCTCAGTGAAGAGAATCTCCTAGAAACACATCACCATGGAATTATTTATCAGAAAGGAGAAGGAAGTGGAATCAGATTTAAAATGGTATTTGACTGAATATCCTTCAATGCACGAGTTATTCTTATTTTCTGTCCTTAAGATATAGGTTTAATTTTCATTTTATGTTTTTTTTCTTATGTATTAATAACATCATTCTTGTAAGTTGTATGTGGGAATGAGAAGTTTTACAAACAAACTTTTGCAGCCACTTAGGGCTTTTGTTTTATATTTTACATATTAAGAGTCAGATCTGGCCAATATGTGGACCTCCAAGGAAAACCAAGGTGTAGCAGGGTGTGATGTTGCATTCACTATTCTTTTTGAATCAGTACAGAACCAATTCCTGTGATGGATCCACTTTACTTTGGAAATTTCATCTTCTGGGTGAGACAGAAAACAAAAGTCCTGACCACTCATGGCTATTAAAAATCTTATCTTCTCACAAGAGCAAAGGGTATTAACTCCAGGTTCCTGGCCAATTTCCAGTTTGGGCAATTGGATTCTTTCTACTTAAATTTCCTCTAGAACCCACTTTTGATATAGTGTTCTGCCATTTATGTCCTAAACTGTATGCCATTGAATAGCTGCCACACTGCACCCCAGAAATAGAGGCATTTCAGTGGTGGATGTGAAGATCTCTAATAGGATAGGAAGTGTTCTTGAATCTTTTGGAAAGAAAGGTGCTACATAAAATGTATATGAACTATGTTATAACTCTGCAAAATTTCAGAAATTAGCAGACTACACTGAAATAAGTAAAAGATGCCCTTTTAGGATGTTTATAAATGACCATAGTTACTAACAACAAAAAAATGTTACTTAATAATAGTTTTCAAGGCAACAGAAATTGAAGTCAAAGGGAACTCCATGGTAAAATAGTCAAGCAAAGACTGATCCTAAAATGCTAGAAACCATGTCAGAATTTAGCTCTGTGTGAGAATAGGAAATAGTACAATACATTGCTCACTTTGACTGGCCTCTGGTTCCGAGCCTTCTCGTCGTTAATTGTGGAAATTGTTGTCTTATTATCTGTAAATAAAGAGAGTGAACTGTTAATAAATCCAAAAAAGTGCATATGCAAATAGTGTATTTTTAATGTAACTGTTTGGGAAAGTGTGAGAAAAAGGAAGAGAAATTGTATTTAACGTACACAGGGGAACCACCAGAAATTTGTCACCTAAGGGGAACAATCATACTCACCCTGAAATGGTGCCTAGGCCCCAGGTCCCCCATTCCATTTTGTTGCAATCTGACCTCCTAGGTCACAGGACCACCCAGGTTTGGCCTGGTGCCAGGTTGCACTTGCTGAAATTGGGGCCTGTGACCCTTCATCGTGATAGAGGGGCCACGAGCCACAATCTGAGTGGCACTGCAATCCTGCATGTTGGGTCATACCACCCTCTCAAATGAAAGCACAGGGCAAACTGCCCATTTTCCCCTCTCTCACTGGGCAGTTGTACCCCCCTCCTCCACATACACACACCCACCCAATTGGCACCCCTATCAATGGTGTGCACCATGTGCAGCAAACAGAAGTTTGGGTACTGTTGCACATATATAGAGTTTGTCAAGGGAAATCTGACCAAATTAGCTTATTCTAAAAAAGATGCATGATTTTATTCCATTTACTGAATGAAGCAAAACAACAAATGAAATTCAGAAAAACACCATTCGCATAAATGAAACTTCTCTAAATATATACCAAAGTAAAATGCAGTTTATAATCGCTAAGGGCTCAGTTCTGCCCGTAAGCTTAATGAGAGTTTCAGCTAAAATTGAGCCTATTATTAAAGTTGCTCATGTATGTGTTTGTAGGATCAGGGGCTTCATGTTACCATAATAAGACACTAATTATTGGAAAATGTGCTCATTGTTCTGGTCAAAATAAGCCTGAGATTTTACAATACAGGTAATTTTTGCTATAACATTAATGTGTGGTCAGGATCACCTCATCTGAAGAAGTGGGTTTTGCCCACCAAAGCTCATTATACTATATACATATTTTTGTTAGTCTCTAAGGGTATATCTACACATAAAAGTTATCTACACACCCTGCATCTTTTGAATGTGTCTGCTATTTCGAAATATAGCAGATGCGCTATTTCACCATCCCTGTAAACCTCGTTGTACAAGAAGTAAGGGATGGCTCAAAACAGCACCAAATTTCGAAACAGTCTATTTTGAAATAGACTTGAAATAATTACACAATATGCATAGCACAAATTGCGTATCTTATTTCGAGTTTAGAGTGCAGTATAGACATAGCTCATGGTGCCACAGGACTACTTGTTGTTTTTAAAATTACAGACTAACACAGCTCCTCCTCTGAGACTAATATGGTGTCAGCATCTCATCATGACCACATTCTGGAAGCAGAACATTTCTTGGAATGAAGTACTTCTTTCGGGGGCCCCACAGCCCTCTTATTAAAATACTTGCATGGTTATGAGAGAATTCCTTGGAAAGATGTTGCTCTTTGACCGAGGCCACAATTCTCCTAGATGAGGTTCACCATTGTATTAACAGGGATAGTGTAGTGTGACCGTATACTTAATCTACTCTCTGGATGGAAAATAATGGTGCATCTCACAAACACGACAAAGCAGAGAGTCTGAATACCAATTTATGCTCAACAGACAATGAAAAGGACTGGTAAACAAACACCACATCTTTAGTACCAGCAACATTTAGGACTCAGACCATTATTAATTCAAACAGTAGATCATGCCTTCAATAACTATTGACTCCTTCATGCAGTTTAGTCCCTGCACCTATGCAGAGCCCCTTTGTATGGATCTGCCTAACTCCTACTGAGGTCCAAGAGAATGGAACTCCCTCGCAGGAATGAGCCCAGTCATGAGGCATGATGAAAACTCTTTCAGCAGAACAGCCATAAAAGCAAGAAAGCAGTAGGCCTCAAAGACTGATATGGAGAAGGAATTTCTTCCTCTATTTTGCATTCTATTTTCCACACTAGGTTATTGCTGAATTTTTCTCATACTCAATGAAAGCCATGTAAACTTCACTGAAGACAAAGATAAAAGGAGGAAAAACAGAAGAAAATGTCAAAGATTAATTAAATAATATGGACTTTTCCCATAAAACTGTGTTTCATCCCAATTGGTATCAGCGATAAATATCTAACTCAGCTGATCAAAAGCTCCAG
Organism: Pelodiscus sinensis; assembly: GCF_052426305.1. NCBI lineage: Eukaryota > Metazoa > Chordata > Testudines > Trionychidae > Pelodiscus > Pelodiscus sinensis. The sequence goes on from NC_143052.1 coordinate 98,691,508, forward strand.
AATGTGCATTTAGATCACAGGTGCTTTATAAAGACTATTAGCGTATCACATATTTGGCTTATTTTTCACTCATATTTCTTTCCAAATCTACAAATGGTTCCCCCTGTACAAAACATAATGGATTTGTGTTTGTTTCTGAGAACATTGCACATATTTGGTTTATGTCAAAAATACTATGTATGTTCACACTCACTAGGCTGTTGAGCTTTAATTTCTGGAGCAAAACTTCAGCAAACAGTAAAACACTTTTGTGGAGCTGTGAAAGTTCAGCCTAGCTGTTTGATAAATGAGCAGACGGGCAAGCAGCCCCTCTTTCTTTTTTTGTATGGATTCAATGAAGCCTGCCTAAAGAACACCACATGCTGTTCCAGCTACTGATCTAACATTCCGCAACATCTCAACCTTCCAAATTCCCTTTAATTACACATTAATCCCACCCCTCTCTCTTTCAGTTTCCGCAGACAGGGTTGGGGGCTCCACAGGGCTGTGGGAAAAAAGGCAGTGTTGAAGAACCACTTTCTGGGGATTTTTTCCCCTTTTTTCTTTTGGTAGTTGCTGTCACTCAGAACATACCATTCCACTCCCAAAGTTGAATATTACTTCAGTAGATTCAAAAGCGAACTTACTTTATTTTACTTTTGCCCTAATTTTTCTTTCAAAACAACAAAAGAAACCCATGGAATTACTTTCAAAGTCTGTTAAGTGCTGATTAAGTATTATAGTGCACACTGTAAATATTATCTTATGAATTAGATGCTGTGGGAGTTCTTGAAATCTAGAAATCAGATATTTCTACATACCAGGGAAGAAGTGATTAGGAAAAGAGAAGAATAAATAAAGCAGACAATAGGTTGATTTGCCTTTCCCCCCCTTCTTCCAAGTACACCATGTTAAGCAGTAAAATATACTTTCTGGAGCACTACTGAAGTGTGCATTTCTTATAATATTCTGTTTACATTATTTTTTAAAAGTCCAGCAAAATTTTAAAGGAAAATTGCAGGATTTTTTCAGAAAAATTTAGGAGGGGAAATGTGGGGTGTGTATAATTTCAAAATCCACAAATGCTATTCAACGAATAACTTATTTTCAATGTTTAAATGGCTGTAGATGACTTTGTTCTAACTCCATGGATGGAGCTCGATCTCTGCCAAGAGGCAGGAAGCAAGGCTGAGTAGGTTGGGGAGTAGCTCACTGTGCATTGAAATCAATGGGAAAAGCAGAAATGTCTGACTGTTTTTAAAATGTGCTTCTCCTCGGACTTTCAGCGACAGGCAAAGAAAATTTCCTCTGTTTATAAGTAAAGAGATTTTTTTCTAGCTGTCAGAAATGAAAACTCAACTTAGGATCTGAAAATCAAGCTGGGTTTTTTCCTTTCCATTACCAGCAAAGAAGATTCTGTGAGTCTGTACAGATAGAAATGAGGACAAGATCTGACAGCAATTTGAACCTGCTTAATAATTCTGGTGGCGATGTGTGAGCAAAATTAGAATCCAGCTTCCCTCCCTGCAGCAGTGGCGGTTCTGCAGAAGTAACAGATGTAAAATATTGTGTGAAACTATCTATACTGGAATCAATAGGAGTTTTGCCACTGATTTCAGTGAAGTCAGAATTTTGTCTTTTGTATTCCTAAAGTGAGCAAATATAAATCTGAACACACATAGAGAGATCTGCTGAATAAGGTGGTTTTGTTTTTACATTGTTGCTTATTAAAACTAAAACTACAGTTTTGTGCTACACTTTTTTTATTATACTTTGTTTTACGTTAAGTTTCATTTGGGATTTGTAGGCAGATAGTAACAGGAGTTTTACATGAAGAGTACACTTATACATTTTGAGGATGAAACCAAGTTGGAAGGGGATGGAAGAGCTTTGGAGGATAAGATTATAATTCAAAATGATCTGGACAAACTGGAGAAATAGTCTGAGGCAAATATGGTGAATTCAACAAGGACAAATGTAAAGTACTTCACTTAGGAAAGGAACAATCCATTTCATACTTAAAGAATGGGAAATGACTGCCTAGGAAGGAGTGCTGCAAAAAGGGATCTAGGCGTGATAGTGGACCACAAGCTAAATATGAGTCAATAGTGTGACACTGTTGCAAAAAAAGCAAGTATGATTCTGGGATGCATTAACAGAAGTGTTGTGAGCAAGACATGAGAAGTAATTCCTCCATTCTATTCTGCTGGAAAATTGTGCCCAGTTCTGTGTGTCACATTTCAGGAAAGATGTGGACAAATTGGAAAAGGTCCAGAGAAGAGCAACAAAAATGATTAAAGGTCTAGAAGACATGACCTATGAGGGAAGATAGAAAGAATTGGGTTTATTTAATATGGAAAAGAAGACCGAGAGGGGACATGATAACAGCTTTCAAGTACCTAAAAGGTTGTTACAAGGAGGGAGAGAGATAATATATTCTCCTTAACGTCTGAGGATAGAACAAGAAGTGATGGGCTTAAATTGCAGCAAGGGAGGTTTATGTTGGACACTAAGAAAAACTTTCTAACTGTCCAAGTGGTTAAGCACTGGAATAAATTGCCTAGGGATAGTGGTGGACAAAATATGGTACACAGGCTGTAATTAGTCTGCCAGTGAGAGTTTTGGACGGGCTTCCTGCCTGCCCCACCCCCATACACCACCCAAAGCGGCCAGCTACAGGAGGCCACATGTTCTCTGTGCACCCCTGGTGGAGACTTCACACTCTGCCCCTACCCCCAGCACAATCTTGCATCTGCCATTGGCTGGAAAATGGCCAATGGAAGCTGTCTGGGCTGTGCTTGTGGTGCAGTCTGTGTGCAAAGAGCCCCCTGGGTGCATGGCACACAGAGAGCACATGGACCCTGTAGCCAGCCATACTGAGCAGCATGTGGGAGCATTGCATGCAGGGAGCCTGCCTGAAGGTCTCACTGGGCTGCTGGCCAGGAACTGCCTAAGGCAGGCTCCTCCTAGTCAAAGCCTGCACCTGGCATCCCACCCTCCCTTGAACCTTCTGCCCCACCTCCTGCATCCCTGCCCTAGGTCATAACCCCCTCCCAGACCCTGCACCCCCTCCTTCAGGTCAGAATCCTCTCCTGCATCTATACCTCCTCCTGAACACTGCACCCCCTCCTGCACCTCAATCCCCTACCACGAGCTCCCTTCTGTACCTAATCTCCATCCCAGACCTTGCACCTTCTCCATTAATGTCATGGAGTGGTCTTTGACTACATTTCGAAGTGGCCTTTGAAAACTTTTCAAATTCTTGGAGGCATACCTGGGTGGTGGACAAATACCTTTGATGTCGGCAGGGGAGCGTCCAGACTATCGCGCTGAGCCGACAAACAGCTGATCAGCTGTTTGTCGGCTCAGCGTGGCAGTCATGTAAATTTAAATGAAGCGGCGATTATTTAAATCACCGCTTCATTTTACTATGTCGGGTAGCCTAATCTACATGCCTCTGGTGACAGAGGCATGATTCAGCGTTCCGGACTAGAATTTAGAATGATCAAGTAAGTTCTAAACAGTTCAAAAGAAACACTCACCCCGATAACAAAATACAGGACTATATTACCCCTGATAGTAATTCCTGCCATTCAGGTCTGTCTCCAGTTTCCCCAGCAGGGCCTATCATTCATCAAACATTGACTGAGGAACTGTGTACTTTCTGGGGTTTCCAATACTGAAACACAGTCGTTGCTTGTGTGAAATGAAATACAAAAAGCAGGGTCTGCTATTCCCGTTTGCGGATAATTATCTTTATTGATCTGGTCTAAGACAACTCTGCCATGGTGGTCATTCTCCTCCTGTTCACAGCAGAAAAGAGCTCTCTCTCTCTCTCTCTCTCTCTCTCTCTCTCTCTCTCTCAGAGCTGGTGTGTCTGTGTTTCCCATCAGTGTTAAAACATGAATCACAAATACTACAGGTACCTTCAATGTAATACAGGAAAAGTGCATTTCACATAGCCCCTCAGCTTTGACCTAACTCTACTGTCATTGAAGCCAGCTGGAGTTTTACCAACCACTCCAATGCCAGGTGCTTTTGAAAAGCCTAACAGAAACCTCCCCAGACACACATTCTAGGATTAGTCCTCGTTATAGGGCATCATGTAGATACACTGCCCCAGGAAAAACAGAAGGAATGCACAGTGCTGCAGATGCACCCCATTGGAACACAATGCTTCCAGAACACCCCTCTTCCACTGAGGGGAAGGAGCATGATAAATCAGCCCATTGAAAATTCTCCCTCCTCTGCCTGCATCCATCCAGCTCTGCTGATCAGTGGATAGTGGTGAGGAGGCATGACTATATCTACTGGTTACTTCCTCCATGCTCACTTACTTGTGAAGGATGGAGTGGAGGGGGCATAGTGGGAGGGTACTCTACCCCTGTTCCAAACACTGTGATACCAATGAGATTGTTTAGGATGAGGTCATAATCCAACCCTAAGTCTAGAGTGTGACATTAAGCATTGCTATGTCCCAACTGACATTATCAAGGAAGATAAAGGCAGGCTTTGGGCACCAACTTTAATCAGTGGTCCCTATGCTAGTAACTATGGGTATGTCTACACTACCCTCCTAGTTCGAACTAGGAGGGTAATGTAGGCATACCGCACTTGCAAATGAAGCCCGGGATTTGAATTTCCCGGGCTTCATTTGCATAAGCGGGGAGCCGCCATTTTTAAATCCCCGCTTGTTCGAACCCCGTGCAGCGCGGCTACACGGGGCTCGAACTAGGTAGTTCGGACTAGGTTCCTATTCCGTTCTACGAGGTGTACCGGTAGTTCGGAATAGGAACCTAGTCCGAACTACCTAGTTCGAGCCCCGTGTAGCCGCGCTGCACGGGGTTCGAACAAGCGGGGATTTAAAAATGGCGGCTCCCCGCTTATGCAAATGAAGCCCGGGAAATTCAAATCCCGGGCTTCATTTGCAAGTGCGGTATGCCTACATTACCCCGCTAGTTCGAACTAGCGGGGTAGTGTAGACATACCCTATCTGTTGAGTAGGATCTTTCCTAAAGGGTCTGACAGAGGGTAAGTTTTGTGAAGCCCTTGCTTGGATCCAGTTATATACAAAAATCATCCGTTTCAAGAGCTCATCCAGTCAGATGGAATTCAGCCTAATGCACAAACAGATCCTTGTTTTTTCAAACACCATCAAACACTTTGGCCCAGACTCTCAGTTGAGCTGTCGCTGCCTGCAATGCTCAGGGTGTGGGTAACTGGATCAGTAGCGTCTGCTGGTTGAATGCAGGACTCAGGGTTGAATGCAGGACTCAGGAGTAGTTACCAAGCTGAGTCAGGAGACAGGTACCAAGGCCAAGCCAGCCTGGGGTCAAAGGCAGGATAAGGACCAAGACACAGCGAAAAAAAGCAAGGTCTGTAGCAACAGTAAGCCAGAATCGGCATCGATGCTCAGACAGCTCCCGGGCCAATTTCCTGAATTAAGCAGCAGGCGTGGACCAAGCAGGAAGCTGCAGGGTTCTGTTGCTCAGGCCTCTCCAGGAAGTACTTCGCTTTAGCACTTTCACAACGCTGAAATGTGTCCATCGGAAGAATGACTGTTGCACACAAGGACAAGCTTGTCCGGAGGATATTTAGTCCACTTCTGAGTAGTGCACAGGGCTTGGCTTGTCCCATAGCCATTTCACAAGGGCAAACTCCTCTTCAGTCCTCTCCTCTGCTACAGTAAACTAACTCATGTACTTTAAAGAGGGAATTGTTTTTCCCTCGTCCTTGAGTCCTGAGCCAATCGACTTGCAAGACTCTAAGAAAACATAACTGGTGAGCAGGCACAGACGTATGTCATATTTTCTAAATGCGGATGTGCTGCGTGTGACACCCTTCATTAGTACATGGCCTGAAGTCTTTGGCATGGACAACTGTCACACCCCATACGATCTTTTATTAGATATTTCCCCTGGACAATACTGGAAAGAGAACCGGGTGGGAGAAGTGTTTACATCTAAGGATTGGCGTGGTCTACTAGACAGGAAACTAGCATAGGAATCAGCGGACTACTGCTTAATGTATTTCCAGGGCTTACCAGAGCTGAGCCCCAGAACCTCTAGGTTGGTAGTTCATAGCCCTCTAGGTTTGCCCTGTCAATTATGAAAGTCAAAATTTGCTTGAGGCCCAGCATCACTTTCATTGCCAATTAAGCTCTGCAGGAGACCCATGTTCTGTTCCTGGCTCTGCTGCTGAGCTGACATGTGATCTTAGATAAATTTCTGTGCCTTTGTTTTCCTCTCTAAAACTGGGATAATATTTACTGGTGGCCGGTATTATAGAGGAAGTCACCTTAGAAGAGCCAGTGATTCCTTCTGGATATGAACCCTGACTACACTGTGGTCTGATCGTCCACCAAAGTTTGATTGTGAAGATTTTTCTAATTATAAAATGAAAAAAATCTTACATATAAAAAGGCCTGTTCCTTGTTTACATTAAAACCTTGTCTATATTAGAAGAGGTTTGCTGGTATAGCTATATTGGCAAACCCCCTAGAGTAAATGCAGCTTACATCAATAAAAGTGCTTTTGCTAATACAGGCCGTCCTCGCTATAAGTCCAAGATACGTTCCAAAAAACTTGGACTTATAGCAAAACAACTTAAAGCGGGGAATTTTTTTCCCGTGTCAGACTTGCATTTAAACAAATTGGGGAGGACTTACAGCACGGAATGGGAGGACTTATAACGTATCAGTTTCTACAAACGTCAACGACTTTAGTGTGGAACAGATGTATACCGAGGCTACTTATAGTGGGGACACCCTGTATAGTTTATACTAGTCCCCCAAATGATAGAAGCTATACCAGCATAATGTAAAATTGCTTCTACTCAAAGGCCATATAGAAAAGTTATAAGAATCACCGTTCCCATCATTGACATTGCTATAACCCCCTTTACATTTAAAACATGGGGCTTATATTACAGGCCATGTTACACTGCTTTGTCAGCGTGCCCTTGATGCTACCAAAGAGGGTGTATAGTGGCCTTAGTAGGATTGAGATCCAGCCTGTAATTTTTTGCATCGTTTTGAATGCCTAGTTCTTTGTCCTTTTTAAAATGTTTATTTGCTGCAGCTGTTCGAAGACTCAGCAGCATCGCATCAAAATAAGGACACAATGGAAAGAGGTATAGAACCTCCAGGATTCACAATGGAGTTGCATGGAAGACACTGGGAGGGAATATAGACCCATCATGAGACACTGCAGAATTCCCCCATGGGAGCCATTCAGGATGTCTGGGACAAGTGTTAAAACAGAAAGTTGTGGAGGGAAGAGATTATACCTTCAGGAGGAGGGATTAAGAGAGCGAGGAGCATATGGGGTCATGAAAGAAACAAAGAGGAAGGAAGTGACTGTGTGAGAGGCCACTTGGTGCTGGGGAAGGAAAAGGATATAAAAGAGAAGGCTGAAGTTTTTGGTAAATTTACCTACAGCATGAATCAATATTCCCTTTTTTTAAGCTCCCTTTTATTTTTGTTCCATTGTAGGTTTATTCCATTGACAGGCAATTTTAAAGGCACTCCTGACTTGAAACCTTGAATCCCAGATCTTGGCCTAGACCAAACATTCATAGGCAAGACAAAGATTCCCCAACATGGTATTTATAAATGAAACTTTAAATGTACCAGTGGTATCAGTGGCACTATATTAATCGAGAAGAAATAACTGTCTCAGCAGAGGTAATGTGGTAGAGTTTTACTCAGTACACACAGGTAATTTTTAGCTCAGGACAGAAAGCTCTGTGCTTTAAAACAATCTATTGAAAAAATCAATCAATAAAAAAGCAGGAGCCCTTATGTTTAACATTGCCCACAAAGTTCAAAGTTCATAGATGAATCATAAATTCAGTGAGATCCACTCAAAGGCGAATTCTCCATAACTTCACTAACAGATTTGACAGAACAACCAAGCTCTTTCTCTGGAGTAAAGGACAGCTGCAGTGCACAGATGAGTGGCCATAAGGGCAAATGTGTCCGGGTTTCTGTTCAGCCATCTAAATATGGAAACCCCCAATTGGCACCTATTATATTGCGCCTGGAAGGACAGCCCCTCCCCCAAGGCACTTACAGCATGCAAACTTTAAAAATTACTGCTTTTAGAGCTGTCCTGCTACAGCAGCACAATTTGTTAGAACTCTAGTAGTGTGTCTATAGGAAGGGAGAAATCAACTGCAGAGTCATTGATTGCATGGAGTGATTGTTTGCCTCACTGGTCCTTGTAAGTGTTTGATATCTCCACACGGCAAGGCTATGTCTACACTGCCCCCATTTTGCACAAAAAATATGCAAATGAGGCAAAGCATGGAATATCGCCATGCCTCATTTGCATAATCAACGAGGCTCCGTTTTTGCGCAAGAGCCTTTTGCACAAGAGCTGTTCTGCATTTTTTTCAGGAAGAACGGCTCTTGCACAAGAGGGGGTTTTTGTGAAAAAAGGAGCCGTGTAGATGGCTCCTTTTTGTGCAAAAGCCTCTTACGCAAAAATGGAGCCTCATTAATTATGCAAATGAGGCACGGCGATATTCCACACTTCACCTCATTTGCATATTTTTTGCACGAAATGGGGGCAGTGTAGACATAGCCCAATAGTAGGTTTGATAGCCATTTTGCTGCATTTAGGTTCCTACAGATCACCTCCTGCCTCACCACCGTGGCTGTACCAATTCACTCAGATTCCCTGTTGCTGGGAACATAGATTTGGGGGTAATTTCCATACACAAAATACTGCATAATAGGATACAGTGAGGAGAATCATTTGTGGGGGTTCCTGTTTACGGTGAAGAGAAACCACTGGCCCAGCGGATCTGACTTAAATCCATGACTCTATATTGGGTGTTGCAAACAGCTGGTAAAAATCAGCATTTGGGACAACTGCACATGTTTTGCAAGTTCAAGGTACTCCAAACTAAATCTTTGGGGAAGGAAAAGGGCTTAAATGTCTCTTTACCTAAGGTGGCTGGAAAGACCGATGCATTTTGAGAGGTCACCAGTGCATCGTAATGTTTCAGATAGGCAAACCATTTTTTTTTTCCCGGTGAAACAATTTAAAGTTTTACTGTATATGCATCATTTATACACATTTTTAGTAAAGGCAGCAAAGATATAATAGAAATTTTACCTCTGCCAAATTTGTCACTCTGTAAGAAATTTGTTACTACTTTCCATTGTTCTTAAATTAGGCATTGGAACACTATTACTCACTTAGTAGCAATGAGATAGCAAATAGAACAAACAAAAGTTTGAACAAAACCCAAATTTTCATGTATTATATCTAAATAGAACATTAATGAAATGTCAACCAACTGCTTAGGGTTTTATAGCAATTATTCAGCAAAACTTGCCACACAATGCATTTTACTTCCTTCACTAGGTTACTTAAAACAAACATGAAATACAGAAGAAAACATTCCATTAAATGTTTTCTCCTCTTTTGGCTTCTTTGTTAGGAAATAATACCAGCAAAATTTTTGATTCTGTAAATCAAATTGCACTGCTGTACACTTAACATTGTAAACAGTAAATGAGACTAGCTTTCACTGAAATGAGCTTCAGACCAATGCTTGCAAACTTTCAAAAAATGGTTGGCAAATTTCAGCATGTCATATCCCAAAATACAAGATGTGAATGCCCAGGGTTTATTTTCTCTTGAGTAACTCCCACTTTTAAGTAAATTTGACATAATTCCATTTAGCACTTCACAAGCTCACCTATCTGCAAATTCAAACAGTAAGAAACAATAAATCTGGTGATGTTCCAGGTTGCTGGGAGCGCCTAAAAAGACGTTGAAACTCCATACTGAAATGCACAACTACAATTTATTGATTGCATCTGTACAATCACAGAAGGCCAACACAAAACATATAATGGGCCTGGTTCGCTTCTCTCATGTTACTGTAAATCAGGAGTATTTGTACCGAAGTCAGTGGGCATTACAATATTTCTGCAAAATTAATGCACATTTCTGTCCACACCAAGAGCTTTTTAATAACACTTAGAATTATTCTGATCACATTTAGAGCAGTATTAAGGAATAACAGTTATTTGCGCTCCCTCGTGTTTAGTTTCTATGTTACCAATGCCATCAATGCCATTTTGAAGCAAAATGGCTGCCACGAACAGGAAGGTCATAAAAACCACCATTTTTAAAAAACATGTTTACTTTAACCATTGTGAGAAGTGATGCTTACCTTCTAAGTGTTTAAAATGTTTCATGTTTTTCTTGGAGTTTTAATATGAACCATATTCCTCTGACTTGAAGTGACAGTTTTCCTGAGGTTAGAGCCTTTATATTTAAATATCAAAATATGACCAGAACAAGGTTAGGGAGCAATTGAGAAAGGCTTCTCATTGGAGTTTAGACTCACCTTCCCAAAGCTGGCAGCGTTAACAGGCTGCGTGTCATTTTTCTCACAGAAGTCCAAATAGTGCATGTAGAGAGCACTTCGAGGAATGCAAACGCCTTCTGCAATCTCATAGTTCTCCTCCAGCCTTAAAAAGCAAATACCAAACAAAGAAAACTGCAGATATGTTGGCTGCTCTGAATTATACATACTGTGCAAACCTGCAGTGACCTTTACTTTTCAGTTAACCTCTGTTTTATTGTTGCCTCATCTTTCCAATTCCCCCTTCCCCCATTTTTCTGTTGCATTCTATTTAATATATAGATTGTGAGCTCACAGGGACAAGGATTGGCTTCTTTGTTGTTTGTTCGTATAGTACCTAGCACATGGTCCTTGACTAAAATTCCTAGGTGCTATTTTAATAACGGTATCATTACTTTGAAGCATATTGGGTTAAACGAATGAATGCACAATGACAGAATAAAGAAATCACAACGTGGCAACGTTCTGATGCACCCTATATGATGAGTCAAAGCCAGCGTCACCTGAAACATCCTGAAATATTTTAAATACTTTCACTTCTGCCTGATTGCAAGCTCCTTTACATAAAGGAAACAGGACTAGCTAAAATAAAATATTTGCCTCAATGTAAGGCTCTCCACAGATCAAGTAACGTACAACAGCTGCTTACCGATGTGAATGTACAACACAGGATAAAAAGAATCTACCAGGTGCTGAATGCAACATTAAGCTATTGTCCTATTCTACCTCAGAAGATAATAATTCCTCACACTATTTTTAATTTTCAATAAAAATATTGAGGGTGCGCACACACACTTTGCCTTTAAATCGTGAGATTTTCCAAATAGGTGAGATTATAAATTATAAATCTCTTGGTCTGAGAACGTGTGGCTTTGAACGTTATTTCTGAAAGGTGATCTTTGCCAAAGCAGAGAGGCCCTAGTTCAGGCAGGTACTTAAGCACATCATGTCTAACATGAAACTCATGAGAGGTCCCACTGACTTCAATGCTCTTACTCCCGTGTTTATAGTATCTTGCTGAAAGAGGGTCAGAAAGGGTACACTCCTTTTTTTTGTTAATTATATAGTTGAAATCAATATTTGCTCAGGAAACCTGGATTTTAAAGCAAACATGGCCCTTTAAGTAGTTACCTGTAAAAGTTCAGATCTCCAAATAACTCTGTTTTTCTGCCTTTGACAGACCTTCCTTCCATGACAGTTATTGTGACTGCAAACTATTTTAATAAGATATCTGGATGGATGAATGGAATCGGTTTGTAAGGGCAACATCTATTCTTCCTTGGTTTCTACAGGAATATCATCATGACATCGTTCCCCAAATTCATAGACCTTTAACAAGACCTCTTTTCAAAACCCAGTGAGTTCATTTCTATACCATAGCTGCTAATTGGCATGTCAGCTTCCCTGACCAAGACAGGACAGAAAGAAAAGCAGTTAATTATTTCTGCTCATATCTGATGAATTTTTCTCTTTTTCTCCTCTCTTTCACAGGGAGTCATTAGTCTTACACTGAAGAATGCTCCATTATACCTGAACTTTTTTTTTAATGATCAAGCCCCCCCCCCCCATTTTACTCCACTTCTTTTATTTTCCTGCCTTTTATTTAACAACTTTATCATATTTTGAATTCAGCTTCATCCTACAGTATTGTAAAAGGATAATGAATTCAATCTGCTACCTAACAAATCATTATCAGAAATATATGTGTGTCCTCCTAATAAAGCAATCCAGTAGTTCACTAGGAGAGCTTTTGTACCACTCATAGTATTGCAATAAAACCTCTCATTTTCTATAGGAAAGACAATTTTATTTGCCCCTATTACTGTCCCCCTTTGTACTTACACACTTCTAGATTAAAAGGGATGATTCTGCAGCTGAATAATATTTTTGTAAGTGTTGATCACATGGACTTTTATTTTGAAATGAGACGCTACAGAATATTCCAAGTTATTGCAATGTAACTACAGTGAATTCCTAGATTTATAGATGGAATTACTATGACAGGGAAGGCCTATTTCTCTTAATCCTCTTTACATTATTTTGCCACTTATGTCCAATGAGTAATTCATATCACTGCTGAATTTGGCCCAGAGACTACTTACTAGGCTGTAGCCAACTGAATTTGGCCTTCTTTCATAGTCATGCAAAGACAAAGTCCAAGGCAATAGCAGGCAGAGCTGTCAAACATGAAACTAAATAACAAAATATGTTTTATTTTGTGTTTGTACTAAGGATGTTAAAAAGCAGGTAATTGGGTAGTCATGTAACTGCTGAAGTTTTCAGTAGTTACACGGTTACATGCACTTGCAGCGTGGGGCAGCAGACAGCTCCCCAGGAGATGGTGCATGCTGGGATGGGATGGGATGGTGCATGTACCAACTCCTGGCTCCTGCCCTGCTCCCAGGGAGCTGGCTGCCACCCCACACTGCAGGCTTTGAAACAAAGTCCAGAGTGCAGGGTGGCATCCAGCTCCCTGGGAGCAGGGCAGGAGCCTGCGTTTAACTGTTCACAGTAACCAAAAAGCCAAGGCTTATCGGTTAACCATGTAGATTGTTATCCTATTACATTCCTAATTTGTACAGCACCTAGTGCAAGGGGTTCTGGTTCATGACTATAGCTACTTGGTGCTATCACAATATGATGATTAATCTGTGCTAATGAGTTAGGCTTTTTAGAAATGTGTAAATGACATCTTCACGTCATAAAAGCTTAGCACTTTACAGCATTCTGGCCAAGATATTTGAATGTCTACTTGTATACAGTATAATCTATCCAGTAGCATAGCTTCTCCAGGTCAGATGAACAATGACAATCAAAGAGATAATACTAAGATAAAAAAACAGAAGAAAGAAACACTAGACTACTTTTATGTGACACCACTGCTGGATTGTGAAGCTCTAGGGCATCAATCAATAAGCTAATTGAATTATTTATTTTGACACAAGCAAAAATATTTAAAAAATACAGTAGAAAGCTGCTGTGTCTAGTTCTGTTTCCGCCGATATTTCTGAGTGGCATATTCAACGGAGGAAACTAAATGTGCTACAAAAAGTCAAAAAGGGAAATGTGTGCACTAGATAAATGTGAAGGAACATAACATAATGTGTGGGTAGCAGGAAGCAGATAGATTTGCATGATGTAACAAGCGGTTTCCATTTCTGAATTCTAGGATTCTCTGGCAAATGCTTCTGAATGGGCATTATTGTGCAGAATGCATTCCAGCAGAGCTCAATGTCCCAGGAGTTTAGGGATTTACTAACCTTTATGACTGAGGAAGCTTGGAAGTATTTGGCTGAATATTGTTTATAGAATTTACATGTCTTCTTTTCAGAGCGCTATCACTGGCATGTGTTCCAATTCAGTCTCACTTCTTGGCTACTCTGTTATTTGCTCCTGGGGGAGGGGAGGGGAGGGAGACTTCTAACTGGCACTACCACAAAATAAACAATGTCCTGAATTTGTGGCTGCTAAACACTGTTGGCTATTTTATTTTAGATTGAGAGTCTTACATTGTACTGAGGTAAAATAGACTGGGTGAATAATGCAAAATAACAATACACCTATGAATAGTCACTTTTCACTTTTTAATGAGTTCTCTTTGGCCATACACACTTGCCTTTTTCATTCACTGACCAAACATCGGAAAGACTGAATTTCTTTGGCACAGATACTTGCAGAAAGTGATTTTCATAGTCAAATTCAATCATTTAAATTTGCAAGTCTGAGTGAGAATTTGCATCAGAATTGTTCATGACTTTCTCCAGTCAGAACACTGACTATTCAGTTAGTTGCTCTAGATCGATCCATAGTCAAATAAAATGCAAAATTTCACTGAATACACTTTAACAAATGTGACAAAACAGCAATCTGCTCATGAATATTCCACATGCCGGAAAAGAGGCAAAATCATTGGATGGATTATTCTTTGCAATTTATTCATTCAGGTCCACGGCAAAGCATGTTGGAGGTAGACCACCAACCTAATTTTCATACTGGGATGGAGAAATTAGAACCCCAAGTTTTCCAATCTGGGGCTCAAATTAGCACGTACACTCCTAAAATGTGTATTTGAGTTCCTGAGTGACAATCTAAGGGTCCAAGTGCAAAATCAGGTACTCATGTTTAAAGACTGGCTCCTTTACTTAATGTCTCTTTAAAGACATGGGTCTTATGAGACTGACCCAGCAATATAAGTATCCCAACCTTTTGCTAAGTGAGGTATTGTATGGCAGTCATCCATTTATCACCTGACCTGCTGAGGAGTACTGACAACTGACATAGTGTGGCAATAACCATAGCCTCTCAAGCTATTTGCTTTGAAAAGTATTAAAACAAGTCAAGGGACACTGATTTCTGACAGGGTACTTGGGGTCTAATCCACAGACCAATGAGTGTTTCCGATCACAATTCCAAAGCCCAACCTTCCGCAAAGCATTTTGTGCCCTTCACTCTGTGAAACAAACTAACAATTTTTTTTAAAAAAGTAGAAGACATGAGTTACTGAAACAGAGCTCAAAAGATTGTGTCATCAAAACACAAATGAAATGGATTAAATACATGTGAACAAGTGAAACGCCCCTCACTTATTCACAGCACTAGGCACAGTAATGCTTTATTGCAGTCTCATCTACTTTTAGTCCTGCCCCTCCTTGTCTCCTTCCTCCCTGCCCCTCCTCTTAATTTTTCCTCCCTATCTTCCTTCTCCCGGGATAGGATGCCATGTGAGGTGAATCAGACAGTCCAACTCCTCCTGTTTATTTTCTTGCTCTATTTTATGCCATTCGGACTCCATCAAACAGAAATGGACATTAGCACCTGGTTGAGAGCTTTGCTGAATCAGGACCTTGAATCCTGAAAAACCCTTGGCATTTATTTTTCTTTATCTATTGTTTATTTATTAAACAAAACAAACCTCTCATTGCTCAGGTGGCAGATACATCTGTCCAAAAGACTTATCCAAACTGGATGTGAACTTTCTCAGTGCACAAAAAACATAAACAGGACAGCCAGCAAGACACATTACCATATAGAGTGCAACTGAATAGAATGCTTACATGAAGTCAAAATGCTATTGCTTTGCGAGGTTTCTCAGACCTACAGTCTTTTTGCTTGGGAACAGAGCATGAAAACAATAAGGAATCATCAAAGAGGTTTTTTGTTGTTGTTTTTTGGGGGTGTTTTTTTAGAAAAGGTATCTTACCATTGCAGAGTAGCTGGTGTAGAGTGCGGCTTGGATGCTCTGTTATTTTCTTTTTCCTCATCTATTGGGAAATAAAAAAAAACAGTATGTCATTTCATTGGGAATTGCACTGACATTTATGAACTGATAAGGAACCATCTATTGCAAGAATTCTGTCAGACTTCACAGCCTTCCAAAAACGGAGACTAAATTCTGGAAATATGTAAAATGGTCCCGATAGAATAGTTCCCGTACATGCTGCTAAAGCTATGTATATTTTGGCTTGCAGCAGGTTGACAATATGTAACAACCTCCTCCCACCATGGTCATTAGAAGAATCTGAATCTGAGACCTTCCACACCACACAGCACACAATCATTCTACCAATTGAGCTAATAGAGCAACTGTTCCTTGAGTTCCATTATTTCTTATAAAAGTAAAAAAATAAATTTAAAATAATTCCTAGGCAAATGTGACTTGCAAGGCTGCACATATTCAGAGGTTAGAGGAGTTCAGAATCCCTCTCAGAAGGGCTGTTTTTAGTAATGTACAATACATCTCTGCTGTCACCAGAATCCCCAGATGTATCTGTATTCAAACTCAGCATTTCCTAGTGTTAGAGGGGGTAGCCGTGTTTGTCTGTATCTGCAAAAACAATGAGGAGTCTCATGTCATCTAAGCCCTGGTGTGTCCACACTATCAAGCCTATTATTTTGAAATAAGGGGCTGGTTATTTCAAAATAATAACTCCTGCTTTCCATGAGGAATAATGCTTATTTCAAAATAACTACTCCTCAGAGTCATTCAAAATAATTACTTTCCAGTGCTTCTTGGGCCTCTAAGTCAAGGCAGCATGTCCACATTAAGGGAGCCTGCCTCGGACTGATTTTGAGGCTTCCCTATATTGTGGACGTGCTATTTCAAAATATTTATTTCTGGAGGTATTTCAAAATAATTTCCTAGTGTAGACATGTGCTTAGAAACGAACGGGCATAAGCTTTCATGGGTAAAGCTATTTCATCCGATGAAGGAGGTTTTACCCACAAAAACTTATGCCCTAATAAATCTGTTCATCTCTAAGGAGTCAAAGGACCATAGTTCCCTGTAAGGTGTTTGCCTGTGTGGCCATGCACAAAAAATTCTCTGCCCGCTTACTTTGTTTGCAGAGACGCGCAGCAGCACTCACTTTCCTGCTGAAGGTGAGTGGCATGGCAGGCATCTGCTCCAGGCTGGAGCTGGGATTGGTTGAGGCGGTGTAGTGGGGAGACCGCTGGTGGGGGAGCCAGTTGAGGCATCATGGTGGGGGGCCCACTCCAGCGGCCAGGGCATGTGTCAGTGGTGGGCCAGGACCTGCTGCGTGGCGGGGAGCCGGGGCCTACTCCAGCAAGGGCCCAGAGCCGGCCGCGTGGCGGGGGGCTGGAGCCTGCCATAGTGCATGATGGGAGGGCTGGGGCCTGCTCCAGTGGCCAGTGCCTGCTGCAGCTGCATGGCCCCCCATCATGATGCCTCAGCCAGCCCCATCCAGTGGTCCCCCCATTATACCACCTCAGCCAATCCTGGCCCCAGTCCCTGCTCAGGGGGCCGGGGCCAGAGGAACCAAGTGGCAGGAGCAGCTGGGAAGTTACCACATGGCTCTGGCCCCAGCTCCAGCCCCACATCAATGTTAAAGGTATTTGGTTTTGAAGTCTTAATTTGGGCCTCTCTAAAATTATAAACAATTTTTAATATGCTTCTATGCCTTGCCTGTTTGGGATTTTGGTCTTTTGACAGAATCTTACTAGATTTTTATATTGAAGTGTGTGGGGTTTTGTTTGTAAGGCAATATTCTGGAAAAAAGTGGGAAAACAAAACATTAATTTACTATAAAGATAATCTTGTAACAGGTCTCTATTTAGAAGAAAAAAATGATCATTAGGACTCATAGAAAATCATTCCAATGATATTAAGAAAGTAAGAGTCCTTGAGACTGATCAAAAGAGTCAAGTGTTATGCTTGATTTCTTAAACTATCCTGTAAATCTTCTAAAAAAACCATAACGTTTAATAAAATAGTATGTTAGGTGCTACTTAAGGGTAAAGTCGTTTTTGTTATCTTCATCTGTAATGTCATAAAAATGTGCCTCAGGGACTTTAAAACATACACATAGATAATAAATATATCCTCAGTTCCACACTCAGCTCAGTGCATGCTGGACTGAACGTTCAGACTTTAGTCAAACCTGCATAAATACTCATACATTGCAAACAGTTAAATGCCTTACTAAATGTTAATGCATTAAGTAGAACTACCATGTAAATGAAATGAAAAAGACGGTTTCTCCTCTGAGGATCCTCTGAGGATCTAAAGGGCAATATATTTTCTCTCTCTAAGTGCTTGTGCCTGTTTTTATCTTAAGATATCTGGAATGTTAGATTAGCTTTCCCTGCTTTTAGAACAAGACTTTTAAAGGTTTCAGATACAGGCTCAAACTTTAACTGAAACGATGAGTGTCTTTAATATTTAACACACACATCATTTGTCCTGGATATTAGACATTTGAGTTAGATATATTTTTAACCCTACCCCTTCCCCCGAAAAATAGGTAAACACTAACTAAAACCAAATCTCCCACCGCCAACTGCTTACATTTGAGTATCATGGAATTACAAATAAAACAAAAAATAGTTCACCAGCTGACTACAGAATGTCAGAGTATTCAAGACCTAAATTTTCAAATGCAAAAAACAAATAACAACAACAACCACCATCAAGACTTTCGTTATGCATCCTCAAAAGCATAAAAATTCAAAATCCCAATTTATATCTTTCTTTGTAGCTGCCCATGACTTGCAATGCCACAGGTTTTATGTAATGTGGACACCTGTCCACTAGATTATAGGCTGAGTCAACAGACCCCCTTTCATGTAATAGGGATGTAACAGTGTATTCGATTAACCAATTAGCAAAAGCTTATAGACTACACGCAATTCCCTCCCCACCCCCATCAGTAAAGTTTTTAGCAGACTGGCCAGTAGTCTGGCTCAGCCCTGGCTCACACTAGCTCTGGGACCTATCCCCGTTGCAGCTCTTCATTTAAAGTGTATTAGGAGCCAGGCAGGCAGGCAGCCCAGCTCATTTCTGGCTCAAAATGGAGTCCGGGAGCTCAGATCCCCGCCCAGACAGGGGCTGCTGCCACTCTGCGCTGCTGCTTCTGTATCAGAGGCAGCAGCATGGAGCGACAGGCAGCCAGTCCACAAAGAGAGCTGATACAGAGGCAGAAGTGCAGAGTGGCAGGGGGCTCCTCAGGAGTGGGGCTGGGTTGCACTGGCTGCCGATCCCACCCCCGGGAAGTATAGAATAATCAAATGACTGATAAGAATTCATGAGGTTAATTGACTATTAAATTAACCCAGTATTTAACATCCCTACCACATAAACTACTGAATAGCCATTATGTATCAGATGACTTTCGAACACTATTAGCCGGAGCTTGATTATGCTACCACTAACTAACAAACAAAGTGCTTATTACTGTGAATAGTCCCATTGATGTTGAGACTACTCACAGTTGTGAGCCCTTGTTTTAGTATTCCTGTTTTAGTATTCTTTCCCTTCTTTTAGTATTCTTTCTTCCATAACATCTATATCTAAGATATTTGTTAGCAAGAGGTGGGTGCCACGGTGCCACACATCCGAACAAGCGCACATGACCTCAGTGTTGGTGCACAAGACAAAACTCTCTCCACTCATGGCTGGAAAATCTTAGAGGAAACACTGCACCGTCACCCCCGCCCAGTCAGAGGCTCAGGGCTCTGTGCCAGAGCTGACTGACTGGGCAGGGCTGATTAATCACCTGTGAAGCTGTGCTGCCACGCAGCTTAGAGGGAACTCTGCCCAGGACTCCTCATTGTTTCTTAGTTTGTAATAGTGTAATAAGATCCCTACCAAATTCCTTGTCCATTTTGGTCAATTTCACAGCCATAGCTTTTTAAAAATTGTAGCTTTCATATTGTCAGCTATTTAAATCTGCAATTTCATGGGGGTGTAATTTCTGGGGTCCTGACCCTTAAATGAGTTGTGCAGGCGGGTCACAAGGTTATTGTGTGTGTGTGGGAGGGGGCTGCAGTACTGTTACTCTATGCTGCTGCTGGCAATAGCGCTGCCTTCAGAGCTGGGTTGCTGGACAGCGATGGCTGTTGGCCAACAGCAGCACAGATGTAACGATGGCATGATATGGTGTTACCACCCTTATGTTTGCCCTGACGTTTACAGAGCTAGGGCCTCAGCCAGCAGCTGCTACTTTCTGGCTGCCCAGCTCTGAAGGCAGCAGCCCAGAAGTAAGGCTGGTATTCTATAGCATTGCCACTGCTGCTTCTGTGCAGCTGCTGGAAGGGGTGTTGCTTTCAGAGCCAGGTGCTCAGCTAAGAGCCAGTGATCTCCAGTTCCCTAGAACTGCAGGCAGTGCAGAAGTAAGAGTGACAATGCAGCAACACCCCCTAAAATAACCTTGTAACCCTTCCCCCTTAACTCCCTTTTGGGTCAGGACTGCCAGTTTGAGATATGCTGTTCTCCTCCATACAATCTGTATAGAGTAGGGTAAAAGCACACAAAGACCAGATTTCACAAGGGTTGTCCAGATTCGTTGGGCTTTGATGCATTTTTCATGCCCATGAATTTGGTAGGGCCCTACTAATAGTACATGGACCATAGATCAGACAGCACAGATTGACTACAGAATATTCACAATTTTAACCCAAACTTTGAGTCAGGCCTAAAGGCCATCAAATGCCATAATGGTGAATGTCTCCACTGCTGGTTCTGTAATATATTTTGTTTTTGTACAGGACAGATTTGTTAGCTCTATGCCTAAACCCAAACCTGGAGGACCAGAGTGTCTGATCTGTCTGGTGTCTCCCACACAAACCAATCCAGCATGGTTGAACCTGCCAGAAGATAGCGCCTCCCTCAGCATAGAATCTGAGCTTCATTCAATATAATCTGGAAATGATTAAAATACAACACCACAACCAAACTCTAGATTTCTCAGAGCTGTGTACTTTCACAGCTACTTTATAGTGCACAATGTTGGGGAATGATAAAGTTCATTTCATACAACTTGCCTCAGAAAAATCCTCCATATCTTTCAGCTCAGAACAATCTCAAACCAAAACCTATTCACACGGTGCAGCCAAAAAGATATAAGGTTTATCATTACCAGGAGGCACCAGGGGTATCATTTCAGATTTTGGGGGTTGGGGGGAGAACCTGTGCATGCCGTGATGGGAAGGAGAGTGAAAGCATGGGGAGGTGGACTGAGTACAGAGGCTTCAGCAGTGTTACTGAACACAGTCAGTACAAGCCAAGCACCAAATCCACCATTCTCCACACATGCATCATCTCTACCCAGGGACTATCAAGGTACTGGAAAACTACGGGGGGGGGTTGACAGTCAACTTAGCAGTTAGCTGACAGTAGCACTGTATCTAATTTGTATATAAAAGAAAGAAAATTAAATAAATATTAGATCAACTCAGCTCTAACCCTCATACTCTGACATCTTGGGGCAAGTCACCTGAGGACACTGGTTAGCCTTGAAATGTTAGTGTATATTCTTACTTTGTTACTAACTCTGTGGCGAGAGAGAGGCCCTGTCAGGACTCCTGGGCTTTCTCTCAGCTCTGGAAAGGAAATGCGGTGTAGTGGGTTATATCAAGGGGGCAGATACATTTCAGCTCTATATGGGTATGTCTACACTACAAAGTTAATTCGAACTAACAGACGTTAGTGCGAATTAACTTTGATAGGTGCTACACAAGCGCTCCGCTAGTTTGAACTTAATTCGAACTAGCGGAGCGCTTAGTTCGAACTAGGTAAACCTCATTCTACGAGGACTAAGCCTAGTTCGAACTTACTAGTTCGAATTAAGGGGTGTGTAGCCCCCTAATTCGAACTAGTGGGAGACTAGCCCTCGCCAGCTTTCCCTGGTGGCCACTCTGGCCAACACCAGGGAAACTCGTATGCCCCCCTCCCGGCCCCGGACCCCTTAAAGGGGCATGGGCTGGCTACGGTGCCCATGCCAGGTGCAAGCCTGCCAGCACCCAGCTAGCAGACCCTGCACCTGGCACAGCTCGAGCCAGCTACCCGATGCCCTCCAGCCCTCCCCCTCTTCCCGGGACCAGGCTGGCGGCTCCCAGGAGCTTGCCCAGGACCGCAAGAGGCGGGCACCTGCCTGGTCTAGTGCGGACATCGTGGACCTCGTCCACGACCTCCACACTAGGCACAGGAAAGTGGCCGTCTAGGGCAGGAGAGCTGCCAGCCTGGCCACCCAGGAGCAGGTTGGCATGAAAATCAAGGTGGTCCATTGAGACCCCCGACCCTGGGCCCTGAGCTTACAATGGCTGTACTGGGTCAGACCAAAGGTCCATCTAGCCCAGTAGCCTGTCTGCCAACAGCAGCCAACCCTAGGTACCCTGGAGGGGATGGACCGAAGACAGTGACCAAGCCATTTGTCTCGTGCCATCCCTCTCCAGCCTTCCACAAACTTTGGGCAGGGACACCACTCCTACCCCCTGGCTAATACCACTCCATGGACCCAACCTCCATGAATTGATCTCACTTCTCTTTAAACTCTGTTCTAGTTCTAGCCTTCACAGCCTCCTGCAGCAAGGAGTTCCACAGGTTGACTCTTTGCTTTGTGAAGAACAACTTTCTGTTACTAGTTTGAAGCCTGCTACCCATTCCTTTCCTTTGGTGTCCTCTAGTCTTTCTATTATGGGAACTAATGAAGAACTTTTCTGTATGCACCCTCTCCACCCCACTCATGCTTTTATAGACCTCTATCATATCCCCACTCCATCTCCTCTTTTCTAAGCTGAAAAGTCCCAGTCTGTTTAGCCTCTCTTCATATGGGACCTGTTCGAAACCCCTCATCACTGTAGTTGCCCTCCCCTCTCCCACCCTCTCTCTTCCCCTCTCCCACCTCCTTTTCCCAGTCTCCCCCAGTTTTGTTCAATAAAGAGAGATTCTATTTTTGAACACAATTGTCCTTTATATTGTACATCAGGAAGGGGGGCTAGGGAAGGGTAAGTGGAAGGGGGTGAGGGAGGAATGGGGTACGAGCCCCCGATGGGGAGGACTGGGCTGGGGTGGAAGCTCTCCTGCAGCCCCCTTGATTGCCCCCTCTCCCCAGATGGCAGCCTGCGGCAAGTGCAGCCGGTCTGATGGCTGAGTGCTGTGATGTGCCCAGTGTGGGTAGTCCGGGCAATCCAAGCCAGGACTGCTTTGCAAGCGGGGCACCCCTGAGAACTGTCTGTCTGGGGTGGGGGACGGGTCCCTTTAAGCACAGCCCTCCACTAGCCTGAGACAGCAGCTCCATGCTCTAAGTCCTCATCTGATGCCCTGCCGGCACTGCTTCCGGCCATCCTTAACCCCGGTTCAGGGTCCACTCAATGTGGACATGCTAGTTCGAATTAGCAAAACGCTAATTCAAACTAGTTTTTTAGTCTAGAAGCGTTAGTTCGAATTAGCTTAGTTCGAATTAGCGCTGTAGTGTAGACATACCCTCTAAGAACATCAGAATGGCCATTCTGGGTCAGACCAAAGGTCCTTCTAGCCCAGTATCCTGTCTTCCGACAGTGGCTAATGTCAGGTGATTCAGAAGCAATAAGCAAAAGAGGCAATCGTCTCAGTCCATCCCCTGTTGCCCTTTCCCAGCTTATGGCAAACAGAAGCCAGGGACACCATCTCTACCCATTCTAGCTAGTAGTCTTTGATGGACCTACCCTCCTTGAACTCATTTTGTTCTTATTGGAACCCTGTTATTGTTTGGGCTTTTCTACCATCTCCTGGCAAAGAGTTCCACAAGTTGATTATGGAAACATAATTTATTTTGTTTGCTTTAAGTCTGCTGCCTATAAATTTAATTGGGTCAGCTTCTTATGTTATATTAGTGAAGGAATGAATACCATTTCCTTATTCTATTTTTCCACAGCATTCATGATTTTCTAGACATCTAACATATCCCCCTACCCTTTAGTTATTTCTTTTCCAAGCTGAAAAGTCCCAGTTTTGTTAATCTCTCCTTATATGGAAGCTGTTCCTTACCCCTAATCATTCCTGTTGACCATATTGTACTTTTTCCAAATATAATATAACTTTTTTTAGACAGGGTGACCAGATCTGCATAGGGTATTCAAGATGTGGGCATACAATGACTTTATATACAGACAAAACATGGTATTTTGTCTTATATGATCTATTCTTTTCCTAACGATTCCCAATATTCTATTAGCTTTTTAGTTTTTAGGCTGCCACTGCACATTGAACAGATATTTTCAGGAAACTATTCACAATGATTCCAAGATCACTTTCTTGAGTGGTAACAGCTATTTTAGACCCCATCATTTTTGTATCTAGTTAGGATTATATTTTCCCACATGCATTACTTTGCACCTTATCAACACTGAATTCCATCTGCCCTTGTGTTGTCCAGTCACCCAGTTTTATTAGTTCCCTTTGTAATTTTTTGCAGTCAGCTTTAGACGAGTCCCTGTTTATCTCCTTTTTAAGAACGTTTAACACAGTGATCCAAATGCAAATCCCAGCAGCACAACACTCATTCCTACTCTTTCCCCCCATCTTTTAAGTGGCATACCCAGCAATGTTTTCATGCTGTTCTAACGATCCTTCAGTTAGATCCTTCAGTGGAACGAGGTGTACCGGTAGTTCGGAATAGGAAGCCTAATCCGAACTGCCTAGTCCGTGCCGCGTGTAGCCGCGGGCATGGAGTCCGAACTAGCGGGGCTTTAAAAATGGTGGCGCCCGGCAAGATGCAAATGAAGCCTGGGAAATTCAAATCCCGGGCTTCATTTGCAACTTCGGTTGCCTACATTAACCACCCTAGTTCGAACTAGGGTGGTAGTGTAGACATACCCTCAATGAGTACTAACTAATTATTGAGTCTTGCCAGAATGTACCAGAATGCCCTTCCAGAACTTTCTGGGGAAGCCAGAATGGCACCTAGTAGTGATTCCTGTTCTTGTTTGTACTTCTTAAAGCCTGAATTCACCCTCTGATTTAGCCAGCCTATTGCAAGAAATGTGGCCCCCACCACTCTGCCATGTGTTGCTACACGGCCTAAATGTATACATCTTCCTCACTTCTCCTGACTAGTCCACACTGATTTTTTAAAGGGAAAGAGGAGACCCTCTAATAATTATATGACTCCAGGAGCTGGGAATTAAAGCACACCACCAGATACCACAATACTTGAGATAAAAAGAACAAAAAATGGCAACATTGCTTCCTCTCTTTTCTCACTGGCAATCAGGGCCGCCCGAGGGGGGGGGGGGGCAAGTGGGGCAATATGCCCGAGGCCCTGGGCCCGCAGGGGCCCCCACGAGAATGTCTGACTTCTGACATCTGAGACAGGGAGTGCTAGGAAGGGGCCCCCAAAATTGCTTTGCCCCAGGCCCCCTGAATCCTCTGGGCTGCCCTGCTGGCGATGATGAGCAGTGAAACAGTTAACAATGATGCCATTTAAAGTGTCGTCATCCCAGGGCACTCATTTAAATGAATGGTTCAGCTCTCATTTTAGCACTATTGTTTCTGCCTACAAATTCCTACATTCCTTCAGTCACACTCACTTCACCTTTTGAAGATTTTCTTTACAATCATCTTAGTTGGAGACCAATATTTTTTTAAATGAAAGCCAAGACTATAGACTTCCTCTATGTCCTTCCTCCTACTCAGCTAGGCCAGGCAGGTTCAGGACATACTTCAGGAGACAATACTCTATTTAATACTTCCCAGCACAGCATTTAGGCCAAAATTTTCCAGCAGGACTTTTGAGTGTTTTTTGGGGGCTTTGGGGCAGCCTCTCCCACTCCCTCCCCCTCAGGAACCTCTGTCTGCAGGGAGCTTAGACTCCCTGTGGACAGGTACTGCTGCCACCCTGTGCTGGTACCTTTCTATCAGAGGCAACAGCATGGGGTGCCAGGTGGAAGGAAGCAGTTTAAAAACCATCTCCCTTCATGGACCGGCTGCCTGCCGCCACATGCTGCTGCCTCTGATATAGAGGCAGAAGTGTGAGGTGGCAGCAGTCCCTGTCTGCAAAGGGGGTGGAAGTGGATGTGGGAGGCTGCCCCAAAGAAGGCTGTCCACGGTGGCCCAGGCTGGCTGTGGACAGAGGTTGTTTCGGCAGCAGCCCTTGTCTGCTGGGGGCCCTAGCCCCCCATGGACAAAGGATGCTGCCAGAGCAGCCTCTGCCTGTGGTGAGCCTGGGCCTGCCACAGGCAGGGACTGCTGCCACAAAGCAGCCTCCACCTGCAGTGGGCCTGGCCTCACCATGGGCAGAGGCTGCTTTGTGGCAACCTCCTCTTCCCCCCATCCCTGTGCTGCTGCCTCTGATAGAGGTAGCAGTGCAGCGGGGGGGCAGGCGGCTCATGGAACCAACGTTGGAGATAACCAGCTTTTAAGCAGCATGCCTCCAGCACCAGGCTCCTGCTCCCCCCCCCCCCCCGTTGCTGCCTCTAATACTGAGGCAGGAAGGAGGGGAATGCAAGTAGCCAACTAGATCAACCAATAAGTCAAGGCTTATCAGTTAATCGACTAGCCGACTACTTGTTCACATCCGTAGCATAGGCATATGATACAATCTTCAATTATATTACCACATACTGCTTTTTCTCCACAGGGTACCTGCCTCATTCAGTGCACTGGTTAGATGCACAAGTTTAAATAATTTTTAAAAAGGTAATTTCACAGGGTTTATTTAAAAAGGAGAAGGGCAAAACCAAAACCTGTTACATGCAACTATCTCACCGGGGGAGCCTGCTCTACTAACTCTCTCTGTCTCAATCTCATCTAACCCCTTGAGGTTCCTCTAGGAGATGGGGAAGAAACATGCTGCTGAATCTCAGGGGGCCCCCAGCTTGTTTCTGCCTAATATGATGGGTCACATCCAGGGAGGGGAGGGGAGCTCAACCTGTTTTTCCCCCCACTACAGCTGCTCTGGAATCTCTCAGACATTCCCAGAACACTTTCTGCTGCAGCTTTGATGTAGGCATCATGAGATTAGCTTCAGGGTTGCTCTACAGTTAGATTAGTTTAAGCTACACCATTCAGGACAGCAAAAAATTTCACATCCCATTCAACATCATTAAATCAACATAATCCCAGCATAGACACCGGTAGGTCAGTGGAAAAATTCTGTCAAGCTAGCTACTGCCCCTCAGAAAGGTGGATTTACTATGGGGACCAAAGAATCCATACATCACTATAATAAATGTCTACACCACAGCAGCACATAGTAACACTGCAGCAGTGCTACTGCAGCATTTCAGTGTAGACATACCCTTAGAATGTATGTGTGTGTGTGTGGTGGTGGGGGGGGGGTGTTGTTATTCCAACAGTCTGCCAAAATTTTCCTGGGGGGAGGAGAAAATGAATGAGAGAAGGGAAAAGGTCATTTTTAGCAGCTTATATCTGAGCACAAGCAGAATGCTTCGGGATAAAGAAGAGACAATTCTGTAGCCAAAGAGCATCCCTCTTGTTGAACATTAAAAGTGTTCTGCAAACAATGAAGATGGGAGAGGCTTGCAGAGAACAGATCACAAGAATCTTTCATAATGGAAAATGGCAACCCAAGTACAGATGTCACTACCAGTCCCCCTACAATATTTTACACACCAATGTCTTTTCCAATGCTGCTGATTTTTAATACATTAAACCTATAGATTGTCTCAAATTATTATTTCAGGAACCATATACAAAAGGCCGGAATTTGTCCCGAGCCCTCCTCTTATGTTTTGGGTTATTCTCCCCAGATCCAAGGTTAGACATTAACTTAAATTAGTTCTTTCTATTTGTATTAATGTGATGGGGCCCCACTACCCCGCACTGGACCCCAGGGGGAGAGCACCCTGTTGGAGCCACAGGGGAGCCCTTACCGGCCGTGTGCCAGACGCTCAAGGGCCGCGGCACGGCTGCAGAGTGCGGGCCTGGCCATAGAGAGGGGGAGGGGACAGCCCCACATCGCGTCAGCGTGGGGGCACGGCTACACTGATGACATCAGGACGTCGTCTGGCCCGACGCCGGGGGCGGCAGGAGATTTAAAAGCCGCCCGGGTCGAAGAAGGGGAAGGGAGGAGGAGCGTGAGGGACACCGATGCTGGGAGGGGGAAAGGCGCCCGGGAAGTCTCCCCGAGGGGCGACCAGTGAGTTGCCGGGGTTGGCCCCCAGCTGGGAGGTGAAGATCCCTGAACAGGGATGCCAAGAAGGGATAGGAGAGAGGAAGTAGCCCAGGGTAGGGCGGTGACTTGAGCCCGGGGGCTGACGAGTTTAGACAGGCAGCCCCGTCAGCCGGAATTGGACCACAGTGTGGTCCAAGACCTTAGGGCCCTGGGTTGGGGCCCGCGAGTGAGGGCAGGCCCGGGCCCCCTCTTTCCTCCATCCCGTGTGGAGGAACGACCAAGAGAGACGCCAGTTAAAGGCAACTGACGCCTCCAGCTGGCCAGGAACCAGCCGGCCGGAGATAAGAGGGTGTGATGCTCAGGACTGGGAGGGGCTAGGGACCTGGGACAATGGGCCTGCCTCCATGTGCACGGTCACAAGGTGGTGGAGAATGTGGGCATGACTACCCTGGGACCCTAGAGTAGAAGGGGGGAGGGGAGGCAGAAACAATCCCTGGGGTAGAGACTGAGCGAATTCTGCAGGAAGACTTTTTTTTTCTCTGTTTTGGGTGGGCCTACAAGGCAAGGGGGTTGTGCTGTTGCGACTCACCAAGGGGAGTGGCAAGAAGTTTCGGGCCATAGGGCTGGACCCTACCCCTGCCCCGAGACAGTGACAAAGGGCAGGAGGATGGAGCCCAACAAGATCCTCGCGTGGCTTACCGAAAACCAGAGACAGAACCAACAGCAGCAAACGCTTTTAATACAGCAACTCTTGGCGCAACATCAGGAGCAACAGAGGCAGCTAGTGAGAGAGTTGGCAGAACAGTTTCAAAGCCAGCAAGATCAATGGGCCCGGCAGTATGGGGCCCCCACCTGAGGACTTGGCGGACTGGTGAGTGACGGGGGTGAAGGGAATGGTGCCCTGCAGTTGACCATCCGCCTGACTAAGATGGGGCCGGAGGACGACCCGGAAGCGTACCTAACCACATTTGAGAGGGTGGCCATGGCGGCTTGCTGGCCTGAGGACCACTGGGACACGATCCTCACCCCTTACCTCACAGGGCAAGTTCAGCTGGCCTACCAGAGCCTAAGCACCCGAGATGTCCTTCATTACTATAAAGTAAAAGAAGCCATACTTGACCAGATGGGCATAACACCGGAGTCATATCACCAGAAGTTCCGGCAAGAGCGTTATGCCGTGGGGGCGAGGCCCCGGGTGGTGGCCCAAAGGCTGAGGGAAGCCGGATGGAGGTGGCTCGAGCTGGAGCAGCAGACCGGGGTACAGGTAGCAGAGATGGTGGTGCTCGAACAATTTTTAAACATCTTGCCGGCCGGGGGGCAACGGTGGGTAAGATGACATCACCCGTCCACATTAAGTGAAGCCGTCGACCTAATGAATGATTATGAGGTGGCAGAGGCGGCCAAGGGACCGCATAAGGTAACCAAGGCCACCCCTCCACCGAGGGCTGAACCCCCATGATCCTGACACCCCAGAGGTAGCTCGGAGGTGAATCCTGGATGGGACACGGCCCGCGGGGAGGGAAGGAAGCTGGCCCCTGCCTGGACCACCCCCTTAGCAAGCATGCCCGTGGAGAAACCCCGTCCGTCAGGCCAAGGGGGACGTCCCGTGGGACGGCAGGAACCCCCCCGGAGGAGCCTGCTATAGGTGCAGGCAGGAGGGACACTTTCAAAAGGATTGTCCCATATGGATTGCACCTACGCCCAGGCCCTAGCATGGGAACGAGACCACGCTGGGGAAGGAAAGGAAAAAATCCTGTGGTGTGTCCATGTTAATGATTATCCAGTGATAGCCTTGGTGGATTCCAGCTGTAGCCAGACTATAGAACGGGCCGACTTGGTGGAAGAAGGAGGGCCCATGAGCCCACCCGTACACATCCAGTGCATACACGGCGATGTGCACCAGTACCTGACCACCTGGGTCCAAATAACCAATAGGAACCGAAACAGCTGGTGTTATGTGGTGGTCGCCTCGAAGCTGGTGTATCCCATCCTGTTGGGCAGAGACTGGGAGGGGTTCGGGGAGGCCGTAAGCAAGTGGCAACAGCAAAGCCCACACCCGACCCAAGAAGGGATGGTGGGGCAATCTGAAGACCACAGCGTCCGACTCGATAACCCCGAGGGAGACCGGGACGATGACCCCGGGGAAGGCACCTCACGACCCAGAGAGGGTGAGCCGGCCTTCCACCCCGCACTCGGGTTGTGGGAAGGGGATTTCCTCTGGGAGCAGCCCACGCTTGGGCCGAGGCGAGAGAAGCAAGCGAACACACTGCCGATGAGGATGGACGGGCCACGAACCCCCACTTCGAGGTATGCCGAGACCATTTATATCGCGTTGTGGAGGGAGTGGAGGATCAGGGTGTGGTGAGGCAGCTGCTAGTTCCCAGAGGGTACCGCTGTCGCCTCCTGGAGGTGGCTCACACCAACCCCTGGGCAGGCCACCTGGGTTATGAGAAAACACTGCAGCAAATTTTACAGTGATTCTATTGGCCCGGGATGTACCAGGAGGTGAAGGACTTCTGTAGCTCATGCCCCAAATGTCAAAAGTCCGGCCCTAAGGGGGTACTGAAGGCCCCCCTTGTCCCCCTTCCACTGATAGAGGTCCCGTTTGAGAGGATCGCTTTGGACTTAGTCGGACCACTAGAGAGAACAAAAGCCGGGCATAAATATATATTAGTCGTGATCGATTACGCCACAAGATATCCAGAGGCAATACCCCTAAAGAATACCACTGCCCCGAACCTAGCAACTGAACTGGTAAAGATTTTTTCTCATGTGGGGATACCCAAAGAGATCCTTACAGATCAAGGCACGAATGTCATGTGAGACTTATGGGAGAGTTGTGCCGATTATTACAAATAAAGACCCTGAAAACGTCCATTTATCATCCCCAAACAGACGGACTAGTTGAAAGGTTTAATAAGACGCTTAAAGGGATGCTACTAAAGTTTGTGGATCAAGATCCTGGGGAGTGGGAGTGGGAGTGGGACTGGTTGTTGCCGGCTCTACTGTTCATGGTCCGGGAGGTCCCTCAGACATCAACCAACTTCTTGCCCTTCAAACTGTTATACGGGCATTGCCCTAGGGGGATATTGCACGTGATAAGAGAAAACTGGGAAGAGCAGGACAGTAGGGTACAGGGGTCAGTGCAGTACATCCTCAAGCTACGGCAGAAACTACACAAACTAGGGGAATTCACTCAGGCTAACCTGGAACTAGCCTAGGAGAAACAGACCAAATATTATAACTGGGGCGCCCACTTGCGAACCTTCGAGCCCGGCGATAGAGTCTTGCTGTTGCTCCCAATGCAGGACTCAAAATTGCTAGCCAAATGGCAAGGGCCTTTCGAGGTGACACGGAGAATGGGGGAGGTGGATTACGAAGTAAGGTTGACAGGGGGCAGGGGAGGTACCAAAATCTACCATGTCAATCGCCTCAAGGCATGGAGAGAACGAAAAGGGTTGCTGGTGAAACCCCTACCCCCTAGCTCTGAATTGGGGCCCGAGGGAGGGGGCGACTCCCCACCAGTATCATTCCCAGTAGAGTCAAGCCTGTCCAAGACCCAAAAGATGGAGATGGAGGACCTTCTGCGAAGTTTCCTGAGGGTGTTGACTGACCAGCCCGGGCGAACCATAGAAACCTACCACCATATAGCAACAGAAGCCAGGAAGAAAGTGTGGGAGCCGATGCGGCCACTTCCCCGGAAGATGTGGGAGCCAGTAAGAGAGGAGTTACAGTGAATGATCCGGTGGGGCAAGGTGGAAGAGTCCCACAGCGAGTGGAGGAGCCCAATAGTCCTCGTTCCGAAGCCTGATGGGTCTTGGCGGTTTTGTATCAACTTCAGGAAGGTAAACGGCATATCCCGATTTGATGCATACCCAATGCCCCGAGTGGATGAGCTGCTCGATCGATTAGGAACAGCACAATACCTCTCCACCATCGACTTGACTCGGGGATACTGGCAGATTCCACTGACGCCAGCCTCACAGGAAAAGATGGCATTCTCAACACCCTTTGGATTGTATCACTTCGTCCGGATGCCCTTCGGCCTCCATGGCACAGCGGCGACATTCCAGCGCCTAATGGACAAAGTCCTGAGAGATCACGCACGATACGCAGCCACCTATATCGATGACATTATCATCCATAGTACGTCCTGGCCGGAACACTTGCAGAGGGTGGAAACTGTGCTCAAGGCCCTCCAGGAAGCAGGCCTTACCACCAACCCCAGTAAGTGCCAGTTCAGCGCACAAGAAGTAACCTACCTGGGTTATACTGTAGGTCGAGGGCAACTCCGCCCCTTGGTGGACAAGATTGGGGCACTACGGGACCACCCAGCTCCGAAAACCAAGAAGCAGGTACGGCAGTTCCTGGGGTTGGCTGGGTATTACCGCCGATTCGTGCCTAATTTCGCAACACTAGCCACCCCCTTGACGCATTTGACTTGGGGCACCATGCTGCAAAAAGTGCGATGGACCCCTGAGTGTGAAGAGGCGTTCCAGACACTAAAACACCGGTTGACCCATTCTCCCATCCTGACCCAACCAGACTTTAACCGCCCCTTCATAGTACAAACAGATGCATCGGAGAAAGGAATAGGGGCGGTACTATCACAGGAAAAGGAACATGAAGAACATCCTGTTGTATACATTAGCCGTAAATTATTTCCCCGGGAATGTAAATATTCCACTATAGAGAAAGAGGCCCCAGCAATGAAATGGGCCATTGAAATGCTACGTTATTATCTTTTAGGAAACCGATTCCGAGTGGTGACGGACCACACACCCTTGCGCTGGCTACAGACCATGAAGGATTCCAACGCACGCCTAATGAGGTGGTACTTAACATTACAACCCTATTCGTTTGAGGTGGCTCACAGAGCCGGGGCACAGCACCTGAACGCGGACTTCTTTTCAAGGCAATACAATGCCAACAAGGGCGAGAACCAAGGGATAGAAGGTGACTTAAGGGGGGGGATGTGTGACAGGATCCTGCTACCTCGCACTGGACCCCAGGGGGAGAGCGCCCTGTTGACGCCACAAGGGAGCCCTTACTGGCCGTGCGCCGGATGCTCAAGGGCCGCGGCACGGCTGCAGAGCACGGGCCCAGCCATAGAGAGGGGGAGGGGACAGCCCCACATCACGTCGGCGTGGGGGCAGGGCTACACCGATGACCTCAAGACGACGTCCAGCCTGACGCGGGGGTGGCGGGAGATTTAAAAGCCACCCGGGTCAAAGAAGGGGAAGGGAGGAGGAGCGCGAGGGACGCCTACGCCGGGAGGGGAAAGGCGCCTGGGAAGTCTTCCCTAAGGGGCAACCAGTGGCTTTGCTGGACCCCCCCAGTAGACCAGGGAGACCGGGAGAAGCTTTTCTCGCCCCGGAGGACACGGGTGGCGACCCGCCGCCCGTGAGCTCCGGAGCGAGAAAAGCTCCGTTCATAAGTGCGGATCCGACATAAGTCGGATCCACGTAAGTCGGGGACTGCCTGTATGTTTTGTTCGATGGACGCGCTTTGTGATGCTTATTATCTTTTCATCTATGCCAGCCTGATTTAACTTTCCCTTAGGACATCATTCGGCACTGTATGAAATACCTTATCAATATCTAAATTATACAGCAGTATAGTAACTACCCGCACACATTTGGTTGCTATGTTTTCATGTAAAGAACTATGAGCAGGTACCTTATCCAATCTGTTAGCAAGCACAGTGTCTCAAGATGATCTCATCTGAAGAAGCGGGTTTTGACCATGAAAGCTCATGATACTATATATATATATTGTTAGTCTCTAACACAGTGGTCCCCAACCTTTACCGGCTCCCGGGCGCCCGGGGGCAGGGCCACATTCGCACCGTGCGCCCGGGGGCGGGGCCACACTCGCGCCGGGCGCCCAGGGGCGGGGCCGCGCGTCCTGGGGCACGCCAGGGCCGGGGCCGCCCGAGCCCCTTGTGCCGTGGGCCCGGGGCTGGCGGCGCCGCCCGAGCTGCGTGCCTGGGGCCGGCACCGGCGCCGCGCGCCCGCATGTGCCCCGGGGCTGGGGCCGCCCGAGCACCGCGCACCAGGTGCCGGTGAGTGTCGCGCGCCTGGGGCCGGCGCCTCCAGTGCGCCGGGGGCGGGGCCAGCCCGGGTTGTCGGCGGGCGCCTAAAAATGCCCCGGAGGGCGCCAGGGCGCCCGCGGGCACCGCGTTGGGGACCACTGCTCTAACATGTCACAGGACTACTCAATGTCTATCTACTATGAATAGTCCAAACTCGTGGCACTTAATTTTATTAACACCAAAATTAAGGATAAGATCACAAACCCCAGCTAATACCTTCCTCTAAGATTAGTCCGCTCCTGGGTTCCTCCTTTCAGACTCTGCAGACTACACACTAAATAGTTTTTTTAATTGAAAATTGGATTATCAAAAAACCCTAAAATTTTCAAGAAAGTGCATCCTCAAAAAAATCCTCATTTTTTGTGTCACAAAAGTGAAAATTTTCAGTTTCTCTGGTTTGGGGCAAATACTTTTCATTGATAAAAAACAACATTTTTTGCTTGCTGGGTAAAAAGCTCAGATTTTCCAAAGCTATTTGTAGACTACAGAGTTTTGTCGGAAAAATGGCCATTTTCCCAACAAAACTTGATTTATATCAACACTGCAAATGCGTTCTGTTGACAGTAAATCGAAAGAACAGAGTGCTTTTTGCACAACTGGTAATCCTC
Organism: Pelodiscus sinensis; assembly: GCF_052426305.1. Lineage (NCBI taxonomy): Eukaryota > Metazoa > Chordata > Testudines > Trionychidae > Pelodiscus > Pelodiscus sinensis. The sequence continues at coordinate 98,725,923 of NC_143052.1, forward strand.
ATTCTATGAGGAAGAAAGAAGCCTTTTTGCGAAAGAGCTCTTTTGCAAAAAGGTATGTGTGGATGGGAAAGAGGGAGTTTTTTTGGAAGAAGAGGGAAGAGGAAAAAGCACAGGTGCCCTGGTAGCTATTCTATCCATAGCAATCACAGCTTACATGCAAGAAAAGCACATTTCTTTTTCGCTGCACTTTTGCAGTGTGAATACTCTCTTGCACAAGAAGTTTTTTTGGAAGATCTCTTCTGAAAAAAGCTTCTTGCGCAAGAAGCCTGTAGTCTAGACGTAGCCCAAGGGAGAATGGCTTTGTCATCAGCTCTAAAACTATCTGTTTCACTAAGTGTTTTTCATTTAAGGGACATTATCATGGATATTGGACAATTATCATTAAGAACTCCAGTTTTACCTGAGATGATGAAAAATTAGATTTTTTTTGTACAGCAAGAAGTGATAATTCATAATTATTACATCACAGCTACAAACAAGTGCTAGTTTAAAACAGTGCCCATTAATTACAATGATAATCCATATGTTCTAGCAATGTAAACAAACGAGTGGGATTTGCCAGGTTAAAATGGTATTGTGTGATTTTTGATTACATCATAATAAAATTTAAAAAATGAAACCTGAAGGGGCTGTTGCTGGTTACTCAATACTAATATAAATTGATCTTGAAGTCCTTGTTCATTCCTTTCTAACACTTTGAAGCAGTGCTTAATTTGAAATGAAAGAGAGACGAAGATGGGTAAGGTGTGTGTTTGTGTAAGGGTGTGTGTTTTCTTTGGTGTGGTGAGGAGGGTAATTCCACCTGAAAAAGGAGTGATGGGGCAGATGAATTATGGGTATGAAATTATACACATACCCATCATATACTTTTGTGTGTATAGGCTTGCCTACTTCTGCTGTATGAAATATAATCATAGAATCCTAGGGTTGGAAGAGACCTCAGGAGGTCACTGAGTCCATCCCCCTACCCAAAGCAGGGCCAACCCCAACTAAATCATCTCAGCCAGAGCTTTGTCAAGCCGGGATTAAAAAACCTCTAGGAATGGAAATTCTACTACTTCCCTAGGTAACCTGTTCCAGTGCTTCACCACTCTCCTAGTGAAATAGGTTTTCCTAATATCCAACCTAGACCTTCCCCACTACGACATGAGACCATTGCTCCTTGTTCTGCCATCTGTCACTGCTGAGAACAGCTGCTCTCCATCCTCTTCTGAACCTCCCTTCAGGTAGTTAAAAGCTGCTATCAAATCCCCCCTCACTCTTCTCTTCTGCAGACTAAACAAGCCCAAATCCCTCAGTCTCTCCTCGTAAGCCATGTGCTCCAGCCCCCTGATTATTTTTGTTGCCCTCTACTGGACTTTCTCCAATGTATCCACATCCTTTCTATAAAGGGAGGCCCAGAATTAGATGCAACTGGACAAAGCTGAGGCCTCACCAGTGCCAAATAAAGGGGAATAATCACTTCTCTGGATCTGCAGGTAATACTCCTCCTAATGCACCCTAATATGCCATTAGCCTTCTTGGCTACAAGGGCACACTGTTGACTCATATCCAGCTTCTCATCCACTGTAATCCCCAGGACCTTTTCTGCCAAACTGCTGCTTAGTCAGTCTGTCCCCAGCTTGTAACAGGGTTTGGAATTCTTCCGTCCTAAATGCAGGACTCTGCACTTGTCCTTGTTGAACCTCATCAGATTTCTTTTGGCCCAATCCCCCAATTTGTCTAAGTCACACTGGACCCTATCCCTGCCCTCCAACATATCTACCTCTACCCCTAGCTTAGTGTCATCTGCAAACTTGCTGAGGGTATCATCCATACCCTCATCTAGGTCATTAATAAAGATGTTGAACAAAACCGCCCCAGAATGTACCCTTGCAGTACTCCACTTGACACAGACCACCACCACAACTGGCCCAGTGCGACAATTCCCCAGGTGCATGAGATGGGGTAAAGAAAAGATGACAGGGCAAGAACGGAGTCCACTTACTGTATAACCCACAAACTATTGGCTGGTACATGGAGATGTGTCTTGCCTGCAGGCCTGGGAGTTTCTTTGTGCCAGAGGCTTGGCCTTTCTCCTGACTGGATGCTTTGCTTCAAGGCTATCAGTATGCAGCTCTGTTTGTGGTTTGAACTAAGGTCTATGTTTTCATAAGTGCCTATGGTTCTGGCTTCCCAGCTTTAGAGATTCCTTCATTTTCAGAATCAGACTTCTGACCAAGTCAATGGGAACCAGGAAGGTTCAGCAGTTTGAAAACACAGACAACTTCCCCCCGCACATACACACATACACCGTGTGTTATGCTGCATATGTACAAATGGAGAAATCCAAAAGTAGCGGACACTTTTGAACATTTTGATTTTAGTCTCTATGTCTGCCAAGTAGCTGGGGAAGAATGTACCCTTATACTTGTTGGAACATTAGGGAGGTACTAACCCTTCACATCATCCCCCTGCAGCCCTGTGGATGTGATAGGACTCCTGATAGGTATGTGGGAGTAGAGGTAAGATTTGGTTGAGCTCCCTGCATTAGTCTGAGCAGCTCCACAGTTTTCAGATGAACAGTTCCTTCCCCATCCAATTTCCACACTAGGTCTATCTGTTCTTAGGCTTGGTGGGCCCAATGCTGAAATATGCTAAGTCAGGGATTCTCGACCGTTGTCTTTATAAGCCTCCCTCCTCCCAAACATGCTATAAAAACTCCATGGCCCAGCTGTGCCACAACAGATTTTCTATATAGAAGCTAGGGCTGAGATTAGGGGGTAACAAGGAAGGCAACTGCCCAGAGACCCCAGAACAGGGGGGCACCACGAAGTTATGTTGCTTAGGCTCCAGCTTCAGGCCCAGAGCCCCAGGGTGCAGTCCCACTTTGCAGGATTTTAGCTTTGTGGGGCCTAGCTAGTCTAATGTCAGCCATGTTCAGTAGTCCCCCGGAAACCTGCTCGCGGCCTCCCTGATTCAGAACCACTGAGCTAGACCAATGTAAGTAGTTACCACATTTCTCACTGTTATGTAGCCATGGGTGAGAATCTGTCCTCTATGCCTTGTAGAGAAAACTGGGTTTTCCAAAGCACTGCACAGTCAGCCTGTGGAACTCCTTGCCAGAGGATGTTGTGAAGACCAGGATTTTAACAGGGTTCAAAAAAGAACTAGATAAATTCATGGAGGTTAAGTCCATTAATGGCTATTAGCCAGGATCGGTAGGAATGATGTCTCTAGCCTCTGTTTGTCAGAGGCTGGAAATGGATGACAGAAGAGAGATCACTTGATAATGACCTGTTCTGTTCACTCCCTCTCGGGCATCTGACATTGGCCACTGTTGGAAGACAGGATACTGGGCTAGATGGACCTTTGGTCTGACCCTGTATGGCTGTTCCTATGTTCTTATGGCATGACTTAGAAGTATAAGTCTAATTGACGAGAGATGGTTGTAAAATGGACTTTTTCTTCCACATGAAAAATTTAAATTAGTTTTTTTCCTAAAAATTTTAAATATCAATTTAGATATTTCATTGAAAAGCTAAAAATCAAAATCAGAAACAGATTCAGTTTTTGGTAAAAATTTTGATTTTCTGGCAAAAAAAAATGCAGGAAAGCAGATACTTTCAGCAAAATATTTCACCTAAAACCCAATTTTCTGATGAAAAGTTTCCTTTGGAAAGTCTTTTGATCAGTCCTACTATTAGCATACAATGGAAGCTGGAGTGGTAAGTCACTTTTGCTTTAGAAAATTCCATCCAATGGCAAAACAGCTACAGGAGCCAATGGGGACATTATATGTACAAGGACAATGAAATCAGACAACTTTTCTCCAAACTTTAATTTCCAATGGTTTTGAAAACACAGTGCATTCTCCTTTGCTATGTATGAGTTCTCTACAAACTTAGGTTCATATATTTGGTAAAATGGAATTAGTCCTTCAACTATAATTTAATGCCAAAGGACTGTCTAGTTGTAATCTTCCTTACATGACTAGTATAATAAGACAGCACAAATTTTATGACAGATGTGGACAAATAGAAGAGTAGCAAACATGAGAAAAGGTTTAGAAAACATGACATATGAGGAAAGATTTTTTTAAACTGGGCATGTTTAGTACTGAGAAAAGAAAACTGGGGGGGGACACATACCTGATAATAGTTTTCAAATATGTTAAGGACTGTTATAAAGAGATTCGTGATCAATTGTTTTCGATGTCTCCAGAAAGTAGGATAACCAGAAGTGGATATAATTTGCAGCAGAGAAATTTAGGTTAGATAGGAGGAAATACTTTTGGACTACAAAATTAATGAAGCACTGGAATAGGCTTTTTGGGGAGGTTGTGGAATCCTCATCACTGGAGGTGTTTAAGAATAGGTTGGACAGAGAGTAGCCAGGGATAGTCTAGGTTTACTTGTTCCCTTGTTCCTGACTGGGGACAGACTTGATGATGTCTCAAAGTCCCTTCCAGCCCCACATTTCTGTGATTCTAGAATTCTGTCACAGAACATTGAAACTGAAACCTTCAGAAAACCCTACCTTGTAATATCACATCCCGAAATCCTGCTCTTCTGCAGAATATGCCAAAGCCCAAGGAACAATAAGTTAGTTCATTGCAGTTACTTGATCAGAAATTATACCCTTCCTCTTTTACTAGAATGTTGAGCAAGGGGAGTGCAGGGTTTAGAAAACTGGACACTGGGAATAGTGACAGAGATGCAGCCGTGTTAGTCTGGTATAGCTGAAACACTGGGAAGGCATTGATCTAGAACACTGATGCTAGGCAAAATCCTATGTGCCAGCTAACGATCAAAAAAGGCCCTGAATGCAGGGTATCACTTTGTGGGGGGAAGATGGCAAATTTGCAGCTACACATCTCATCTAGTACTAGTCACCCCATCCTCCACAAAGAAGCATGTTAGCACAGCAGTCTTGACAGGCGGCAGGGAGTGGGGAGAAGAGGGAGAATAAATGTGGATCTCCCCTCAGGGAAAGGCCCATTTGCTCAGACTCTGGTATAGGACATGGATTTGATTTTATGAGCATAATCTGATAGAAAAGATGAGGATGGGGGAAATTAACTTTACAGCTTTTGCCCAAAGCCTCACTAAAAGCAGAACTCTGGAAACAATGGCTGGAGAGCCACAGTGCAAGGAAACAGGATGCTCCCAAGAACATTCTTTCAATTAAGATAGCACAAGGCATGTACAGGTCTAGACAAAATAAGACACATCAATGCACTACGCCCTGCCACACTTTCCTCTCAACTCTGGAGTGTTCTTCAGGATTTGGGTCAGTGTCTTTTTGGAGTTCCAAGTCCCCTCTCCAGGGCAGGATTCTCTTCTTAATCATAGAGTTGCCTGTCCTGGAGGAACAAAATCCCAGAGAGGAAACTTGGAATCCTGCAAAGACACCCCAAAGAATACTCCAGGATGGTGAGGTAAGTGAGGGAGGGAATAGCATCAAGGGTGCCATTTGTGGGAGGTTATGGGGGCAGTAGTCCCCCCTCCTGAGTTTAAACCCCTGGATTTCATACTTGAGGTCTGCTTAAAGCTCATGCCCTGACTCCAGAGACAGTTCTTACATGCAACAGAGTTTGAGCTGCTCGCAGCTTTGTCTTTGGGGCAGAGAGTTTGGTATAAAAAGAAAGAGGCAGGGTGATACAGAATAACAAAAGGCCAGGCATTCCAGTAACTGAAGGATCGTTAGAGCAGCATGAAAACATTGCTGGGTACTCCACTTAAAGGATGGGGGGAAAGAGTAGGAATGAGTGTTGTGCTGCTGGGATTTACATTTGGATCACTATGTTAAATGTATAAATGTCCTTGAAAAAGGGGTAAACAGTGACCCCCTACCCTAACCCTAACCCTGAAAAGAGTTTCAAAGGGATCTCACAAAACTGGGTGACTGGGCAACACAAGGGCAGATGGAATTCAGTGTTGGTAAGTGCAAAATAATGCAGATGGGAAAATATAATCCTAAAGATAGATACAAAAATGATGGGGTTTAAAATAGCTGTTACTACTCAATAAATCATTGTGGATAGTTCCCTGAAAATATCTGTTCAATGTGCAGTGGCAGCCTAAAAAGTAAAAAACTAACCAAATATTTGGAATCATTAGGAAAGGAATAGATAATATAAGACAAAATACCATATTGCCGCTATATAAAGGCATTATGTGCCCACATCTTGAATACTGCATGCAGATCTGGTCATCCTATCTAAAAAAAGATATATTGGATTTCGAAAAGGTACAAAAAGGGCAACAGAAATTATTAGGGGTTAAAGAACATCTTCCATATGAGGTGAGATTAACAAAACTGGGATTTTTCATCTTGGAAAAGAAATAACTAAAGGGTGGGGGATATATTAGATGTCTAGAAAATCATGAATGCTGTGGAAAAATAGAATAAGGAAATGGTATTCATTCCTTCACTAACATAACATAAGAAGCTGGCCCAATTAAATTTATAGGCAGCAGATTTGAAACAAACAAAATAAATTATTTTTTTATAATCAGCTTGTGGAACTCTTTGCCAGGAAATGGTGGAAAGGCCCAAACTATAACAGGCTTCCAATAAGAGCAAAATAAGTTCAAGGAGGGTAGGTCCATCAATGGCTACTAGTCAGAATGTGCAGGAATGGTGTCCCTGGCTTCTGCTTGCCAGAAGCTGGGAATGGGCAACAGGGGATGGACCGAGACGATTGCCTCTTCTGTTTATTCCTTCTGAAGCATTTGGCATTGGCCACTGTCGGAAGATAGGATACTGGACTAGAAAGACCTTTGTTCTGACCCAGTATGGCCATTCTGATGCTCTTATACAGAGCTGAAATATATCTGTCCCCTTGATGTAACCCATTAGCTCCCCCTTCACTTTCAGAGCCGAGATAGAGCCCAGGAGTCCTGATGGGGCCTCTCTCTCTCCATAGAGTTAGTAACAAATTAAGAATATACAGTGAAACCTTTGTTATCCGGCACTCTGTTAACCAGAAAACTTTGTTAACCGGCATTGCCCCCGGCTACAATAGTGTCACATCTTCAGGCGCACAGGCCTGGCTTGGTTTACCATGATTGGCTTAACAATTTTTTTATTTAAGAAGTACTAATCATCTTTAACTCAAAATAGAAATGTGAGAGCAACTGCCTCACACTACAAAACTACCAATATTAAAAACTTGAGTTTTACTATTATTGTCCATGGGTTTTTCCTAGGTTGATGGGACCCTCAGATAACTGGAATTTTTAGATAACTGGAATGCCCTAATCCCCAAGTGTGCTGGATTACACAGGTTTTACTGTACATTAACATTTTAAGGCTAGCCAGAGACCCTTAAGTGACATGCCACAAGATGTCTGAATATGTTAGTGTTAGAGCTGAGTGGGTCTAATATTTATTTATTTTACTTTCTTTTATATAGGAATTAGATACAGTGCTCCTGTCAGTTAACTGCTAAGTTGTCTTCTAAAAAAGTAGTAGCCCCTGGATAGAGATGATGTGTGGGGAGGAGGGCAAATAGGATTGGTTTCCCCTCTCCACATTTGGTGCTTGGCTTGTATTGAGTATGCTCAGTAACACTGTTCAGTCCTCAGTCCATGCCCCCATACTCTGACTCTCCTCCCCCATACTCTGACTCTCCTCCCCCATACTCTGACTCTCTTCCTCCCTCCCCCATCGCAGCATGCACAGGTTGCCTGCACACAGACATCAAAATCTGAAATGGCACCCTGAATCACATATACATGTTTTATTGTTTTGGCTGTATCTGTATAGTTCTTTTGCTACCCAAAGTAAAGAGCCATTGTTCTGTAGCCTTTGCACAGTCTCTGTGTCATGTGATTTCATTTATCTCGTGTCCCTGAAGGGGTACACCATAAGCCAGAGTGCCTTCACGGCTGGTGCTCTGGGAAGTGTGTACTTAAGCAGTGGGAGAGGCAGGTCTAGCTGGCTCTAGTTACAGGGCCTACGCTTAGCTATCAGAAGGGAGTGGTAGATAGAAGCTCTGATCCAAAGCTAGGGGCAGTGCCTTGGATCTACTCAGACACAAAAAATGTAAAAGCCCAACGGCTCAGTGTGTGGGCCCAAAATGGCAGTCTGGTGTATCTCTGGTAGGAGCAGCTTTACCAGGTTTTGTAACAGGATAATCAGTTGACACAACACGTCGCCACAGTTATCACTAAAGTCAAGAACTTCTCCGAATTTCAGAATTCAAAGAAGGTAATGAGACATTTATATGGATAAAACTCAACACCAGTCACGTTAAAACGAAACACAAAACAAATACAAAAACAAACTCAAAGGTTTGGAAGGGATATAAACCCTTCTGCTTTGGGGCATAACCCAATCTCTATCCAATATGAAGTTAGGAAGAAGTTTCTGTCCACTCTGTCACTTCTTGCCAACCTCCTCTGAGATATCAGATATCAGACTCTGTTGAAGACTTAATACTGGATTAGATGAGGGCTTCAGGTCTGATTAGTTATGGCAATTCTGTTCTACATAGGTTTAAGAAAAATGAGAAACATACAATTTCTGCTTATTTAGGTGCACTGCGTCAAGGTCATTTTGATGACTGTGGGGTTTGCAGCCATGGCTTCTGTTGTGTCTGTAGGAGTGGCACCACAGAAAGTCCTGAGATTCAGAAATCACTCCCAAGGGTCTGAATAAATACCCCAGCTGTGAGTAAGGTATTAGGTATGGATGCTGAGCCAATGACTTCACATCAGCCCAACAAGCTAACGGTACAGGGATGTGCGAAACTGATAGTCATATAAACTACTTTCACTCCTATTATATGTAAAGGTGCATGAGGAAGCAGAATCAGCACAGACACACTTGAAATATAGCTCTTCTTTTCCTGATCCTGTTTCTCAAAAGACCCATTACAATACACTGGTAAACCACTTAAATGGAATGTCCTTGACCCATCAATAAAATGGCCATTTTAGATTCTTAAAGAACACTGGGGAGTTAGAGTAGGTAAAGCAAAAGAACAGTACCCCAAATAACCACAACTCTTAGTTCAGGGCTACTCAACATACGGCCAGCGGCCCGTTTGTTTGTAGCCCACAGTGCAGTTTGGGTTTAAGCGGGGCTCAACACGCAGCCCCCGGGTGGGAGCCAAAACAAAAATATAGTCAATATAATGATCCTCTGTTGATATGCGTTTTAGTAGTTACATTTCTCGACTGTTATTGCTCACTAAAAGTGCTGTCATATGGGTGGAAATCGGGTAAATATTGCATGGTATTAATATCAGCAGAACTGACTTAAAGGGGGCCTACGTGTTGTGTAGTCTTGCCTTAATCTTTGTATTCATGCCCGTCAGTGTGAAAGAGTCTATTTGCATATATATTTGCATGTACATTCAACCTCACTTAAGTTGCAGCCCTCAACATACGCTGAGAGTATCATTGTGGCCCCTGGGGCTTCCAAAGTTGAGTAGCCCTGTCTTAGTTAGTCCTTGCAATACAGATGGAGTTACCCATAGAGCCCTGCAAATCCATGGATAGCCATGGATCATTTTTGCGGATGCAGACACAAATTTTGTATCTAGATCCTTGCAAATTTGCAGATATCTTTATATAAATTTGTGGATATATAAATATCCGGAGGTATCTGCACCCATGGATGTGGGTGCAGATATCCGCAGATCATTTTTTGCAGATGACGATACCAATTTTGTACCCACACAGGGCTCTCATTATCCAATCAAACAAGCCCAAATCTGCATAGCCCTAACATTCTCTTTATAGACCCAGAACAAAAAGCTCTGGAGTAAGAACTATAAGACTGTAATCACACAGGACCTGATCCAAAGCCCAAAGTCAAAAGAAAGACTTCCACTAGCTTGGGCTATGGACGTGATCCAAAACTCACCAGAGTCAATGAGAATCTTTCCACTGACTTTGATGGGCTTTGGATTTGGCCCACAGACATCATAAGTGTTCTGAAAAGTATGACTGCGCACTGTTGAACTCTTTGGCGATAGGCATTAAGGCTTATTAGGTGTCACTTGAAGGATGGCTTTATTCAGGGCTACCACACAGTGTGAACTTGATGCCATAGGAGATTAATGATCTCCAGCTGCACAAAACACGGGCAAACAAGTGGTTGCCGTGAATCTGCTAACATTATTTATAGCAAAATACAGTTAGAAGAACTCTTTAATTTATAAAATAAAACCTGCCCAATGAGTGGCTCTCAAATACAATACACAGTTTGCCTTCTGTGAATTACAGCAAGTGTTTTCAATTTGAGGGTTACAAACAAGTGTCAGGAGGTTCCAACCATCCATCTCTTCCCATATTTCTAAATTGGAGGTTGTCCCACTACTTTCCTGAGCAGATGGGAGCAGAGTCCCTGTATAGAAAGGACCAGTGGGTTATTGTGTAGTCATAGTATCAATACCATAGCAACTGGACATCCTCAGAGTAATGTTCCCTTCATGTAAAACAAGTAAAAGGGACAGTCAGGTAGATTGGGTGCAAAACATGGAGTGGGAGGACTGTTGTTTTTAGTTTTTAAAAGCATAGTAAAAATGACTTTAAAACAACAACAACAATTAAGGGTGTTTCTGTTTTTAGACCTAAGCAATCTCCTGCAGGGGACAAAATGCAAACATGTATTGTAGCATGGGCTAACCTACAAATGCAGAGATGGGACATGACTTGTGTTGTTTATTTTCTCTATCTATACTGAGTAAAAATAAAACAAAAAACCCAGATGGGGAAAAGTAAATGCTGAATTAAAAAAAAACTTAGAATTTTAAAAGCAACTTATCTTAAAAATCATTTCTTTGTGATTTTTAAACCTGTTAGTAACAAGCAACAACTAAAAAGTGCTAAAACAAAAGATAGAAAAAAATATTTTTAATTGCCTAGATTTAAAATTGACACTGTCCCTTCAATAACCTAAGGTGGTATTATCATAGGTAAGGGCATATTTAACATGCGATTGTGATCAGAGAGTGTCTAATTTCTAAGTACACGACATACATTAGGAAGGATTTATTAAGTCACGGTTTGCTATTTTATTCTGCATTTCAAATATCTAGTCGTCACCTTTTAAAAACAAAACAGATGATTTTGCTTTCGATCTAATTCTGGCAGTTGCATTTTATAGGTCATAACTTTTTACACAGAGTGCTGAATCCTGCAACCTATTCTACACAGGCAAACCCCTGCACCCACACAGAGCCCTACTAAAGCCCTGACTCTCTACAGATAACACTGCTTCCTCTTGAATACGTTTTAAATGGGATGCTAGCCAGTGTTTCTTCTAACTTTTTCAATCCATGTGCAGAATAAATGGTGTTCTGTGCACCAAGGCATGTACAGATATGCACCATCAATAGAAACATCTGCTGCTGGCTGTGGACAGCTGCTGGCATTCTGCTAATCAGCTGGGCAGCTGATCTCTCTTGGGTGGCCACCCAAACACTCAGCCTACAGGGAACACTGATGCTAGCAAACATTCCAATGAAAACATGTATACAGCTAGCAGCTATCACAGCAACCTGACTCTTCGGACTACACAACTGAAACACTTTTCCATTCCAACAATGGCTACATTTGGAACCCTGAATATACACTATCTTGCATTACTTAGATTGCAAGCTGTTTGTGGCACTTATCTATACAGCACTTAGCACAATGAGGTCCTGATCCATGACTGGTTTCTGCAGCTATCACCACACAAATAATAAATAACAATTTTAAATCTGCTTTTCAAATGACAGGTATAGTGTAACTGCCCTTTCCTGTTATAAAAGGGTCACATTATTTACCAAATCATTGCCGTGAGAAACAGCAAGGTGAAACTAAGTTTACATCTATGCTGCAAGCCAAGATGTGATTGCAGTACTGCTAAAAATGGAAATTCAAATGTGGTAGCCCACACTTGAGCAAGGGCTGTACAAACATGCCAGAACTCATGCTCAGGGTATGTACTTGCATTGCTAGGCCCCATTGCATTGCTAGCAGTGACCCCATGTTTGCACTGCTAGGTTTAGCTCTGTTAGCATGGGCATTCCTATCTAAGCTGCAATTATCCCTTGGATTGTAGGGTAGACATACCCTCATTGTAAGGCATGTAATTTTCTCTTTGTATATTTAATAGCATGATGAAATAAAGATAGTTTTTGAACATAAACATTAATGTTACAAGGGCATGTTAGCTTCTGCACTAGGACAATCCCATAACCTCACTTAAACTTAATGAAAAATTACTTACTTTCATCATTAGAAACATTCCCCAGAGAGGTGTGACTGGAATACCGTTTGTTTTCACTTTCATTGAGACATCTTTCAATCCAGCTCTCTGCAAAACAACAAAGTTGCTTTTTTGTCTTTTGTGTAAATACGAATCTTTTGGATTGTTTCAAGTGTACAATACAATGTCACACCGCAATTTTTGCTAAAAGCCTTTCTGTTCAGTTTCACTCAAGACTTGCCAGTTCATTGTACAAGAAGAATCCTCTTCCTCCCTTTGACTATCAGATTTCCTTTAAAAAAAAAACCCCACAGGCGGAGTGAGATGTGTCTATGCACATTAGGAATCTTTTTCAGGGTGACCGATCATTTATCTGACACATCATTTAATGTGACTAGACAAATAAAGGGCTCTGTTCTCAAATTCCTTCAAAATTACACAGGGATTTGAAAAATACACTCTGCATACATTTCTAGGCCTCAGTCTTGCAAAGACTTAAGCAAGATTTCAATGAGACCCTTTACGTGTATAAAGTTAATCACAGGTGCAACTCTTGGCAGGATTAGAACCCCACACAGAGATATCCACTCAGATGGACACATGCCCTCATGAATTCCCTCCTCCGAACAGCTACAAGGGTCCAGCCTTGGAGATCTGATTACAGGCCTGAGACCTTACACTACCAGCTCTTCAGGGTAAGGATAACATCTTCTCATGTGTTTGCTGTATAGCTCTTAGAACAATGGAGCCAGGAGTGTGGCTGGGACCTTTAGACACTACTGCAATAAATATAATTCTTCCTCTCACAAAACTAGTATTAACAGTCATGTGCACAGACAGGAAGGGGTAGAGATTGGTGGAACCAACCATGGCACTAGGTGGGATAGGAAGAGGGAAAGGCTGTAAAAGTGGCCCCATACTTACAGCAGGTAGAAACCCAACTGAGAAAAGACAAACAGTAAGTAAAGTTACTAAAGTAAAGTAAGTGAAGTTAATTAGTCAGCTAGCCAGGGCCAAGAGCATTGAAAGGGACCTATAAGACCATATACCTGCCACCTACATGACTCAGTCAAACACAGAAGGCAGAGCTAAAGCATTTGTGTTACGGTGCAGGGATGGGCTGAGGTCCAGAGGGCATGATTGTCTGTGAGCTTTATCATCCTGGTCAGTAACCACAGCACTCTGTCATTGTGTGGGCAGCTCATGGCAGCACTAACGCATGTACAGGCAGTCCCTGACTTATGAACGGGTTACATTCAGAACACCTGGTTGTAACTCGATTTGGTTGTAAGTCAGAACTTCCCTTAAACGCACTGTCCACGCTGTTCAAAAAACTTGACCTACATGGTTCTCAACTCGAAAATATTATAATGGGGTTAATGGGAGGTTGGTCGTAAGTACCTACAGTCGTAAGTCGATGTGTTCATAAGTCGGGGAATGGCTGTGTTGTGTTCTTAGAGTGTGCATGTGATTAGGTATTTTAAAATGATAAAATCAGAACTTGGACAACTTTGGTTCAGAATTGAGTTTGAATAAGCAAAGACAGAGTAATCATGGCCAGTTAACACCCATGCAAGTAGCCTCATGCACTCAGGTGCCCATACATACACAAGAGGGATCCATATCGGAGAACTGAAGAAGGGCAATGTGAAGGACCCTGCTAAAATCTACAGTTATAATTTTACACATGCTCTTCCAGCTGGTTAGCCACTCGACTACAGGTTGCTGCAGCTTCATGTTGTACCCTCCCTATGTCTCTATTTCCTTGAAGTCCTACAGCACCTTAGGGCATATCCACACTAGGAAATTATTCAAAATAATTTATTTCCAAATAATAACTCCCAAAATAACTATTTTGAAATAGCATGTCCACACTACAGGGAAGCGTCAAAATTAGTCTGAGGCAGGCTCCCTTAATGTGGACGTGCTACCTCAACTTAGAGCGCCAGGAAGCACTGGGGAGTAATTACTTTGAATGACTCTGGGGAGTAGTTATTTCAAAATAGTGGTAGTGTGGATGCTGCACAATACTGCTATTTCAAAATAACTTTCGAAATAAGTATTATTCCTTGGGGGAAGCAGGAGTTATTATTTAGATGTAACAGGTTTGGTAGTATGGACGCTCTGCTTGTTATTTTGAAATAAAGGGAGTTATTTTGAAATAACTTCCTTGTGAAGAGCAAGGCTTAGATCAGGGCTACGCAACTTTGCAAGCCATGGGGGCCATAATGATATTCACAACACATGCCGAGGGCCGCAACTTACGTGTGGTTGCACATAGGTGCAAATATATATGCAAATATACACAAATAGCTTCTTTCATACTGACGGGCATGAATACAAAGATTAAGGCAAGACTACACAACACACAGCCCACATTTAAGTCAATTCTGCTGATGTTATTAAAATTAAATATTTACCTAATTTCCACTCTTATGACAGTGCTTTTAATGAGCAATTACAGTCCAGGAATTTAACTACTAAAACGCATATCAACAGAAGACCATTATATTGACTTGCCATTGTGGAGCATGTTCCCAGTGGAAGCCATATTCAAAGGATCCCACCCATGGGCCGCATGTTGAGCCCCATGTAAACCCAAACCACATCGCAGGCCACAAAGAAATGGACCCCGGGCTGCATGTTGAATAGTCCTGGCTTAGGTTACGTCTACACTACATCCCTCTGTCGGTAGAGGGATGTAAATGAGGCATTTTGAAAGTGCAAATGAAGTGGGGATTTAAATATCCCACGCTTCATTTGCATAATCGCATCATGGCGCTCTTTCGAACAAGCGCCATTTCTAAAGTAAAACCGCGGTCTAGACGCGGTTCTTTTGAAAATGGCAGGCTTTTTCGAAAGATTCTGTACATTCAAAAAAGGAGGAATACAGGATCCTTCGAAAAAGCCTGCTGTTTTCGAAAGAACTGTGTCTAGACCGCGGTTTTACTTTTGAAATGGCGCTTGTTCGAAAGAGCGCCATGACACGATTATGCAAATGAAGCATGGGATATTTAAATCCCCGCTTCATTTGCACTTCCGAAGTGCCTCATTTACATCTCTCTGCCGACAGAGGGATGTAGTCTAGACGTAGCCTTAGAGACTAACAGATTTATTAGGGCATAAGTACTAGCATAACAATCAATCAAATTAGGACTAAGGATTTAAATTGGCTCTCTCACTAAAAAGGCAATTTCCCCTCTCTTAGTATTCACATCCCCCCATCAACTGCTGTGAGTGAGCCATGCACACCATGACTGAATTGGCCTTATTAACACTAGTCCTATATTTGATTCTTTTGTTATACTAGAATATATATATATATATATATACACACACACCTGCCCCTATAATTTCCACTCCAATTCATCTGATGAAGTGGGTTTTACCCAGGAAAGCTCATGCCCTAAAAACTCTGTGGGTGCATCTAGACTGGCAAGATCTGCTTTTGCGCAAAATCTTGCCACCTGTCTACACTGGCCACGAGTATTTGCGCAAGAACACCAACTTTGTACTGTACAAAATCAGTGGTTCTTGTGTAAATACTCCGATGCTCCCGCCCAGGCACAAGCCCTCTTGCGCAAGTATTCTTGCGCAAGAGGGCCAGTGTAGACAGCCAAGTTAATTTCTTGCGCAAGAAAGCCCGATGGCTAAAATGGCCATTGGAGCTTTCGTGTGCAAGAGAGCATCTACACTGGCACTGATGCTTTTGTGCAAAAGCAAATCTTTTGCGCAAAGGCACATGCCAGTATAGACGCTCTCTTGCACAAATACTTTTAACGGAAAAACTTTTCCGTTAAAAATATTTGCACAAAATCATGCCAGTCTAGACGCAGCCTGTGAGTCTCTCAGGTACCACAGGACTCCTCCTTGTTTTTGCAGAGACAAACTGACACGGTTACCCCTCTGAGTCTATTCCATTGTGCATTCCTGAAAGTGATATGTTGTGGTATAGCCTCCATTCTCTTATTTATGCCCATATTTGCACGTACCATCTTTCCTTACTCAAATGCTTTGCAGGTTCTATACACAGAGGCAACACATTTACCGTTAGGCAGCAAAGCACCTAACAAGCAGCAGATCAGTATTTTCTCATTTCTAGAATGTATTCCCTTTGCAGATGATGATCAAGGATTTTTCCACCTGTACCTGCTAGGCAGCTAAAGCAAACAAACACTGTGGAAATGCATGGCTATTGTTTCTGATGTGTTTCTATCCTCTTTTAGGAAAGCTTTTCCTCTTTCTATCACCCCCAGAATAATCATACATCAGAACACCTTTAGCCCACAGCCTTAAAATCTTACAGTAGGACCTTGATAATGAATCTGTACTTTACCCAGTCATGAGCCACAAGACTGCACTATTTCCTGGCTTTTCCTGAAGAAAAGATCCTGCTAAAGTTTTGCTGCAGGTAGATCCACTGTCTAACAGCCAAATGCCTGGCATCTGGTGTTCTGACCACACCCTGAAATCTGGCCTTTCCCTCCTGCTCCTTCAGTGCTGTAGGGCAGAGGGGTAAGCTCTCTGCAGTGAAAAGGAACCAGATATTCAGGGTTACAGCAGTGAGGCCTGGGAATAGGGTTGCCAGCTTTGGCTGGATGTATTCCAGGAGGTATCATCCTATGGCATCATCTTTAATTAAAGATTCATTTAATTCCTGGAGGCTCCAGGACAATCCTGAAGGGCTGGCAGCCCTATCAGAAAGGCCTCTCAGAATGGCTGCCCCACCCTCTTTGTGGGGGGGAGGGCTCTGGAGAGAGCAGCCTTTGCTGCTTTAATGCACCTGATGGCATTGCCCAGCAGCTGGGGTTAAAGAAAACATAGCTGCCACTGGCTCTGAGGGGAGAGATTGATCCACTGCTCTTCCCTTGCTCTTTATCCTTCTAAGGAGAACTGTGTGAGTCATCTGAACAGAGAGCTGGCAACAGCCAACTGTATTTCTCTTCAGGACCTGGGCTGGGACTTGGGGGCAAAGCTTTTCTAGGTTTTCTATGATGGCATTTTTTCTTGTCAATATCTTTAAACCAACTGAGCCCACTGTTCTTGATTAATAGCACAATTTACATAGTCTCATTTAGAAGGCTGGTAAAATACATTACAAACTATAGTATCTTCCCACTTCTTAATACAGTCATCTATGGGATAAGACACAGCTGCTAATTAACAATGTACTACAACATTAAACCATTTAGTGGTAAATCCCCCCACACAACACTATTTGCAGCTGCCTGGGTTCTCCCCTGTGGTCTCACATTCAAGTATTTATCAAACCTCCTCCAGTTGAAAAAAGTATTTGATCTGTTCAACAGTAGAAAATAGAGGAAACTAGACCTGAGTCCCAACGTTGTGGAGATTATTGGCAAATTTACCAAATAACAGAGCAAACTACAGAGAATGGCTGAAAAAAAGGCCTGCTTCTTTAAATGAGGTGGCTAGTAGGATGAGCTGAGTGATGTAAATCTGGCTGTTGCAGTCAGTGCTAATTGGTGCTGTCAGACATTCACACAGGCATTTCCTGTGCACCTGGTTCAAGATTTCCAAAACTGTGTCCCTAAAATAAGTCTCCTAAAACCATATTTAGCATCTATAATCAGTGAGTTTTGCAGCTGTGATTTGCTGTAGTTTTGCTTGAAGTCAGCTGGGCTCTTCCAATGTGGATCTAATTCGGGCATCAAAATGCAGATTTGCAAGTAAGGGCAAAATATGGTTTACATTGTTTTTTAGAGACCAGCTGACAAGTAGTTTTGGCCCCAAATTAAATGTGGAAGAAACTGTTGTTTTTTTTAAATTCTCATAAAACCTAACATCCAACACTAATAAGAATTTTTTCATGCATTTCGTCAAAGTACAAGCATTTTTTGCAGAAATGTAAATATTGCTGCCAAAGACTTGTAGACTCCAAATATTGCACTAATAAAAATAAAAAGAGAGCAAGAAATTGACTAGAACCAAAAGGGAAGCTAATTAGACTTGTTTCCCATCTGAGCAATAAAATAAAATAAAAAACAAACTAAAAAGTGACAAGTAAATTTGATCTTTAAACTCTTTCAAACCTTAATAAAAGAGGCCCTGACCCTACAAAAACCACCATATGGGCAGACTCTTAAATTTGTACAGACCCCCTACAGATTTCAACAGGGCTCCACGCAGGTTGTTTTTGCAAGACTGAGGCCTAAGTATTCTGTGAGCTTGAGGTCTACTTATTAGTTGGTTAGTTTAACTAAGTACATTCCCCACAATAATAATGTAGGTATGAGCGCCATTAAACAACCAAAGCACATATGTTTATTGCTGGAATAGAGACAATGGCAACTCCTCTCCTATTGCTAGGGGAGTTTCACTTTCTACCTTCTGCAGGAAGAGCACACACCTGTCCACCCCAACTGTACTCTAAGAATTATATCCCAAGGTACAAGTCCTTCCCACACTGCAGGAGTCAAACCTTTTATGTTGTCTGTATGTAACCAGTAAAATTTAATGCAGTCACCTCATGGAGACTCTCTACAGCAGTGGTCTCCAACCTTTTTAAGCATGAAATCACTTTTTGAACCCAAGTCAATCCAGGATCTACTTCAAACCCAAATACCCCTGCCCCACCCCTTTGCCAAGGCCCCACCCTCCTTACTCTGTGAAGATGGGGTATAGGAGAGGAGGACAGAGTGATATCAGCGCCCCCCCCCCCCCCCGCTTCTGTCTCCCCCACCCTGCACAACAAGCAGGAGGCTTCCAGGGAGCAGCTCTGAGGCTCTGGTCAGGAGCAGCAGGGCAGTAGGGAGAGAGGTGGCTGAAATGCTGGCCTTTGATAGCCTCCCAGCCAAACCAGTCAAGATCACCTGTCAGAGGCTCCAAGATCTACTGTTAGATCCCAATCTACTAGTTGGTAACCACTGCTCTACAGTGACTCAGTAAAGTAACTTTGTTTGGCCTGGTCTTCACTTAGACACTGTGGAGATCAATTTCCCAGGGATCGACTTTGTGGGTCTAAATTGACCACTGCTCACTCTCCCATTGACTGATATGCCATAGCAGAATAGGGGAATAAGGGAAGTCGACAGGAGATTTTCTCCCGTTAACCCCCCGCAGTGGGGACTCTATGGTATGTCAAACTAAGGTACATCAATGCCAGCTACGCTATTCACATAGCTGGAGTTGAGTATCTTAATTCAACTTTGCCACTAAGTGTAGAGCTGGCCTCACACTATTAGTAAAGAACACAAGTAAAATACATTTTTAATACATTTTTTGAGATGACAGTGCCTCTTTAAATATATCAGGGACTAAAAGTGGTCTGCCAATAATCTTGTCATTTTGTATGGTGCATTTTGCAAGCTTTAGTATATTTTTCTATGTATGTGAAGACAGGCACATTATAAATATACCATTTTTGTATGACAGAAAGAAGTAGATTCTTGAAACAAAGATATTTTTTCATTCCTGATTTTCTTGCTTGATTACATAAGAACAGGATAGATAACTGCAGAGTGCTTTCATAAAGGCAATTTGAAGGTGTTTCTTCAAAGTAATAAGCATTTCCTAGTCTAAATGAAATTTGCCATGGCATATATAAATAAACAGAGAGACTGAAGACTAATGTATATATTAGCCCAAAATATTTGTATTATTGTGTCTAGTGTAAGCACATTCAAATGTTTTCTATGTGGATATTTTAATCTTTTAATTTTAGCTTAAAAGAAAAGAAAGAACCTACAAAAATAAAATGGGCTCCCACTCTGCTGAAAGGTAAATTTTTATTTTTTTTAAAGCTGTTACACATTTACTTCCTACTTCTCTTTCTTTTTTGCCCCAGTCCTGCGAAGACATGGGAATCTCCTCAACTTGAACATGTAAATAGTCTCATTGAATTCAGTGGGACTCATCTCCTCACAGATAGGTTGGACCTTTATAATCTGGACTTCCCTTGTCTCTCAGGTTGGAGCACTCTGTGAAAAGCCAAGGGCCCTGCGCTCAGCAGCTCCCCCCCTACACACACACGCTCCCTCCCAGCATGTCTGGAGTGCTGCAAATAGCACATCTGAAGCATTCAAGCTCAGGGAGGAAGAGGGAGAAGTGGGGAGAGAGGGGACTCTTGAGGGAAGAGGCAGGGTGGCTGCAGAGCTCCACAGCCAGTGACCAGGGCGCAGCCCCATGCAGCCTGGGACCAGCAACCAGGAATGTAGCCTGACAGCTGGTGTCGCGGGCTGGGAGCACAGCCCAGCAGCCACCAGGCTTGGTGTGCTCCCATGGGACTTTGCTCCTTTCCCCCCACGTCCCCCCCAGTCCCCCGCTGCAGTGCTCCCAACCCACCCTGCCTTTCCCCTGGCCAGTTCCTGCTCCAGCTGTGCCAGCCCCTCTGCTGTGGCCAGAGAGGAGCCCACAGGGAGCGCAGAAGGGCCAGCATTGACCTCCCCCTGGTCTGGAAAATTCCCTGGTTTGTGACCAGTCAGATCCCAAGAGTGCCAGACAAAGGAGGTACAACCTGTATTTAACAATGGGAAAATTCATGTGTTTAAAGTTAAATATGTGACTATGACTTTGCAGGGCTGGTGCCTTTTTCTGCCTTCTTATCTCTCGCTTATTCCCTTCCATTTCCTTACCTTAAACTCAGTAAAGCTCTTCTCTGTAGAGCAACAAGCATGTTTTCATTTACGTTGTGTTTCTAAACTGAACTGGGAAAGAGGGACTGAGATTTCCCAAAGGAAACCCAAATATATGGATGCTTGGACAGATTAGATTTGTACAGATTGGACCTCTCTTGTCTGGCACCCTCAGCACCTGACCATCCCAGGTGAGGGAATTTTCCAGACAAGGGGAGGTCCCCTGATACCAGCCCCTCAGCCCGCTGCCCCTCCCCACTGCCAGCTCCTTTAGCATAGCAGGGCTGTCTGCAGGTCAGCCCCAGCTCCGCTGCCAGCCAGCGAGGCAGCTCCAGCCCCACTGCCAAACAGCAGGTTGTCCAATTGGGCTGCTGCAGCCCCAGCCCTGCAGCCATGCAGCACGTGACCCCAACTATGCTAATTCTGCTGGCTGCTGTGGCCGGCTTCCTCTCCCAGGATGCCGTGGCTGCAATCCTGGCCCCGATGCCAGGCAGCAGGCAGCTCAATCAGGCTTCTGCTGCTGCTTCCACCTGGGCTGCTGCAGTGTCTCCCCCACCTCCCCACATACACCTCTCAGGCTGACGTGGCCCAGCCAGACTTCCCCTCTTGGGCTGCTGTGGCCTAGAACACGCTGCCGGGTGGAAGACAGCCCTGATCTCTCTCCTCCCAGGTTTCTGTGGCCCTACTGCTAGTAGACTGGCAGGGTTGCACCGGGCTCTGAGCTGCTGGCCTCCCTTCCCTGGGGTTCTCTCATCCACGAACATCCGTGGTCGTGCCAGACCATCGATCTTGCCAGACAAGAGAATCCCAGATTTGGGAGGTGCATCCTGTATTGGTAAATGTCATTAACTGTACACGTATAACTCCAATGAAAAAAATGTTTTCATTGATAATGAAATTTACAAATAGTCAAAGTAAGAAAAATGTTGCTTGAGAACTTAGTGTGGTTTCACTTACAGATATTTACTTTGTCTTTGGATGTGCTGCTGACAATTTGGCTACGTCTACATTGGCCCCTATTCCGTAATAGGAATGCTAATGTAGCACTTGGGAATAGGCAAATCCGCGGGGGATTTAAATATCCCCCGTGGGATTTGCATTTTCATGGCTGCCGCTTTTTTCCAGCTTGTAGATAAGCTGGAGAAAAGCGCCAGTCTGGACGCGATCCTCCAGAAAATAAGCTCTTTTCCGGAGGATCTCTTATTCCCACTTTCAAGGGATAAGTGGGAATAAGAGATCCTCCGGAAAAGAGCTTATTTTCCGGAGGATCGCGTCCAGACTGGCGCTTTTCTCCGGCTTATCTACAAGCCGGAAAAAAGCGGCAGCCATGAAAATGCAAATCCGCGGGGGATGTACACAGTTCATCAGGGTTAACCTCTGGCAGGATGTGAGATGGTTTGTTTACCCGAGTGTCCGCAGGCATGGATCCCCAAAGCTTCCAGTTGCCACAGCTCCTGTTGGTCAGGAATGGTGAACCGCAGCCACTGGGAGATGCGAGTGGCTGTGCCTGTGGACACTCAGGTAAACAAACCGGCTGTGTCTAGACTGGCCCCTTCTTCGGAAGAGGCATGCTAATTTCTAACTTTGGAATAGGGAAATCCGTGGGGGATTTAAATATCCCCCGCGGGATTTAAATAAACATGTCCGCCGCTTTTTTTCCGGCTTGGGGAAAAGCCGGAAAAGAGCGTCCAGAGTGGCGCGATCCTCCGGAATAAAGCCCTTTTCCAGAGGATCTCTTATTCCTACCTGAAGGGCTTTATTCCAAAGTTAGAAATTAGCATGCCTCTTCCGAAGAAGGGGCCAGTCTAGACGTAGCCACCATGTTGCAGTTCACCAGTGGCCAACCCTGACGAAGTGCATATTGCTGGCACAAGGGAGGTTCCCCACCCTTATCCTATGTGAACTGACTTGGTGATCATACAAGTGCGGAACCCAACTGGTTATACCTTTCCAGCAGGATTGTGAACCTGTTCCTAGATCGTAAGTGTCGAAATCAGGAAAAGGTGTGACTCTAGGCATCTGTGGTGGCCGTCTCTGGAGAAACACTACTGACTGTATGGTTCATGGAGACAGACCTCACTTTTCAGCTCTAAAGGTAGAACCATAGAACACTAAAACTGGAAGGGACCTCGAGAAGTCATTGAGTCCAGTGCCCTGCTCTCATGGCAAGACCCATTACTGTCTAGACCATCCCTGATAGACATTTATCTAACCTACTCTTAAATATCTCCAGAGATTCCACAACCTCCCTAGGCAACTTATTCTAGTGTTTAACTACCCTGATAGTTAGGAACTTTTTCCTAATGTCCAACCTAAATCTCCTTTGCTGCGGTTTAAGCCCATTGCTTCTTGTTCTATCCTTAGAGGCCAGGAAGAAGAATTTTTCTCCCTCCTCCTTCTGACACCCTTTTAGATACCTGAAAACCGCTATCATGTCCCCTCTCAGTCTTCTCCTTTCCAAATTAAACAAGCTCAATTCTTTCAGAATTCCTTCATAGGTCATATTCTCTAGACCTTTAATCATTCTTGTTGTTCTTCTCTGGACCTTCTCCAATTTCTCCACATCTTTCTTGAAATGTGGTGCTCAGAACTGGACATAATCCTCCAACTGAGGCCTAATCAGCACGGAGTAGAACAGAAGAATGACTTCTACTCAGGTTTAGCACCCTTTCTCCTGATACTTTATGCATAGAGGTAGGGGGATGGGCGACAGAACATCTTTCTTCCCCCCCCCCCCTTCTCCTATTTAGTTTGAGTATCCTTATCCTCTAATCATAACTCCGGTCATCTGAAGAAGTAGGCTGTGCCCACGAAAGCTCATGATACCATCTACGTGTTTTGTTAGTCTATAAAGTGCTACCAGACCATTTGCTTGCTGTTTTTTTCTCGTGTCTTGCTCACAACACACCTGTTAATTAATCCCAGAATCATGTTTGCTTTTTTTGCAACAGCGTCATACTGTTGACTCATGTTTAGCTTGTGGTCCACTATAACCCCTATATCCCTTTCTGCTGTACTCCTTCCTAGACAGTCGCTTCCCATTCTGTATGTGTGAGAGTGATTGTTTCTTCCTAAGTGGAGTACTTTGCATTTGTCCTTATTAAACTTCATCCTGTTTACCACAGACCATTTCTCCAATTTGTCCAGATCATCTTGAATTATGACCCTATCCTCCAAAGTAGTTGCAACCTCTTCCAGCTTGGTATCAAACTTAATAAGTGTACTCTCTATGCCAATAGCTAAATCGTTGATGAAGATGTTGAACAGCAACATCTTTGTTTGTTTGTGTGTTTGTGTGTTTGTTCATGCATGCATGCAACAGGGGGTGAAGAAAACCCTCTTGCTGGGGCCAGAACGTAACTGGTTTATAGTTATTTCCTGAGCATGCAAACAGATGGAACAATGGAGCAAACCTATCCCTAGCATCACTCCCCTGACTTTATCAGTTACCCCTGGATTGAAGCTGACCCAATAGCTATAAAAGACTTGTTTAGTTTATCACAAGGGTGCTGACTGTGTAGCCTCACGGCAACTGTTTTAAACTGATAATAGTTAACTGTTTTAGTGCTAATCAATTGAGCATTAACATCTAGCTGTGCTTATCCATGGTAGCATGGAAATTAGCATGGAAACGATCTGGCAAGTTTAACCACTTTTGGGGGCCCTGCTAATGTTGTTTCCTACTGAGCATTCTCTAGGGCTATGTCTACACTCATGGCTTCTTGAGCGAGAAATATGAAAATGAGGCTAAGCGTGGAATATCGCCAAGCCTCATTTGCATATCTAATGAGCTGCCATTTTTGCAGAAGAGGCTCTTGCGCCAGAAGGAGCTGTCTACACTGCCCCTTCTTGCACAAGAAAAACTCTCTTACGCAATGCCGTTATTCCTGAAAATAATCAGTGTAGCAGCATTGTGCAAGAAGGTGCAGTGTAGACAGCTCCTTCTGGCGCAATAGCCTCTTCTGCAAAAATGGCAGCTCATTAGGTATGCAAATGAGGCTCGGCGATATTCCACGCTTAGCCTCATTTGCATATTTCTTGCACAAGAAACTGCGAGTGAAGATATAGTCCAGAGCTTTTTCTAGTCCAGTTTTAAATGTTCCATTCTTTCCCAGGAGATGTTATTATGAACTCTAATAGGAATTGTATCACCAACCTAATGTTTCTTTTTCTTAAATTCATCCTGTTACTCCTAGTTGTTATACCAGGGCTTGGAGTGAGCATTACAGGAAGAGAGTCGCCATGGGAAGGGGAAAGAGAAAAGGGAAGAGGGGCACCATCCAGGGCTACGTCTACATTGGCCAGTCTTGTGCAAGAACATATGCAAATGAGGTGCGGTGATTTGCATACTTGATGAGCTGCCATTTTGCACAATGGGCTTTTGTGCAAGAAGGAGCAGTCTATACTGCTCTTTCTTGTGCAAAACCCCTCTCTTGTGCAAGAGCCATTCTGCCGCTTATTTTCAGGCAGAACAGCTCTTGCGCAAGAGGAAGTTTTTGCACAAGAAAGAGCAGTGTAGTCTACTCCTTGCTCAAAAGCCCCTTGCGCAAAATGGCGACTCATTAAGTGTGCAAATGAGGTGCGGCCATATTTATCGCCACGCCTCATTTGCATATGTTCTTGCGCAAGACTGTCCAGTGTAGACATAGCCTATGTGTATGTCTATACTACAGAGTTTTGTCAGAAAAATGGCCGTTTTTCTGACAAAACTTGAGGAACGTCCACAGTGCAATTGCGTTCTTCCACAAGTAAATCGAAAGAACAGAGTGGTTTTTCTGGCATTGGTAATCCTCATTCTACAAGGGAGAAGTCTTTTTGTGAAAGAGCTCTTTTGCAAAAAGGAGTGTGTGGATGGGGAAGAGGGATTTCTTTTGGAAGAAAAGGAAAGAGGAAAAAGTACAGATTCCCTGGCGGCCATTCCGTCCATAGCAATCACAGCTTACATGTGAGATAGCGTCCCGGCGGTCTGGATGCTATCTTTTGAAAAAGCAGATCATTTTTTCAATGCACTTTTGCAGTGTGGATGCTCTCTTTCGGAAGAAGTTTTTTCAGAAGATCACTTCCCAAAAAAACCTTCTTCCGAAAGAAGCCTGTAGTCTAGGCATAGCCTATGAGAGGGAAGATGAAATAGCAGAGGAAGGTGGTGAAAGGAGTGTAGAGGAGAGAGCAAACCACAAACCAGGATGGAAGCTTAGCAAGAGGTCTATGAGTCAAGTACCACCAGAACATTCTCCCCTCTGCCCTGTTCAGTTCTTGCTGCCAATAATATAGAAAACTAGTCTAGCAGAGTTGGAACTAGCTCTATAACAGGGTGCACAACAAGTGATTATAAAGCAGCAAGTCATGGACGGGCTATACCAAGCTAGCTATACAGGCACACACCGCTTGCTCTGGCTAGAAAGTGACTCGTGCCTGGCTCTCTCCTTAGCTCCTGTAATACATGCTGTTTAGTTCTAGTTGCCTACACCAAATAACTACATCACCTGAGAGGTACACTAGCATGCACTGTTGGAAGTGTCACTCTCCATGCATTGCTCTTGCCCCAAGCACCCTTGCGGCCAATGGGAGCTACAGGAGTGATGCCTGCCAGCAGTGATGCATGGAGACTCCCCAGTGCACCCCCCTCGCGAGCCACTACTACAGGGGGTGCTCAAGGTAAGCACTGTACCCCCCAACTCCTTCCCAGAGCCTGCACCCTAGACTCCCCCCACTCTCAAACTCCCTCCCAGAGCTCAACGCCTCCCCCCAACTCCCTCTCAAAGCCTTAGGAAGATGGGGGGAGGGACTTGGCCCCATTCTGGGCACCACCAGAATTTCTACAACCCTGCCACCCCTTTTCTTGTCAGAAGCTGGGGTTGTGTGAACAGGGAGTGGATCATTGTTCTGTTCATTCCATCTGGGGCACCTGGCATTGGCCACTGTGGGAAGACAGTATACTGAGCTAGATCAATCTTTGGTCTGACCCAGTGTGGCCGTTTTTAGGTTCTTGTCCCATTTGAGCTTACCAGCTAAATACATTTCTGAGAGATTTCTCAACACCTCTCCACTTGGCCCCTGATACACACAAAACAGAGACCTCCAAAGAACAATGGAGGTACCGACCTAACATAAGAGCCTAACCCTGCAGTACCAATTCGCCCAAAAAGTCTCATTGTCTTCAATGGCAGTTTTGTTCCCCTGATGTCTGCAGGATCGGGCGTAGGTGCTGGAAGTAGTGGCGCAGGGAGTGCTGCCACACACCCAGGCTTGCAGGGGTTTCCATTGTATCCAGAGGTTTCCAGTTTGATTGAATGGCTTTTAGCTCACCCCATTATAAAAACTGTTCCAGCGCCCTTGGGATCGGGTCAGGAACAGAATAAAAGAATCATGAAATCAAAACGCATATCAGTAGCTGACCACTTTAGAATGAATGTCTCGCTTTCTTAATGCTCTGGGTTTAAGTTGGGACTGTTTGTCTGAAAGACACCTGTCTATTCCACTACCCTGGTTCTTCTGTTATTGCTCCTCGCCACACTAAAAGAGCTTTCATTTAGGAAATGTGAGAATTTGTTCATTGTGAACTTTGGTGCGCCAACTGCTGAGAACTGACTATTTCACTCACATCACAAAGACCATTTTAGAAAATAATTACACTTTCCAAACCCCTGCCCCGCACTCCCAGGGAAAGAAACAAGACATTCCTGATCCCAGCATTCTGTCCTTTCTTGGATTAGTTGAGGGCACTTTAAACTGCAAGGGAGTCTTTCTTCAGTTGTTGAAGCCCATGGGCCCCAGCGTCCTGCTGACCCCCTACTTCCATCCCAAGGACAAGTTTATTATAAAGGGGAAAACTTGCCAAAATCATTTAACATGATCAATTACATATACTCAGAGAGTGAAACTTTGGCCTTGTTTGAAATCACTGTTATTTTCCCTTTGAGTCAGTTTCTATCAGCAGCTGATGTTCTACCCAATGAACACAAATTTCTAATAAACCGGAAAGGGTCAAAGCAATGACTACCAGTCACACAGGTGACATAGACACACAAAAATTACATAAGTATAAGCATTATGGAAACTCATTAAAGGCCTGATGCACCCAAACCATCTATTTGAAGCACTCTCACTGGTTTCAACAGAAATTTTCCACAGAAACACTGGAGGGTCGGGGTGGAAATTGTAGGATCAAGTCGAAAATTATACTCTATGCACACACATTTACACCTGAATCAAATAAGACATACACACACATGTCCATACACATATGTTAATGTTTGAATATGTACATATTAAAAAACATTCCATATGCCCAAATTGGCATAATCATCAGTACCCTGCTTCCTTACTACTGTGATCTACAGGATCACTCAGTGGCAAAACCCATTATAACAATCTATCATCCTAACTAGAATGTCAGCAGTTTACTCAGCTGCTGTGCGGTTCAGGCTCCAGCTGTATCAAGTCTTGTAGAGCATTCGTTTTCATGTACAGTGGAGTAACAAAGTTCAGCATGGATCCATGAAAATAGACTGGTGGAGGGGAAGTCAGGAAAGTCATTTACTTCTATGTTCATGCAATAGCAAGCTATTTATTTTACTATCACAATGTCAATTACCTCTCAAAGTGCAGACTCTGTCTGGGCTAGGTACATGAAATCCCACCGCTCTTTGAAAGACACTGTTACAGGTCTGACTGTACTGGAACCCACCTCTTTGAGTGTTGAGCTGAAAAGGGATGTGTATTCTGACACCACCCAGAGTTTAGCCATCCCAGGATTGTACTTCAATGCCCTGATTTTGCCAGGGCAGGCTGCAAATGTGGAGCCTGTTCCACATGATGTTCACCCCAATTCCTCTCTTCCTTCTTTAAAAACAAAACCAAAGGCCTGGTATTTTACAGTCAGACTTCGTTGCCCCACCCAGCCTTTCCCACCGTTCTCCATACTGCCTTTATTTCTATTGAACCTCTTGCTCCCCAGAGATTGAGTATTCTCTAGGGGGTTAAAATAATAAGGGGGTTTTTGTATCATGCTTCATTATCGTTTAATAATATTGGTATTTAGCACAGAGCCCTTGTATCTCAGCATGAGAGTGTTAAAAATAAAAGAGGCATCATTTCATACACAGATTAAATATTCTACATGAGTCTTTAGTTCAATAGACACGAATTACTGCCGTAAAGCAGTTCTGGACTGTTCTGTATATCAAATGAGACAGGGGTTCACAAGTGCACAATGTCCACTGTAATCAACACTGCAGTCTCACATCCATTGCCAGAGGGTCCATTTCTGAAGCCCCTTCTTCAATGAGAGCTTTGCCCAAGTAAAATCTTCAGGATCTGGTCTCTCACTGTAACTTAAAAATGAAAATTCTCACTCTACTTTTGCAAAATGAGGCACAGCTGTGCCATCTTCCAGGCTATTCGTGTGCCCACTTTTTATTTTTTTTAAAAAACTATGTATAAACAGTGGGAAAATAGTGCACCTTCACTCCTTTTACATACTCAGCTGAGAAAACAATCACATTTTTTCCCTTGAATTTTTGGAAATAATTCAATAGCAATTGAAAAAAATGTAAACTTCCCCTCCCCCCCAACTAGAACTTTGAAAGTCAACATCCTCCTCCAGCTAAATTTATCCCAAAATCTCAGAAGAGCAGGATTTATTGTAAACACATTGTTACAATGTAAGGGCATGATCCTAGCACCCTAGCCTGTAGTCACTGAGAGGTCCGTCAGCATATCACCCAAAATAATGCCAACAGCACCATGATAGTAAACAGGAAAAAAACCTTTTGACGTCTTTCACTGGTGCATTTCTATGAAATTGGATAATGCAATTAGCAAGGGTTAGACCATATAGGACTCAATAAAATGTTCTTTGTATATTCACACCTCATCAACTTCAAGGCACAAAAGAAATGCAGGATCAGCCCCATTAACACTATGTATACCGGAGTATACAATCTAACAACATATTTCAACCACATCATAAGCTATCGATAAAGAAATATAACATACTTTTCAGCCATTATAAATCATATGTTTCCTAGATAACAATGCAAATTGTTTTGGAAACATCTTTTGAAAAGGTAAGTAATTTTCCAGGAAAAAAAAACTAAAAGAAAAACAACACTATTTAAAAATTTTAAAAATCTTGAGACATCTAAGATTAAATACTGTATTAATCTTCATATATTTAAAAATGTTATAATCAATCTCTTTTGCTAGCAAGGATGCTAATATTTGTTAAGATTAAGACTGATTACATTTTTATATCAAATTTCATTAAAACAATCAATATACAAAAGCCTTTATTGCTACTATGAGTGAATGTTTATATTCTAGATTTTTTTTTTCAAAAATGCAAATGAATAAAACAGAATGCTTGTTTCTAAAACATATCAGTTTGTTTTAAACATATGTAGCTATAGCATCATCTTCAGTAATGAGACTATATCCTCAAATTAGACTAAAGCTAAACACTTTCATCATTTTGTGTGATTTAAGCTTTTTAGAGTTCACACTTAAGTGCTTTAAGTGCTCTGTGAAATCAATGGAAGCCTTTTTTATTTTAATGGGCTTTGGATCAAGCCCTAAGTGTCAATTTTATGTCCCACCACCCCAAAAGGACCTGAGTCCTCTCCCATTGAAGTAAGTGTAAGTTTTGCCATTGATGTCATTTGGGACAACATTGGGCCCAAAAATTTGTAGCAAAAGTCTATTTTAATTTAAACATATGTTCAGCAGAAACATTCTGCTGCAAAACTATCATCTCCTATCCCTGACATCCTGCAGTACTGGGTATTCTCGGGAGATTTATAATGCCTGGCAGGATGGGAACACTCATGAGGTCTCTAGTTCCCTTCCCAGAAAAGACATGCTGGTCTTCTGGAACCCAAAAGAGTGAGAAGGTTTCAACCTCTGGAACGTGGCTGAAGTTATGAGGTAAAGAGACCGTTCAGGCAAAAAGGAGAGCACACACACACCTGCCTTAAAAATAACTTAACAAACACATCACCGCATCGAAAAAAAGCTGCTGGTTTGAGGGAAAGGGTTACATTCTGACAGGCCAGGGTGAGTGAGAGGAACCATTTAGTGCAGAACAGTGTTTCTTGTGACATCTCTGTTAATGTGAGGCCTGGTTTGTGTCCATGTGACTAAGAAGCATGGAGGTGTGTGCATAGCAATATTAAGATGACATGAGACAATTACTTTACTCCTTTACTACTTTACAATTACAGATCTTTGCCTTGTCCTGAAAATATAAAAGTTACATTTGCTAGCACCTTTATTCAACAGGTAGTAATTTCAAAGCCCATTCTCTCTCTCTCTCTCTCTCTCTGCTACCATTTGTTAGGTAGCTCTATGAGGATGATGTCAACCAAAGGTGAGCTGCAAAATCCAGCTGGATTGTGTGAGCTGAGGCAAGGGCATGGGTACGGTACTAATCATTGGGCTGGCCAGCAGAATGCTCTCCGAGGTGGCCGCAAAGCTGATGGTTCTAGATGCACAGTTTGTTTGGACAGGCTTGTTAATGAGTGATTAAGAATGATTTGTTGGAGCTGTTCAGCAGGGTCTCAGCCTCTTCTCTTCGGCATGGTTGTATTTCACCGCAAGCTGCAGGGGCTCCTGCATTGTATGAGGGGGGCAGGCATGCTCCATTGGGTCCTTGCTCTCTCTCACACCCCCTTGGTTGGGGGCTTTCTGCTGCTTTCTCGGTGCCCCCTCTCAATCTCACTTTAAAGCACCCAAACCCAACAAGGATATACTATTTTGCTATCCACCCTCCCCGTTGCCCCCCCCCCCCAGCTCCCTGCAGTCACTACGGTGATGTCATGGGGGGGGGGGGGGCTGTGGCTATGGAAACCTGTTGTTAGTCCGCCTTGCAAACGTTGCTTTTCTCTGGGCGCGGGCAGGTGCGAGGCCGCCCTGTGCGTTCCAGGGCTGGGCTCTGCTCTGCGCGCCCAAGTCTCGCCCAAGCCCAGGCGAATTCTACTCTG
Source organism: Pelodiscus sinensis (assembly GCF_052426305.1). Taxonomy (NCBI): domain Eukaryota; kingdom Metazoa; phylum Chordata; order Testudines; family Trionychidae; genus Pelodiscus; species Pelodiscus sinensis. The sequence goes on from NC_143052.1 coordinate 98,757,688, forward strand.
CGCGCCCAACACTCGCACTGATTTCAGGGGGACTTGCGCGCCCTGCGGAGAATCGCGCCGTGTGCCCGGCCGCAGAGGCTAGCGGGGAAGGGACGCGCCCGTGGAAGCAGCAGGAGCCGGCTTCAGTGGGGTTGCATGGGGCAGGCGTTGGCCCTGCCGTGGGGGAGAGCGCGTCTGCAGATAACCCCCCTCCCACAGAAGCGAGACTGCCCAGCTTCTTCCACCTGAGGCGGAGCTCTGGCGAGCGGGTCTCTCTTGCCAGTGGAAGTCGGGCTAATCAAAGCTTTTGCCCCGCCCCCCTGGTCTTGCTCTGGGCTTTCAGCGAAGCCATCCCCAGAGTGTGCGAGCACCCGCTTGTCTGGGTTCTTACAGGCCTGCCCCTGCCTGCGGCATTGCCTCTGCTGGGACCCGCAGCCCCCGCAAAGCATGGGGGGGGGGGAGTAAAGACTGCAGGACTCGGCCTTTCTTGGCTGGGTTAATAAAGCCGGGGGGGGGGGGGGAGACGTGGTGCCCTGTCTCCGCCTGCCTCGTCCATGCCAAGCGAGTGGCCAGAGTGCGGCTACTCCCCCCCCCCCAGTCTGCTCCTCCCTGGCCAGCAGCCGTGGGAACGGCTCCCCCTCTGGCCCCCAGAGAAAGACCCCAGCTCAGGGCCCATGGAGCGCGGGAAGGAAAGGGGCCAGGAGAAGCTAGAGAGGGGAGGAGAGAACTGGCAGGCGCTGGGGCGGGGGGGTCCGGCTTTGGGAAGGGAGGGGGCATGTGGGTGTAGGGCCGAGGGAGGATCCGGCGGGGGGGTTGGTTGGAGGGTGGGGTGGGGCTGGCCAGGAGGCTCCCTTCGCCACCCAGGGCAGACAGGCAATGGTAGCAGGTTGATTGGGTGGGGGCCTGTTATAATGAGTCCGGAGGAGCCCTTGGAGGGGGGCGGGGAGCGCTCTCTGATGATGGCCATAAACCCAGCCCCTCTGTGCCCATCTCCCACGGCTCCTCGCTCTTCCTTTGTACACCTAAAACAAAGGGCAGGACGTGCCGCCGGCCGGCTCGCGAGGCGGCTGCAGGGCCTGGCTTCTTCCACTTGCCTTTAACTTCTGGCAGAAGAAAACAAAATCAATCGCTCGATCCAACTTCTGGGCCCTGGCCCAACGCCGGCGCATCAGCGCCTTTAAGCAGCATCCCCAGCAAGAGTGTATGGGGGAGGGGGTCCCCTTCCAGGGAGAACACCAGCCCATCTTCACCGCCTAGATCAAGGGAGGGGAAGGGCGGGCGCAGTAATAAGCGTCTGTCCCAGGAGAAGAAATCCGGGGGTGTTTCCCCTCCCTGCCTTTCGAGCTCTCTCCACACGCACTCTCCTGTACAGCCTTGTTTGGACAATCGGGAAAAGTTTCAGCTTTCCCGAGCCAGGGCCAGCAGTTCGGTCGCTGCTTCCTCTTGCCTCGTTCAATTAGATGCCAGCTCCGTGCTGCTTATAAGAAGCGATTCTCGTCTTCTCTCTCTTCCCTTCTGTTCCCCATCTCAGCTACAGCGGATTGCTTTAGCAGGACAAAAAAACGAGAAGATGAAGTCTGCCCCGGGCTGTATGGATGCTCCCTTCACTTTCATTGCAACAAAATCTTGCCTTTGATTCTGAGTACTTGTTGCATATGTTGAGGGGGGAGCTTTGTACGCTGTTGTTGTGGGGTTTTTATTAAGTAAAAATTCACAAGACGATGCTGAAGATTTAGTTAAAAGCTGTGGAGCTTTTGTAATGTTTCCAGACTTGTAGCAATCGATTTCTTCGTTAGAGACAAACTCTCCGAATGGATTCTAAAATGATTGGTTTCCCATGCACTCTGTCCCTTCACTGACTAAAACAACGAACAATCCTGAAGTACCTTAGAGGATCTATCTATCTATCTATCTATCTAAAGCTTCCGTGGGCAAAACCCACTTCCTCAGAGGAATGGAGAAAAAACTTTTTTTAAAGTTACAAACTAACAACGGCTACTCCTCTTTCTGAGACCTTCACTGGTTGTTTAGCTAGGTTACATTTAAGCAGATGGCATTCTATTTTAGAAAGCAAACATTAGTAAGTTGATTCCAGTATCTTGCAATTAAAAGTTACAGGGTGGTTGGGTTCCTCCTCCTTCCCCTCCCCCGTTACTTGTTGTTTTGTTTTGTTTTAAACAAAACTGATAAAGCGAAATTAACCCCCCCCCCTCCCATGAAGCTATATTTCACCACAACTGCAATAGGAACTTTACATAACAACTGAAACTCAGAAGAAAAGCTAATTGGATTAAGTCCTCTGAAAGGGAGGTTAAGGTGTCTGAATGAGACAACTGCAAAGCTCCACTTTTCTTGCCATCTGGTTAGCAAGACGAAAGTGTTTTCCGATGAATATTATCTTCATCACTCCTGTTGCCATTTATCATAACCCTGACTCATTTAGAGAGCTGCAGCCCAAAGAGGCGGCCGCAGAAGTAGAATTCTGACTGTTGGGATTGAAAGTCCCTGTGATCCCCATAGACAGTTACACCGATCAGTAACCAGCAATGCCCATCCATAAAACGGGTTTGAGTCCCTGCCAAGCGAGGCAACTTTATCCCACTGTTTAACGATTCTTCCCTGAAAAGTCTATGCTCTGCCTTAGAGCCAGTGTGACAAACCAGCGAGTGCAACGTTTCAAGATTTCAACACGTTTTCACCCCGAGATCACAAACTCCATTTTTTGTTGTTGTTGTTGTTGTTGTTGTGAAAGGATCACATCTTTGTAAATTCGCCCTAGCCAGCCTCCCCCTCCCCCGGAAAGGGTTTGCGTTCCAGCTGTTGCCTTCAGTTCTCAGAGCAAGCACACAATTAAAACTTCACAACAGCAAAAAGCCTGAGCAGTGACCACACACTCTTCATTTAAAAAAAAACACCAAACACCTCTATGAAAGATTTACATATCTGCCCTTTGCTTAGGGAGTGAATGCGGGAAAGAAGCTCCTCACATTTAGGTGGAGAAGCGTTTTACTCTTTACACTTATACCATCCGTTAGCAGCCTTTTAGATTTTCTTTAGATCTAGGCTCCCTTTCAAAACACAGCATTGACTCTTATACGAACCCGGTGATAACTTTTAAAAACAACCAGTAGTCCTGTGTCACCTTAGAGACTAACTACATAACTATATATGACTCACTAGAACTATAACTTGCATCTGAAGAAGTGGGCTGTGCCCACGAAAGCTCATGGTACCATCTACATGTTTTGTTTGTCTCTGAGGTGCTGCAGGACTATTCGTTGTTTTTTTAAGTTTAACTTTAACTATATAACTCTGTGCCCACGAAAGCTCATGATCCCATCTACATGTTTCGTTAGTCTATAAAGTGCTACCAGACTGTTTGCTGTTTTTTAAGTTTATCCTGGACAGACTAACGCGGCTACCCCCTGAAGCTTATAACTATCTATCTATAGTATCATGAGCTTTTCATGGGCAAAACCCACTTCTTCCGATGAGCCAAGTGGAGAGAGGGACAAATCCCGAGAGCTGACAGGCTCAGGGGGGTCTGAAGTGGCACAATATTTTCACACACGCACATACCCACAACTTCACTTCTGGAGATTCCTTCTAGAACCAGGGGTAATTAATTAGATCCCCATGCTCTCCCTCTCGCAGAACTGCCTAAAGTTACTGAATTGGCAGAGGGAGATTCTTTGCCTCCGAGGGAAAGACACACACGGGAACATTCCCAGTGGGAAATACAGCGCGGTCAGGGAGAAGCAGCCACATAAAAGAGAAGTTTTAGTTTTTTTCAGGGTGGATCCTGCAGCTCTTCCTCGGATAAAACTCTCATGCAGTCCCGAGCGCCTAAAGGATTCCAGGATCTGGCCCACAATTCCTCTCGGATCAGTAGTACAGACACGAGCCCGCACCCACTGAAATCTATGACAACTCCCCTCGACAGCACTTTGTAAGAAATGATGAAGGACTGCGCCTCGATGGAAACCTCTGCAAAGGGGGATACAAGCCGCAACCAGGGCAAGCAATCCCTACAGGGACCAGTCCTCCAGTGAAACATGGCAGGGGCTCCAAGAGGGGCTTGTTCGGGAAAGAGGGCTTTGCCTTTCTGGACAGAGCGAGGCCTCTTTGGGAAGGATGGTTTGGGGGGTTTTGTTTTGTCTTCTCAGACAAATGCAAAGGATCCGGGTGGGTTCAGGGAGCCGCTTGGGAGTGGGAATTGGTTTCCTAAGTCATATGCGTGACGCCGCTGTGACCCGAGTCGCCCTGGGCCCGTGGAGAATAAACCTAGAAGTGTCATGTCTGTGGGTGCAAGATTTCGAACCCGCTTTCCTCGTGGGGAAGGGTGGGAGCCGTGTGAACGGCGCAAAAAGGGGGGCGCCTTCATTTCGGAGGGTCGGGATCTGACAGCCCCGGCGTGGGGGAGGCCTTACAATAACGGAGCTAAGAAGTAACGTGGGCCCGTGAATTTGCTCGGAGCCATCCACACCCTGCCCTGCCACCAACCCTGCCCGCCACGGCCCTCGGACTCCCAACACCGAGCCGGGCCAGCCCCGGAGTGTCGGCGCGCTGCAGCCGAAACAGGAGCCACACACTCCAGCGATGCCCTCTTCTGCCTTTTGCCCCGCGCCCCTTCCCCCTAGCCCGGGCTGTCTCTGCTTGCCGCGGTGCTCGGGAGTTTGGCCCCGCTCCCCCTGGCTCTCCACCCACGCCGGGCTGGAATCAGGAGCCCTTCCCAACTCAGCCCGGCCGCCCCAGCCACGGACTCGCTGTCCAGCCCCGCTCGGAGTCTAGCTGGCCCACCAGCCGCCATTGGGGTGAGGTCAGTAAAATCCCCTTCCTTATCGAGACCGTCATTTGTCGCCCAGGAAAGGCTCCGCTCAAATCTAGCCAGTGCCGAACGCTAAAAGCAGAGAGGGGATTCATTTGCCTGGACCCCGGGGCAGGGGGGGGGGGGGACATCCAGCCTGCACCGCAGCTGCCAGTGTAAACTCAAGGCTCCAGCCACCCTGGCTATTTTCACACAACTCAGCCCCAAACCCTATACACAAGTTGGGCTCTTGCTGGAGAACTGAACACACACACACGTGTACACACACATGGACGTACACCTACACACAACACACACACGTTGAACTGGAAGCCGGGTAACTTCTTCGCCTGTTGGAGTCTAGTCTATTTCCTCCGTGCTCACTGTCAAGTTGAACAGTCTCCACTTGGCTGCAGTGGGAGGCTGCTGTCTCGAGTGTGGAACTAACCTGTGGAATCCATGTCAGGTTCCTCCAGTAACCCACAATGCATGCTCTTCCCATGGACAGCACGGAAGCCCCAAAGTCCCGGGGTCTGGAGATCCCCTGGCTCAGAGATGCACACAGAGAACGGGGTAGGGGGGTGGGGGAAGAGAGAGAGAGAGAGGTGATGGTTGAGGGGGTGGAGGTTAGAGAGAGAGAGAGAGAGAGAGAGAGAGGGACACTCAGTAATCCAGCAGGGCAAAGCCAGACCCGTCAAAATGTTTGCGGATGTTTCATGGGAAAAAGCATCATTTTATAGGAGCCCTGATGGGAGAAATGTCATTGATAGGCCAGCCAGCCTGATGAATGGCTGCTAGTCAGATGGGGATGTGGCAAGGCTCAATGTGAAGCCCATTGTGATGCTGTTTTGAATAAGAAAAGCTTTCCTCCCAAAAGGGGGGCCTTAGATCTACGCAATCCCAACACTTCGACTTCCCTCCTCTGTTAGAGCATTAGAAACGTTTTTCTGATTTAAAGTTCCAGCGGCCTTTCCACCCTCCCTTCCCCCCCCTCCCCCTTCCCTCCTAGGCTTTGGCTCATTACAGCCTGAGCTCAGATTTGGCTCAGCTCTTCAAACAAGCAGGAGATGTGGGTGCGCGCTCTGGTGTGTGTGTGTGTGTGTGTAAAGACCGAATCGATCCCCCCCCCCCCCACGCCGGATCCTAAGATGCGCTCGTTCGCACACACAGGGAACTGGAGCCCCCCAGCCTTGCAGGAGAAAGTGGCCTGTGAACAGAAGTGATGTTTCAGTTCTGTGCCACTGCCAAGCCCCCCCCACCCCCCATTCCCATGCATTTTTTGCTAGGGCACTGCGCACAGACTGCACGGGCTGCACAGGAGGCTGGGGTGTGTGCAAGTGGTAGACACTGGACGTGCAAACGTGGGCGCTTCCCAGCAAGCAGGGAAAGGTTGTGCTCCTCCGCGGCCATGCAACTCCTAATACAAACCCGACCGTTACCTGCCCCTTTTAGGACGACCTCAGAGGGCTGCTAGCCAGGGTGGAAGGGAGCAAGGCTGCAAACAAAGTTGCCTGTTCTGAAGGCGGCTTTAAGAGCTGGAAGGGGAAGTAAAAGTGCAAAGCTCGGGCTCTGATAAAGTGGCTGCTTTAGGGAAGGCAAAGCTGTGATTAGAATATGAATAGAGCTCCAGGAGAGGAAGAGAAAGGGGGATTACAGCTGAATTACTTTGACCATGGACAGAGCCAACGTTTTCTACTCTCTCCCCCACACCCAGACTCCCCCCCTCCCTCCCCGTGGGGGGGAAACAAAACTCAGCCAAACAAGCCGCGAGGCTGCTAAACAGGAAGCCGAACGTTTTCATGGCACCTTCCACTCCGTATTGAAAGGGGGAAGGACACAAAAGCCTTCCTGCTCGCGTGGAGCCAATGCGGAGCGCGAGCTCCCCTGCAAACAGGCTCTGGGCAGAGAAGGGAGATGCTGACGCCCGGGCCCTGTTTTCCCAGGAGACAACTCTTAGGAGCAAGGGGCTCTGGGGGCAAAGGAGTGAGGAGCAAGACCTGGGCTGCGATGAGTTTTTGCGTGGGAAGCCAAGTGGGACCCACGAAGAGGTTGCAAAAGGAGGAAGACTGGAGCAGGGGGGTGGTGGATGGAAGAGCCCTGCAGGGGAAGGGGAAGAAATCGGCTTGTAAAACTCCGCACATGCTTCCTGCAGCCAAAACGTCGCCCTCAAAAGAACTGGGAGCAGGGCCCAGGGTGCAGCAGCTGCTCCAGTATTGCCCTGCAGGGATAACTAGTGCTAGCTGGGCTCAGGCCCACTTTCAGAGGTGGGGAATGGAGGAGCTAGATCTCTCACCCCCCTCCCATAATTGGGGACAGAGGGCTGGGGCTCCAGCCCTGTAGCCCCCCCAGCCAGCTGCTGCACCCTCACTCTACTCCAGCACCCCATCTCCAGCTTGCTTTGTACCCTAGCACCCACCCTACCTCGCACACCCTAAACCTGCTTGCTGGAAGACCTCTCTCTCACACTGAACCTCTCATTTTTGGCCCCATCCCAGAGCCTGAGGGGGGGACAGAATCAACATTCCTGCCCCACCCCCAGGTCAAGAGTCTGAGGGGAATGTGGGGAGTGTCTTTCTGCTTCTCAGTCAGGGGCCACATCAGTGAAGGATTTTTGTTTGGGGTTTGTTTGGTTTTTTTTTTTTTTTAACTTATGTTGAGTGGGCCCTGATTGGTTTTGCTGAGGCTCAGGTGGTCACTGACCAAAAAGAGTTTCCCCACCCCACAAGTTTAAACAAACAAGTGGACCTTGCTGTTATCAAATTCCAGGGATGAGATGACAATGAGGCAATGGGACATTGTATTAACAGGGAGCACTTTGTATCTAGCTGTTTGGGGGACTCCAGAGCATCTGAAATAGAAATCCCAACATTCTAGGCTCAGCACGTCCTGTCCCTGTAGCATAGTGTAAACCCAGAGTGTGGCCACCAGCGTGATGGTGTAAATAAAAGCTACACACCTGGCTGTGTCCAGCAGATATTGCAGGTTGTTTATGTCTGTTGAAAGGTGGGAACAAAGGTTGAATTGCAGTAGCAACATTTAGCAAAGAGAAAGCAAACTTTCCTCAGCGGGGCAACCTATGGGAATTGTTTCTCTACCTTGCTCCAGGAGTGAACTTCTTCCCCGCTCCCCCATTTCTCCCTGATAGAAGTGAACCCACAAGCATTTGGGGATGTCAGATCTCGGGCAAGTTAGAGATGGCTGCTTTTTGCTGTCCTCCTTTGAAATAATGTAATTTTCCTTTCCTTCTGATTGACTATGATTTAGACACTGACACTATCTTTCAATCAATCAGAGTTAACAGGGGATGGGGCAGGGCTAGAGCCACCCACAGGTGTGCAGCAGCTGATTTGGAGGGGTGGGTTTTGTCCTTGCTGGAGAGTGCCGAGACTAGGAAACAAGATGGGTTAAAAGTGGGATCATGCTGCACTAAGCAGCCGGGGGCATTCAGCACATTAGCCCTGTTGCCTGCTGCTGTCTGTCTGGGAATGAGGGCTGGTTTGCACAAGGGCTGTGTATCTATACTGGCCAGTTTTTCCAGAAAATCAGCTGCTTTTCCGGAAAAACTTGCCAGCTGTCTACACTGGCCACTTGAATTTCTGCAAAAGCACTGACTTCCTACTGTAAGAAATCAGTGCTTCTTACGGAAATACTATTCTGCTCCCATTCAGGCAAAAGTCCCTTTTGGGCAAAGCTTTTGTGCAAAAGGGCCAGTGTAGACAGCTCAGATTTGTTTTCCACAAAAAAGCCCCGATTGCGAAAATGGAGAGCGGGGCTTTTTTTGCGGAAAAGAGCAACTAGATTGGCACGGACGCTTTTCCGCAAAAAGTGCTTTTGTGGAAAAACGTCCGTGCCAATCTAGATGCTCTGTTCTGAAAATGCTTTTAATGGAAAACGTTTCCGTTAAAAGCATTACCGGAAAATCATGCCTGTCTAGACGCAGCCAAGGAGTTTAGATGAAGTTTAGCTATTTCAGGTCGATTTTCTAAGCAGGGAGTCCATACTACCATGGCCGTTCCATCGCCTTTAAGAGCTGCTGAAGTCAATTTTGGTACTCCTGCTTTTCATGAGAAGTAATGCAACATTTGACTCGGCATGGTCCAATTCATGGTAGCGTAGACCCAGTGTAGAGAAAGTTGAGATTCTTGGCCTTGGGGAGGCATCCCATATGCCCCACGCTGACTGCTCTGGCCAGAACTTGTGCCTCTGCTGGTCTCCAGGGCTATGTCTACACTGCAGTGTTATTTCAGAATACTAGAGTTATCCCAAAATAGCTATTCCACGTCTTTTGAGCACGTCCATTATTTCAAAACATAATGGGCTCACTGTGCCGATGGCCCTGAAAACCTCTTTCCACAAGGAGTAAGGGATGTTTTGGAATAGCGATTTATTATGCCAGCATAGAGCATGCAAGAGATCTTGGACCTCATCAAGGCATGGGAGAAGAATTCTCTTTGATCTTGGAAACAGCAAAAGAAACACAGATATCTAGGTGAAGAAAGCAAAGTGCATGGTGGCAAAAGGATACTCCAGGGACCCCTAGCAGTGCTGTATTAAAATAAAGGAGCTGAGGCAGTCCTACCACCAGACAGAGGAGGCAAATGGATGTTCTGGTGCATCACCACAAACATGCTGCTTCTACAACCAGCTGCATATGATCCTAAGAAGGGGACCCAACCAGCTTTCCAAGGCAGGCCACGGGATCCACCCAAGACAGTCAATGAGAGCCAAGAACTTTTCATCACTTTGGAGCCAGTCCCCTGCTCACAGGACCTCTTGCAGTCAATCACTGATGCCTGGGAGGGCACTTCTAATAAGTTCAAAACTTTTTCCTTGCTGCAAGTGGGTTAAGGCAATTGGGTGTGACATGAAGCAGGCTCTGTGCCTACACAGCGCAGGGGGCCTGGGAACAGCTTGTTATTGTGTCTAGAGATGGAGAATGAATCCTTCCCTGCACATCTCCATGAAGCTCTCAGATAGGAACACTTTGATCCTTCTCACAAAGTTTCTGGGGAGGTCAGATGTATTCTGTCCTCCACAGTAGGACACCTTCTCATGCCAAGCTATCAGTAAGTGGTCTGGTGTTGCTGCAGCATAAAACATTGCAGTGTAAAGCCTGGGTTTCTGGCCACAGTCAGTCAGCATTCACTCCCTATCACTCTGTGATTTGGAGAAGACTGATATCTCACATTGCAACTTAGATGAAGGAGGAGGGGACACTATTAGCTAGCTGCTGCCTCTGCTACTAGCATGGCTTCAGCCTCTGGCACCCTCTCCCTTCTTCCCTCCTGCTCACAGGCTCCTGCAGGATGGGAAAGTGGCACTCTCCCAGGAAGTGGGGTGTGGTGGACACAGGACTCCTAAACCTTCCCTTTAAATGCCCAAAAGCACATTCTACCAGCATTCTACACTTGCTCAGCCTGTAGTTGAACTTCTCCTTATTGGGATCCAGTCTGCAACAGGAACAAGGGGCAGCTGGGTTGCCAAAGATCACTACTGACATTTCCACCTCTGATTTTCCGATTTGGGAAAAAGTCCCAGGGTGCGTCTTTCTAAAGAGACACAAGTTCCTAAAGATGTATGCATCATGCACCTTTCCCTACCATCCCACACTGATATCGGTGAAACAACCTTTGTGATCCACTACCACCTGCAGAACCAGCAAAAAGTACCCCTTGCGGTTTATGTACTCCTTGACAAGGTGGTCAGGGGCCAAGATGGAGATGTGTGTTCTATTATCCCACCGCAGTTAGGGAACCCCACTGTGGCAAAGCCCTCCACCATGGTAACCATGCTTCTCAGAGTCTCTACCTTCCATAGCAGAATGGTATTGATCACCTTGGCTACTTGTATACCGCCCCCCTCCCCCATAGATTTCCCCACTTAGAATTGATTCCAAATTGACCGGTAGGTGTCCGGTGTGGCAATCTCCAACAGAGCAATTGCCACGTGCTTGTCCACGGTCTGAGCAGGTCTCATTCGGGTGTCCCTGCAGTTCAAGGCAGGGGAAAGCCATTCACAAAGTTCCATGAAAGTGGCCTTGCGCATTTGGAAGTTTTGCAGCTACTGTTGATCAGCTCAAAACTGCAGCACTATGCAGGTTCCACCAGTCAGTGCTTGTCTCACAGCATCAGGACCAACATTCCACAGAGTCCAGAGGATCAATTGCCAGCTGTGTTTCCATTTCACTGAATGCAAGGGATTGTCTGATAGGGAAGATTCCTCCTTATCCTTTTCCTGGAATACTGTGCTTGCACTTTCACAATACTGCACCATTAAGTGCAACAAAGTAGACATCAACATTACAATGGTTTTATGCAAAATGAAATCCATGCTTGCGCTACTACAGCATCTGCACAGGAAACCTGGGCCAAAAAGGGCATGAAAAGAATGTTTCCCATTGATCTCAAGCAACTGAGGAGGGACTTGATGAGCACTTTATGGGATGCTGATGATGAACTCATAACTACCGACTGTACAGTTTTGATCCCAGAGTGCACCAGGAGCATAACCGAGAATGCAAAGTGGTGCAGGCACTGTGGGATAGCTACCCACTGAGCATTGCTCTCAAAGTCAATGGCAGATTCCCTAATGGGGATGTGCTACTTCAAAACATATTGAAGTCTTGCACATAATGGGGTCATGGACCTTTGACTGTGCAAAATCGGGACACCTGAACAGAATCAACCTTATTTTGTAGTGTAGACATGGCCTGAGCTTGTGACGTTATTGGGCTTTTGATGTGACTATGCAGATAATTGTTGAACCCACTGTTGTGTATTTGCCCAAAATTTTATACAAAGTGGGCCAAGTGAGGGGCCTGTTGAAAGCCTTTGCTTTGCTGATTCTGTTTATACTATTCATATGCATGTATGAGTTTTGTAGTCGAAGTCTGCGTATTGGCTACGTACTTGTATTTCAAAAGTTTGCTTCTGGGAGATATCAGCTAGCATTGACTCCTATTGTGAAAGGGTGGCTACTCAAGCAGTACTTCACTGGCAATGATCCTTAAGTGTTATTAATACACATCTAAGGAATTTTGGCTGCAAACCTGTAGTCATGTAAGTAGGCAATGGCAGCTTGGCTGAAAAGGACACAGACAAATGACTTGCTCATGTGATGAACTCTACGTTGGGACTCTTGTTAGTCTTTAAAGTGCTACATTGTCCTGCATTTTGCTTCAACTACCCCAGACTAACACGGCTACATTTCTATCACTATTCTACGTTGGGAGGTACTTTCACACAGCAAGAACAACGGGATTCCCTCCATCTGGGCAAGATTCTAAAAAGGGCCCCAGAGATTCCTCCATTTGTCTTCACTCTAGCTCATCACTTCGGAAGCCTCTTTGCTATGAATTGGGCCTGGAAGGACTGATGACCCATCCCGACAAAGGATGTACTCCAGAGACTTTTGAGATAGCAAGTTTATTCCATCTCTGCTAAAAGCCTGCACCAGGAATTTTGTATTTGGTGTACCTAATTTTGTTTCCTAACAATTCTATCTCAACCTTTTCTTTCTTTCTTTCTTTCTTTCTTTCTTTCTTTCTTTCTTTCTTTTAATAAACCTTTAGACTTCAGATTCTAAAGGACTGGCACAGTGTGCTCTGTTGGTAAGATCTAAGATATAAACTGACCTGGGAATGTGGCAGGTCCTTTGGGATTGGAATAACGTGCTGGGATTTGGTGAGATTGGTTTTCATAACCTCTCATCTGTGAAGGTGTGGTACTGATTGTGGCACAGAAAAAGCTGGAGTGTCTAAGAGGGTGATTTTGTGACTTCTTGCTGATCAGTCTGGCAGCTGAAGTGCTCTTTGTGACTGGTTTGATGTGTCTTATATAGTGAAGTACCTGCAGTCTTGGCATGTAAGTAGCCCTGTTTCCAAGCAATTTGCTCTGATTTGACCTCTCAACGGTGCCCCCAGAAACTGTTTTATTACAGTGGCATAGTCGTGCTTGGATTCACAGAACCAGATCAATTAAGCTTTGGACCAGGACCCCACACTATTCTAAATTTGAATTTTGGGATTGAGAGTTTATTAGATAAAGAGAAGTTGCAATGAGTCAACAATGATATGAGGGACTTTTTAAAAATGACCTGGAATATCTGTGTTCCGAGTAAGGAATCACCTTTTGAAAGAAAGCTAAGTGAGAACTGAAATTGTTACTGGCCAGAGATGCTGCAGAAGTAATTAGCGTGCAGGAGGCATTAAAGAAAATGGAGTTGAGTATGAACAAAAACTTGCAGAGATTCATTTAAAGGAGCAGTAAAAGAATGTTGAATTGGAGAGAGAAGCTGCTGAAAAAGAGAAAGAAGCCAAGCAAGCTGAGGAGAGAGTTCCCAGACAAATGCCAGATCAAGAAAAAATGGGAAGAATGGCAGAGATTGTATCCTTATGGAAGTTCAATGTAGAACTGTGTTGGTATATGGTTTGATGATATGACAGATATGTTCAGCCAGGCTAATGTCTTGAACCAGCCCCAACATGTGTACGAATACAACTCTTCTTGTGTCACGTGTAACTATCAGGGAGATTTGTGAAGGAGGTATGTGTGACTCTGGGCAGTTATCTAAATCTAACCAGTTTTACTGTAATCAAGGGGATAGTTTCTCTAAATGTTTGCCCGAGGAAGATAACGGTTTGTGCAGAAAAGCAGTGTAATGTGAATGAGATTTCTGAATGCCTATCTGATGTCTCAGAAGTGAGTCTGGAATGAGATGGAGCACAGGGAGGACCCAGTGATCAGGAAAATGTTTCTCTGGAGCAGACTAAAGTTGATGGTCAAGGTGAAGTCCTAACTGAGGAAGACTTTTTTTTTTAATGGCAGTGGATAGTTGGCTAGTGAAGCTTGTAAAAATAAACCAGAACAAGATACAAATGATTTGCGTAAGGTAGCTCAGTGTGATCAGCCACTGTTTGTGGCGATTAGTAGTTTATCTGCTGGGAGTGACAATCCCAATTTGTCTGTGAAGGAAGCTGTCTCCGTTTCCAGGTGTGTGTCTGAAATCAGCCCCGGGTGCTGGGACAAAGGAGAATTTAAATGTCTCTGGTTGTTTGTCTGTGTTGGACTGCAGCACACTTGGGATGGAAGAGATTCTTCCCAGGTCTTTGTGTGCTGAACGTGCCTCTCAGCCCGTGCTAGCTGAGGATATTGCAGTGACCCCAGAGTTGGTTCTGGATACAACTGGAGCCCAGAAAGGGAAAGCTCCTAACTTAGGGTCTGCTGGGGAGAATAATGCCATAACTTGGTTAAATTCCTATTATTCTATCATGATGACACTCTCAGAGATCAAATTGGATTGTGGTGCCTACTGACAGTGTGAAAACTTGTAGCAAGAAGAAAGAGGTTCCTATCCTTGTGTGTGCTGAGGCAGGTAACTTTCATGATACCAATGAGGAAAGCCGCAAAGGGAAGGAGAACGTCTCTAACCTTTAACCTAGTGATTCTGTTGGCTTGAAAGAGGGCTGTGCAAAACTCCCACCTGATGGGCCAGAGATGATTCTAGGTGTAAGAGAAACTCAGAAGGAGTTGGTTGTGGGCTCAGCAGAGCAATGCCTCTGTAAAGCCACATGAAGATGAAATGCTACTTAAAGAAACTCCTAAGGAAGAGAGTCCTTATGGTAGTTTTCACAAGTAGTTTGCTGTGGCTGAAGGAAGTGGAAGTGATTTGATTGAGTGAGATCAGAAAAAAAGGTCTATCTGTAGAAGGCAACCATTTATTTGTTAAGAAACTTGTTTCAGTTCCTAACAGCCAGAGTTTTCCTGTTAAAAATGACTCCATTTATTTGGGTTTAGAAAGATCCAATGTGGACTGTTTTGAGGAGGTTTCAGGTGAATTTAAAGTTGTTTCAGATGAAGTGGAAACTATCAGAAAGTTTGAACAGTCCCGTGAAGACCAAGTGGCTGTGTTTGACCAGCTTACTGAGAAGTCAGTATGGTTGGGACAGAAATATTTCCATGTTAATTCTGTAAAAGGACAGTGTGTGTCTCAGGCTCAGAGGAAAAACTGGAAACCTGAGAATGCAGCACAGCTATGTGATAAATCCCTGGAGAATACAGGAGATGGCAGATAAACTCCTATCTCTAGACACTATGGACACTTATCTCTTAGGAAACTTAGCATCTGATTCCACATGGGAGCACTGCCTGGGAATGAAAGGACAACAGAACTTGGAATCTGTCAGGCTAGTGGAAAGGGATAGAATGTCTTTAAGGCAGAGATAAGCTATGGAAATGGCAACAGTTAAGAAACTGAAAACTGAGAGAAAGAATATGTCTGTGTTGCCACTTATTACCTGATTGACTGAGGGAGGAAGACTCCATGGCCATTAGCAGCAGAGGGGACACATCCAGCCAGCCCATTGGATTGTTAAGGAAGATCAGAATTTGAGCCAATGGGGCAAGGAGGACGGGGGAAAAAACGCCTTGATTTAGCAAAAGGAAGCCACAGCGTAATCCTAAAAGGCCAGAAGTCCAATGGTATTGAGCCAAAGGAGTGGCATGACAAAAATAATTGTAAATGTGCATTTGCAGTGCATTTGTTCTTATTGCTGATGTTATTTTTTTTTGTAACGAATATGCTGCTGGTACCAACAACTATAAAAATGTACAATGAGCATTATCTTTTGGAAAAACCCTGGAACAGGTTAAGAATGGTACATAAAAACACTATATTAAAAGAGTTTGTACTACAGGCAGTCCCCGACTTACGCGGATCCGACTTACGTCGGATCCGCACTTACGAACGGAGCTTTCTCGCCCCGGAAGTCGGGGCGAGAAAGCCCCGTTCGTAAGCTGCTCCGGTGCCCCTGGTCTGCTGGAGACCGTCTCCAGCAGACCAGGGGCACCGGGCGGGTTCCCGCGCTTCTGAGGCTTTGCCAGAGCAAAGCCTCGGAAGCGCGGGAACCGCTGCTGCTGCCACTTGGGTGCCGGTGCCTGTGGTCTGCTGGGGACCGGCACATAAAAACACTATATTAAAAGAGTTTGTACTACAGGCAGTCCCCGACTTACGTCGGATCCGCACTTACGAACGGAGCTTTCTCGCCCCGGAAGTCGGGGCGAGAAAGCCCCGTTCGTAAGCTGCTCCGGTGCCCCTGGTCTGCTGGAGACCGTCTCCAGCAGACCAGGGGCACCGGGCGGGTTCCCGCGCTTCTGAGGCTTTGCCAGAGCAAAGCCTCGGAAGCGCGGGAACCGCTGCTGCTGCCACTTGGGTGCCGGTGCCTGTGGTCTGCTGGGGACCGTCCCCAGCAGACCACAGGCACCAGGACCCAAGCGGCAGCAGCGGGCGGGTTCCTGCGCTTCTGAGGCTTTGCCAGAGCAAAGCCTCAGAAGCGCGGGAACCCCCGCTGCTGCCGCATGAGACCCGGTGCCTGTGGTCTGCTGGGGACGGTCCCCAGCAGACCACAGGCACCCGGACTGAAGCCGCAGGCGCGGGGGGGTCCCGCGCCTCTGAGGCTTTGCCAGAGCAAAGCCTCAGAGGCGCGGGGAACCGCCGCTGCTGCCGCTTCAGTCAAAGCGGCAGCAGCGGCGGTTCCCCGCGCCTCTGAGGCTTTGCGCTGGCAAAGCCTCAGAGGCGCGGCACCCCGCTGCTGCTGCGGCTCTGCTCCCCGTGTCCCTGGTCTGCTGGGGGGAGGGGGCGCAGCTAGTGTGCTCTCCCCCCCCCCCCCCCCAGCAGACCAGGCTTTTGTTTTGGACTCTGGGGCAGAGCAGCTGGGGCGCTGCCGATTGGTCCTGCAGCGCCCGTGGGCACTTCTGGACCAACCCGGCAGCACCCCAGCTGCTCTGCCCCAGGTCCTGATTCAGCCGCTGCTGGTCAGTTTCAGCAGCTGCTGAATCAGGACGTCTGGGGCAGAGCAGATGGGGTGCTGCTGGGTTGGTCCAGTAGCACCCCAGCTGCTCTGCCCCAGGCGTCCCCAAGTCAGCTTCTGCTGAAACTGACCAGCGCTGACTACAGGAAGCCCCAGGCAGAGTTGCTCTGCCCCGGGCTTCCTGGAATCAGCTGCTGATCAGTTTCAGCAGCAGCTGACTTGGGGACGCCTGGGGTTCTTAAGTTGATTCTGTATGTAAGTCAGAACTGGCCAGTTCCGACTTACATACAGATTCAACTTAAGAACCCCAAGTCAGAACTGGCCAGTTCCGACTTACATACAGATTCAACTTAAGAACAAACCTACAGTCCCTATCTTGTACGTAACCCGGGGACTGCCTGTACTGATATTTCTTAGCTGGTGCCTGTAACTATTCTTGGAATGTCTCAGATGAGAAGCAACGTTCCAGAACTGAGGTGCCGTATGAAAAGGGAAACTGAGGTGCACAGCCATATTGCTTTCATGGCTAAATGACAAGAATCCTACACTATAGAGAACATGAATACTTTGATTTGATGTTAATTCAATATCAAACATGTGCTAAAGCTTGTATGGATAAATTAATTATTTTCTTTAGCTGTAGGCAAGCTCACGAGACATATAGAAATCATGCTGCAAAAGCAGATCCAATCCACTATTTTTCTAACCAAATTGTACCTTGGATTTGTAAGAGAGTTCACGGATATTGTTGTTTCTAGGATAAATCTTACAGTGATGAATCCTGCTTTACACAAACAAACCACTTCTATCAGATATATAGTAGCCCAGTGTCTGTGCGTCTGTAACGCTGACGAACACAGCCATGCCCCCTGGCCGTGTACGTCACCGCCCCGCTCCCGTTCCCCTCCTTCCGTGGCGGCTGGGCTGAGTGTTGCGCGCTCAGCCGGGCCGCCGCTGGGGAGGAGGGGCGGGGCGGTGACATACACAGCCACAACACAAAGCCCGCTATTTCAAAATAAGGGGCTGGGTTATTTTGAAATAACTCTTGCTTTCCATGGGGAATAATGTTTATTTTGAAATAGCGTTTGTGTGGAAGCTCCACTGTGGTTATTTTGAAATAACTACTCCCCAGAGTCATTCAACGTAATTACTCACCAGTGCTTCCTGGGGCTGTAAAGTTGAAGTACCATGTCCACATTAGGGGAGCCTGCCTCGGACTAATTTCCAGGCTTCCCTATAGTGTGGATGCACTATTTCAAAATAGTTATTTCGGGAGTTGTGTCAAAATAAGGTATTTCGAAATGATTGCCTGGTGTAGACATAACCATGCAAAGTAGCTGCTAGCGTTTGGACCACAGGAACTGTGGCCTGGACAGGAGTTGGGCTTACTCTCTTCTCCCTTTTCTGCTGCTTAGGTGTCACAGAGCCTGAATAGAGCAGAGCGAGCCCTGCCGCAGTCCCGGGTCTCTCCCACAGTCCCCCAAAAGAGCCCTCTCCTAGTGCAAAGTGCAGTGTGAACTTAGCTCTCTCCTTCTTCCAGACCAGCTCTGTGGGCATCCGGAGTTGGACTTATCTTAGCAGCAAAGGAATCCTGCCCCAACTCTGGCTCCTAAGGCCAGCATAACCGGGTGGCAGGGAGCTTGGGGATGGTGTCTATTCTTCCTGTGCAGCCACCGCATCATTAACTCAGGCCTGTCTACACCACATGGGCAAATCGACTTATACTGCCTTGTGTCAACCCAGCTGAGGAAGCAACTTCCCTTAAATTTGGCTCCCACTGCCATAAAGCATTTTCCTAATGTTTTAGTGTTATCAAAAATGAATAAACATTCTGAGTGAACAAAAATAACATCTAATATCTTGTCTGTCATGTTGGACCTCTGTGACGAAAGGATACATTTGAGCCCTGAAAATGTTCTTTCAAAAACTCACTTGCGTTGCTGCAACTGCCAGTACAGTGTTTGCCAGTTGATACAGCTTGCGGGATCCCAGTAGTTTAATATGTTTTGGTTTTTTAGTGAGATGTGGCTCATCTTCAGAATTCATTAAAAATTGGCTTAATTCTTTTTGGGCTTTCCTTCAGCCAGATCTTGCTGTCTTTTTGGAGATTTCATGGGCTTTAAGATATTCCAATGTGTCATCTGCTCTTTTTGAATTTCAGACATGTCTGACACTGATTCTGTGACATGATTTAGGCTTCTGCCTGAAGCATTTCCATTTTCATCCATGTTTTGGTTAAATGAAGTTTTGTCTGGATTTCTGACACAAGAGTTGCTATCTAGGATCAGGATATCTATATGAGATAAAGACAGATCTTTTTTTGAAAATAATATATCCCTCATTTTTTCATTGAAACCAGAAAGACTTCTGTAAAAAGAAGAGAGTTTTGGTGTTTCTAGTTAGCAGTTTACACAAGCACCATAAAAGTCTTTCATACTGAAGAATCTTTGTTGTCACTTTGAAGGCATCACAATTGCACTGACACCTACTAATGACACTCTAGTCTGCCTTAGTGGTACCCATAGGACCAGCTCTAGCTCCCTCTGGAGTCATGCACATGTATGGCACCCTCTCAATTCCTTCTTGCTAGTAACTTCGACAGAGGGAAAGAAGGGTGATTCATGGAATGGACATGAACAACACATCTCAGAGAGCAACAGTTACAGAAGGTTGGTAACAATTTTTCTTCTTCAGTTGCTTGCTCATGTCCGCACCATGCTAAGTGACTCCCAAGCAGGATATTTGGAGGCGGGTTCAGAGATCATAGACAACCTGAATGTAACACTGCACTTCTGAAACCAGCAGTGTCTCGAGCCTGGTGGGGGATGATGGGATGATGCAGTGGGATGGGAAGGTATGCACCCAAAACCAGGTTGTGACCCTGAAGATGTCCCGAATCAGTACCAGCTCAACGAATGCTGCTGATGAAGCCTGGGCTCGCGTGGAACAAGTGGTCATGATGGCCAGAGGTGAACTTTTGTGTACTTATAGCAAGCCTGGATACAGGCGATTATCCAGGATGAAATTCTTTGGGATGACACAGGCAGCCCTATCATCCTTTATGCTACTATTCCAAAGAGTTGTGTGGACTTGTGAAAGGACTTAGTTCTCTGAACATAGAAGGCAAGGGCCCACCCTACATCCAGCATATGAAACAGATGTTCTTCAGTGGTCTTGTGAGGTTTTGGGAAGAAGACAAAGAAAAAATAACCTGGTAATTGTGGAATTGCAACACCACCTTTGGTAGGAACACCTTTGGGGTGCAGCTGGACCTTGTCTATGAAGAACACTCTCTAGGGGGATTCTGATGGAAGGGCTTTGAACTCAGAGCCCCACCTAGTTGAGACAATCCCCACCAGGAAGATGACATACCAGGAGATAATCTGCAGGGAGCATGATGTTCATGACTTGAAGGGGGACTACCACGAGCCTTGACAGGACCAGATTAAAGTCCCATGGAGGGATCAGTTTGCAAACCTGAGGGTAGAGTCTCTCCAGCCCCTTAAGAAACCTGACCGTTATCTCGTTGAAGAACAGTGATTTGCCATTCCCTGGAAGATGGAAGGCAGAGTTGGCTGCCAAGTAAACCTTAATAGCTGAAAGAGCCAAACCCTGATGCTTTAGGTGGAACAGATAGCCCAAGACAGACTGCAGTAAAGATCTGTTTGGAGGCCCAAGTGAAATGTTTCCTCTTGGCCAGGTAGATAGCCCAATGAAAGGCTTTCTATTACTTAGCAAGATCTGTCAAAGCTGATATGAGTAGGCCTGTCCCCTTCAGGGTTCAGCCATACAATAACCATGCAGTCGGGTGCAAGGAGGTGAAGAAACCAGCCATGGTCTTGTGAAATCAAGTGTGCAAAGAGTGGAAGTGGGAGTGGAGCTGCCACTAAGATACCCAGAGGCCTTCTGAACCAGTGCTGGCATGGCCATGCCGGTGCTATCAGGCTAGCCTTCACTTTGTTCCATTTGTTTTTTAGAAGGACTTTGTGAACCAAAGGGGTGGGCGGGAAGGCATACCACAGGCCGTAGGCTCACAAGAGCAGTAAGGCATCAGTGAGGGAGCCCATGCTGTGCCTGTGCAGTGAAGAGGATGGATGGCATTTCCTGTTTTGTCTGGCAGTGGAGACTCCCACCTCTGGAAGATGACACTGTGGACCTCTGGTCGAGGGGCAAAGGATCTGCTGAGACAATACATTTTGAGCCCTGGGGAGCTGTGATGCCTCAAGGTGAATGGCATGTTCACAGTTAAGACCCACAGTCAGAGCTTCCTGGCACAGGACCAGAGATGGAGAGTCTCTCTGCTTGATGTGAAACACTGAAGCAGAGTTGCCTCTCAGGACCTGCACCACTTGGAGCTCTGGAGAAGGAATGTCTGGCTTCTTCTGGGACCAGAAGCCCTGAGTCCTGAGACTATCAAGGTGGGCTTCCCATCCCAGATCTGACAGGTCCAAAACTAGTAGTCTCAACAGCTGAGGGGCAGCAAAGGATACCCCTTCCATTACAGATTCTGGGTCTCTCCACCAGGTCGGCAAAGCAAGGATTGGAGGCAGAATTGCGAGTATTAAGTCCAGGTGGTGTTTGCTCAGGGAGTAGACTGACAGCAGACACATCAGGAGGGGTCTGAGGCACAGCCTTGCATCACGAACGTGCATGCTGCCATGTGTCCCAGTAGTTTGAGGCAAATCTGAGCAGTCATTACTGGGTGGATTGTGACCTGGGAAATCAGGCCATATACAGCTCAGAATCTGGTAGAGGCGGCTTCGGCCTGGGCTGAGTCCAGCCCTGCTCTAATGAACTCTATTCTCTGAGCTGGCACCAGGGCTGACCTCTGCTTGTTTTCAACAAACCCAGCACCTGGAAGGTGGCTGTGGTGGTGCTGATGCTGTACCGGACCTGCTCCTGCAACTGACCTTTGATCAGCCAGTCGCTGAGGTACGAGTAGATTTGCATGCTTCAGTGAAGAAGGCTGCTACCACTGTCATACGCTTTGTGAAGACTGGTAGGGCAGCTGAGTAGCCAAAGGAAGAGTGGTGAATTGGTAGTGGAGTTGACAAGCTACAGACCTGAGAAATCTTTTCTGACTGCAAAAGAGAAAGATGTGGAAATAATCATCCTTTTGGTCGAGGGTGGTGTACAGGGATCTATTGAGGGAAAGATGGCGGCAGGGAGCTCATGTGGAGGTGACACAGGTCCAGAATGGGCTGTTCATGCCCTTCCCCTGGCTTTCAAAGTTAGGAAACATCAGGAGTAAAACTCCTTTCCTCTCAAAACTTTGAGGAACCTCTTATATGGCCCCTCCCCCCTCCATATGGGTGAGAAGCTGCCCATGAGAAGGACCCCTAAAAGGGGAAGAGGTGGGAAGGCGGGATAGATGAACATTGGAGGATATAACTAACTTGTTACTGTACTCAGCATTGCACTGTTCGATATCATGCTGAAGGACAACAGTGCTGGGGGAGTGCTTTGCACGGATGTTGTGTTCGGTGCCAATTCAGAGCACCCCAAGCCTGGCCTGAGAGTCACCTCCATAAGAATGGCCTTCAGTTGAAAGTCACGATTCTTTCTTGTGCGAGGTTGGAAGTCCCTACAGATCTGGCACTTCTCTCTAATGGGAGACTCCCTCAGGCACTTTGGACAGCTAGTACCTGGGTCACTCACTGACATCTGCTTGCCCCATGAAGCATATGGCGGCTTGAATCCCAGGGACAGGAGCATGTGCAGTCCTTGAAATAAGCATTACATTTTTAAACAGATTTTTATTGCTGTTTGGAAAACCTCTGGGGCGAAAGGGGCCAGATTTTACCATTTCATTTTTAAATCAAGAAATTCAAGTTATTATTGAAGGCAATTTTCAACTTCTCATCAGGACAAGAATGTGTGTGTGTGTTTTATACACGGTTCTCCTGGGCTTAGAAGTAGAAAAGTTAAACATATTCTGTAGGTGTTGCTGCAGTCCAGTTACATAGCCCACATATAGATTTAAAAGGACCCTTGCATCCATTTGGAACAATTTGCCATGGGCTGTGCTGAATTCTCCATCACTGCACATTTTAAAGTCAAGATAAAATATTTTTCTTATATTCTCTAGTTCAAAAGAATTAATTCAGGAAGTCCTATAGCCTATGTTTCGCTGCAGATCAGACTAGTTGATCAGAATGATTCCTTCCGTCCTTATAATGTCTGAAGACATTAAAAACATACAATTTTACTTAATGTTATTAGCAATTTAGATTTTAAAATATTTTAAGAAAATATTTTTACTATATATTTGCATTTTCTATACAACATCTGGCATGAATGATGAAACAAGGCTATTCAGTTTCACTTTTCTTTATACAGGTTGAACCTCTATAATCCGGCACACACTGGTCCGGCAACATCTGTGGCTCGGCATGATTTTAGTTAGCCGAATGTCTGCTTATCATGGGCGTGGCCAAGTTTCCTGTGGTCCCATAATGTCTGTTTGTAGCCACCAGACCTGGCTCTCAGTGTTCTGGGCTGTTATTTAGGGTTTAATTAGAGCTAACTGTCTTCTAAGAACCCAATAAACAGTAGAAGTGTTGGTAATGCTGCTAGACAATATTAAATCTTCTCTGATATGGCAAATTCTCTGATTCAGCACCGGTCAGGTCCCAAGGGTGCTGGACTAGAGAGATTCAATCTGTAGTTAATTTATTTCTGGCTACAATGCAGCAGCACAATGGTGGAGTGTTTGGGAGCATTTATATTATTGAAATGTTTTATATAGATGCTTTAAATAACCAGAATGACCCTAAAATGAAGCTGCTTTTCTTGAGTATGAACAAGTGATTAGCTAAACCCAGCAAGGGCACCATTTTGGGAGGGCAGGCGGTAGTGGTGGAGGGAGGGTCTACAGCCGTATGCATTGGAATGCTGCTTGCTCTTCTCTCTCTTGCTCTCATGATCAGAAAACATGAGGAAAATATGTAACTTGAGTCACATCTCTGCCCTCTCCTCTCACCAGCCGGGCGGGAGAGGAATGCACGCAAGCTGTGTACTTTTCCCTCGCTCCCGGATAGTCAGGGGAAGGGGAAGAAGAGCAAGCAGCATTCCGGCAGACACAGCTATAGCCTCCGCTCTGCCCTCCTGAAATGACACCCTTGAAATCCAGCTTCAATTATGGCTACAAGTTCAGGACTTTATAAACAAAATACACCTAAAAACCTCTCTCATCACCTTCCTTATTTACTTCTATTCTTCATAATTACATAGCATGGCAAGATATTTATGGTATTTTAAGGGATGGTTTTCAATTAATTCATGTTGACTTTGTTTTGCAGTGGAAAAATAAAGTTGATTATGGAAGTCTGGGCTGGAAACTAGATTTAACAATTCTACATTTTTAATACGGTTGAATCCTTCTATTCACAAAATAAATGGGATGATATAAAATAATGCATAGGGTAGCTATCTGATCTAGTAGCAAAATATGCCTTTGGCTGTGCTAGAAAATGGATTGTGTTCAACATTCCAGCTGGGAGTAATAGCAGTGACCTTCATGTTGAATAGTACTTCTAGTAAAAAAACTTCTCCTGGACACCAAGCAGGAACAAATAAAGAAGCTGGAATGGAATTAAAACTTTACGGCACAGTTTCTTAACCACAATACCATGGGTGAAAGACCTAGGATCAAGTATTTGTTTAGAACATTACAGCTCCTTTGGTGATCAGACAAAAAGTCATTGCATGTCTGCTCTGAGGAAGCCCAGTCATAGCACCAGAATCATCAGCTGACATTAGAATGGCGTGTGATGGCATTTCACGTTACAAAGGGAAGATCGACCTGCAGAATGTGGACAGATTCAGCATTTCAAATTCCTTTTTGAATACCACATGCTAGTTCCACAGCTCTGCAGAGATGAAATTCTCAGTTGAAAGTACATGTAGCAATTTGAGGGGGGCGGGGGTGGGGAGAAAAGGAAGGCTTATTTCAAAGCAGAGTTTTTCTCAGGGCAAGGGGCTCGGATCCTTTACCATTGCACTTCTACCCAGATGGGCATATCCAAGACATTACTCTATAAATAGTTCTCACACTGTTTTTTTATATATGTGCTCTGCAGCGTTGATATCACACAGAACACCATGTATCATTCAAAAATGACCAACTAGGTCAATAACATAGGTAATCATTCTTAAAACATATGGTGTGAACATAGGTAATACTAAGTACTGAATTCATCTGGATTCTACAGTCTTATTACTCTCTCACTGCATGAGTGGCAGATGTGGATGAAAAATTTGAGTTAGACTTTGCCTAGGGAAGACAGTGGCAGTTACTTATTGTTGGGGAATACTTTTAGTGGAATTAAGGGAGGCAGTATCCATACAATCTCCAGACACATCTGTCGATTGCCACAACAGTTGACAGTCTCTGTATCCTACTGGATGCACCAAGGTAGATTCTGATAGCTAATGGGGTCTGTACTGCATTTTCTCCTCATCTTTGGCTTCCCATCTTTCCTCGTTAGCACAGGCCTCAGAATCATTATCCCATGCCTTTGCTATCTCTAAGCTCAACAGCTGCAGCATGCTCTTAGGGCTACCTTTCAAGGTCATACAGAAGCCTGTTTTTTGAATAGGAATGAACACATTCCTTTGCTCCCTTCTCTGCACCTGCACATCAACAGGTAGCCAGAGTAATTTTAGATGTTGCTTATAAGCTTCTAGGCCCCAAATGGCTTGTAATTCATCAGTCCCAGCAGAGCAGTTAAGACAGGAGTAGTAGGCAGCATGAACACCTATTTTCCAGGACCCAGGTTAGATCTGTCTCTGGGGAAGGCCCTAGCACTTGAAGCTCACTCCCTCTGGTGGTCCACCAGAGCCTCAGTTTGGCAGTCTCTGGGAACAACATAGGTGCAATTATTTGGCCAGTACTTTTAGTTAATTTTCCACCCTCTTATCACAGCCTGCTATCAGGAAGGTAATTTGGATAGAGCAGTGCTCTCAAGTTACAGAATTGTATATCCCCCTTCCCAAAAAAAGGGGGTTATACAATTCTGTATATGCCACCACTTTTTGTTAATAGCACCTTGTTGTTCGGGTCACACTGTCGGTGACTGAAAAAAAACCTTTCCACGTCCAAGTGCGGGTCTCTGAATTATCTAGATTGTTATTGGTCTGGCAGCAAAGAGAAGGAGAGACCCACCCCCGCATTTGTGTGTCTTATTGATCAGACTGGGTTCATTAACTCAGACACAAAGCTACTCATCTAAATGTTTGGGAAGCAGCTAAAAATAGTGAGTCAGTTCAGTAGCACCTCATCAGAAAATCTGGATACCTACACTTCTCACTGTGCCCCTCCCTCCAAAGGCAGAGCCATTAAGCAAGAAAATAAGGAAGTCACGTTTATTGAAACTTCTTCGCTATTTAGGAGGTGGAGGTGTCTCAAGATCTCCAGCATGCAGATAGTATTTTACTTTCTTGCTTGTGATCCAGACTGCCCGGCTATTTTTCCCTGATACACCTTGAAACTGATCCAACAGTGTCCATGCTTCATTTTGACTTGAATGGGACTGTTCATGTGCTTAAAATTAAGAGGTACTTACATCCATTGCTGAACTTCCTCAGTCTCAAGTCTGTCTCTGCCAGTGCAGGACTGTCATTTACAGTACAATTTCTAAAGCTTTGTTGAGTTTAATTTTCAAATCCAATTTTTTCTCTTTTAAACAAGTACTGGGAGACTATAATTGGCTATAGTATTATAACCCGTCTTTTCAGGCCTTCAAACTTTGGAAGAGGCAAGATCCTATGAACTAAAATATTGTACTTAATAAGAATCAAAATATTAGTCTGTTTCTACAAACCAAATTCTATTCTCAGATATATACATGCAGTCAACTCTCAAATATCACTGAAATTTGCGTATGCCTATTGGAAGGCAGCATTTGACCTTCTACTTGTATTACACCTCAGACACCTGAAACTTTTCTTTATTTGCTTAGGAAAATATTGTTCAAAAAGGTTGAATTGAAGGTTTTCCGAAAGCGTGTTCAGTCTCTCCAACCTGTCTAAAGAGTGTCGATAACTGCTCCAGTATCGGCAGGATAATTCAGCAATGTACTTACCAACTTTAGCGGCGAGGAGTCCTGTGGCACCTTATAAACTATAGTTTATAAGGTGCCACAGGACTCCTCGCCGCTTTTGCAGATTCAGACTAACACGGCTACCCCTCTGATACTTACCAACTTTACAATGTTAATACTGGGTTATGAAAACAAAACATGGGCAATATACTTGAAAACAAGTTTATTAGTCTTTTATACCCTGTCTGGAAAATTAAACTAATGTTTAAGCAATATGGATAAACCACTGGAGTTCATCAAACCTAGGCCGTGATGCAGCAAAGCACTTGCATCCTGAATGCAGGACTATTACATGCTTAAAAGTTATTCATGTGCAGTGCTTTGCTGGAGCAGGGGCTTATTACAAGATTACTATACACCTCATTCACCCAGGCTGCTTGAGTCCCCACCAATTGTTCATGATGTTCGCTCCAGCACAGTCTCCCAATTAACTTAGAATAACAGGGGGAAAACAATAGGAATTCATCAGCAGTCTTCCCCCTCCTCAGTTATAAAAGTCACTCCTTGTCACGGAAATCCCTTCCAGTTCTGCACACTTCTTTATTTCTTGTTCAAAATTGGGTTTTTTGCTCATTCATTGTACTTAGCCAATTTTAGCCTGGGTATAATGTTCATGGATTGAAGTTCTTGGAATAACAGCTTACAGGCGTATGGAATGCGCAGGGACGATACATGGCATGACGATTTGCAGTAATGGCACCTAGGGAAACAACAAATAAACAAAGTAATTGCTGGTTTACACATGAAGCTCTGCTGCAATCATCAAATAGTTCTTGCAACCCACTGCACTTCAATACATTTTCTATGGCAGCGATCTTAGAACATAATAAGCCCTCTGGCCTGTTACAGACATGCACATCCTTAAATATTGGAAGTTCCTAAATAATCGCATTGAAGCCAACAAGATTATTCATGTGCTTACAATTAAACCTTTGCTTTGCTGGATTGGGAACTGAATACTCAGGATCTTGTAAGACTGGGCACTATATCCCGATTGCACACGGGGAATACCAGCACTGAAGAGACAGCGTTACATAAAGAGTGGTCAAGAGGATTCAAAATTTTAACATTTCTAATTGTTCAGTTTCCATTCAATTGTTCAGCTTCTACTAATTTTCAAAACTGATACTGCAGGGAGAAGGAGCCTTCACCCTTAGTTTTCTCATCTGAGATTTCTCCCATTACCGAAAAATATCCCAGACCCAATCATACAACGTACGATTATGCTGAATATTTCTCTCGCCTTTGGCCTTCACAGACAAATAAGCAACCAAAGCAGTGCAGATTGCAATTGAAATGGGAAATTAGTGGAGCAGCCTTTAAATAGATATTCCCACCACTGGTCACTCAGGGTAACAGAATTTTATGGTAATTTAGGGAGTTTTTCTTTTGTTTGCTGTATAATTATTTTTAGCACATTTGTGCAACTGGGCAAGTCAAATAAATTAGAATGAAAATGCCCTATGTTCAACAGCCTAATATCAAACTCTCACATATTCTACAGATTATTTTACACAGAGATAAGAACCAGCAACATAAAATTTAGTATTTACTCCCTCTCACTCTCATCTTACACATCACATGGAGAACTGCAAACTCTTCTTCAGTTATCATTTCTACTTTCCCATTTCTCATTCTTCATTCATCCATTCTGCGTAATACTTTATACAGTTTAGAAAGCAATCCACTGAGGAAATTCAAGGACTGAGGAGTCTGTAATAGGCTATCCATATTTTCAACCTCTAGAGGCAGGTTCAAGTCTTGTCTCAGATCATTAGGCCCTAAACTTCCTATTTGATGGCTGAATAGTGATAGAAATGTAGCCGTGTTAATCTGGTGTAGCTGAAACAAAATACAGGACTATGTAGCACTTTAAAGACTAACAAGATGGTTTATTAGGAACCCAATGAGGAAGTGGGTCTGGCCCACGAAAGCTCATCACCTAATAAACCATCTTGTTAGTCTTTAAAGTGTCACATAGTCCTGTATTTGATGGCTGTTTGCTTGTAGACTCATTCCAATGTCAATGGGAGTTGATTTGGCACATGGATATTTATTTCTACTTTGGCGGTCAGTCCACAAAGGCCAGACTTTGTTTTACCTTAAACCCTCTGAAACTCAACTTCAATT
Organism: Pelodiscus sinensis; assembly: GCF_052426305.1. Classification (NCBI taxonomy): domain Eukaryota; kingdom Metazoa; phylum Chordata; order Testudines; family Trionychidae; genus Pelodiscus; species Pelodiscus sinensis. The sequence goes on from NC_143052.1 coordinate 98,786,513, forward strand.
AGGACAGAATTTGGCACAGAGACTATTAACTAATTTCCCAGTTCCAGTGATAGCTGCTCCATCTGAGTCAGAAGGAACCAGTGCCTGAATAATGAGGAGTTCTATAGTCTCTTACCAATCCCTGGAGCCATTCAGAGTGCATTCCCTCCCCACTTACCTGGTCACTGATGTCAACTAATTAAAATGTATGGAAATGTTAACTAATGTTTGCCAAGCACTTTGAAGATGAAAAGCACTACACAAATGTTAAGTATTATTCCGGAAATATATTTAAAGTGTTAATCAGTTGGCTTCATAACTTAAAGACTCAATGGCTTTCTTTAAAGTGAACATGCAAAATAAGATTAGGATTTAAACCCTCTAAACAGGAAAACATTAAAAATTAGTCAATTTACCAGCCAGAATATCCCAGCAAGCCGCACTGTCCACAGACATCCACTTCAAAGGCATCGCTTGAAATCATCAGTCTCTCTAGCAAAAGCATGCTGGCTCCATAACCTATTAAACAATCTCGTTCCATTTCTCCAAGACGTAAACCACCGTCACGTGATCGACCTTCAGTGGGCTGCCTTTGAAATAAGGAATTTTAAAAATACAAAAAATGTTTCTGGAACATATGTCCTCAAATTTCAGGAACACATTCTTTAAAGAATTGCACTAATAGGCTTAAGTTAAAGGTTTATAACTATAGGGGAAATCCTGCCAACTTTTATTCATGCAACTAGTCCTTACTCATGGGTGAGTAATATGTAATAGTCACATGCGTAAGGATTGCAGAACCCAGACCATAATTTTTTATTTCACATATTTGGTTGAATAAATGCAAAAAATCTTGAATTTTCATTAGTCAAGAATACAGCTACAACTTAATAGACGGATGAAAGATTAATCAACATCATAGTTAAAGAGCATTCAAGCACTGAAGTTTTATTATCCACCCAAATAAAACAGGAGTCAAAAAACAGAGAGTGAACCCTCAAATTACTATGTTTTCAACTGGGTATATATTATAGTTAATTGGATTTAGAAAAAAATATTCACACCTCTGATAAAGTTTTAATGAATCATTTGACACATTTAGAAATGAAAAAAACATACTGGAAAAACAAGATGTTAGTTTTAATATGACTTTTTTAAAAAGTAAATTAACTTTTACAGTTTTAAAAATTTACTGTCACTTTAAAACACATATTAAATGGGGACACCTGTGTTTTACGCATCACTTGAAATATTTTAAAAGTTGAATTATACAAACAGATACTCCAGGAATCCCTTTTTGCCAAGTCTTTTATATAACTCATAACACAACAGCTAGAAACACTACGATCCTCCTCCAGTGTTCTCTTGGTCTCTCAGAGCTAGGTAAAACACATGAAATTTGCAATATGTCCTGAACAAACATCAATATTTAGGACCCAAGACAGCAAATTCCAAGATACAGGACCCTTGTTAACAAAGCCTGGCCTCCTGCTGCCTCTCTTTTGTGTGTGTTAACAACGTATTATTAAACTGGAAATAATTTAAAAAGATGTTTCTCAACATTTACCCAGTTTGCAGAAAAGCAAAACATACTTAAACAGATTTGCTGTAGAGTCAGTATTACTTGTGATTCTGATGTACTAGCACACTGCAACAATACCTGGGATACAACAGCAGCTGGATGATAAAAAAAAAACCCAACTTTAACAAAATGTAATAGAAACATTTAAAAATATCATAATGTGTTAAACCGCACAATCTACATGCAGTGCCTAAATCATTACAGTATCATTTAAGTAATTAAGAAGAAAAGCTATATTTTATCTTAAATACTTATTTCTGTATCTTTTATCTTCACTGAAGAATAGATATTAGCCTCCTGGTTTTCCACTCCCTGAAGATAATTCTCTTGCATGCAGTTTTAATATTGTCTGTCCTGAGCAATTTGCTAACCAGAAAGTAACCACCAGAATATGCCACATATGGTGGTCCTAAAGCACAGGGTTTTACCTAGCTCATGGAGCTGGATATCTGGATTCTTTGCGTCACTGGAGTGATACAAAGCAACCACTGTGTACTGGCAAATCAGGTCTGCAACTTTTGTAGTACTGTATACATATTTTGTGTCTATTAATTCAAATTATTTTATTTCTGCACTAAAGATGTAATTTTAGAGTGAAAAATCATTCCAGAAATACATTGCCTGAATATCTAATTATCCTGTTTAACTACAAAAAGTTATCTTAGTTACTAGATTAAATGGATCTTGGTAAGGTTTAAATTGTATTTACTTGCTGAAGTAGTCTTTCCCTTTTTCCTCTCATCACTTAGGGAATGTAAAGCTAATCTGTTTGCAATTCAAATTGTCCTTCCATTCACGTAACTGGTTTCATTTTCTTCCTTCTTGTGACACTAGGAAGAATTTGTTTACATTTTAACATCCTAGTTCTCACCCATCTGGATGCTGGCATCTTCATTGCTCAGATGTTGCTTTAATGACTGTGGTGTATGGTGCTTATCCAGCAAGGCTATGAGGATCAAATTTTGAAAGATATTTGAACAAAGATGCACCTAGGTATCTAAGCACCCTAGAAACTTAGCTGCATCTTTCAGGTGCCTAACTACATTTGAAAACCTATGTCTGAGTCCCCCAAACTCCAAGTTAATGGAAGGATGAGATTCTGGAAAAAAACATACACTCTTTCCTTTCCAGTCCTTAAAAAAAGCTAGTCTTTAAAGTAAAGCAGCTAAGCAAGGGAACAGACAGACTTGCCGGGCCCTTGGTCAAGTGTGTGTCTGTCTGTGTGGCTCCATGGACCCAGAAGAGACAGGGCCTGAGGTGGAAGGTGCAGGAGCTCCAGCAGCAATTTAACGGGTCCAGGGCTCCAGCTGCCTGTATCAGAGGCACCGGGGGAGGGGGAGGAGGCTGCTCTGGCAGCGGCTCCTGTCCACAGGGCTCCCAGTAGGGAGCTGGGTGGTGGAGGCCCGGGCTGGCCACACTCAGGTGCTGCTCCAGCAGCAGCCACAGGCCACCACAAACAGGGGCTGGTGCCAGGCCAGCCCCTGCCCATGGCTAGCCCTATCTGCTGCGAACAGGGGCTGTTTGCTGGAGCAGCTTCTATTTGCAGCAGACAGGGCTTGCAGCAGGCAGAGGCTGCTGGACTCAGTGCGAGCCGGGACTGAGCAGACCTGTCTTGTACTGGTCCGGGACATTGCGCATCTACGTTTTAAATGTAGTAAGAGCCGCAGCATGCGTGGGGCTCCCGGAGCTGGCAGGAACCAGGACTGCTCAGTGCCAGCTCCAGGCAGCTCCCGGAGCTACCCCTGCTGCAGCTCTGCACAGCCGTCCTCATCAACTAATCGATGCAATTTGTATCAACTACACAAATAGATAACCGCAATTTAACATTCCTGAAATGAACCCATCTGCTTCCTCAATGCATAGCAACAGTTAAAAAAAAAAAAAAAAAAAAAAGCAAAACCTGATGCTTAAGACAATGGAGGCTGCACAGAATCTTTAGGACCAGTGATGTCTGAAAAGGAAAGAACATAGCTTTGAATCTCAGATCTCAGGTGGAGTTTTCCACAGCTATAAAGATATAGTTTTATATAGCAACACTAAGCACATTTGATCTGGAAATGATTGAGACGATATCCAGTGAACCTCACAATGAGAATGTCATTTTTATAGGGTTACTGTTCAAAGCACGGAGCCACATTTGAAGAGACGGTTAAGTCCACTCTGTCCTTGTAAAATGCAACAGATGAAGAAATGAGTGTGAAAGTCTGGATCTCATTCTCTTAGCAGAGGTGGTGGTAATAAGACGAGATGAATTAGTGGAGAAAGACAGTTTCTAAGATTAGTTATGAGGCAGCTTAAATAGAACAATCCACTAGCTTCCTCAAAGGCAAGTAAAGAGCTCAGTGTACAGAGTACAATGCCATTTAGTGAAGCAGGTGAAACAGCTTGTACAAAAAAAGTAGAAAAGGCTAAGAAAAATCATGTCATGATACCTCTGGATGGTCGGTGCAGCTAGGGCTGGGGAAGGCAGACCTCCAGCCCCACCTCCAGCCCTGCCCCCTCTGCTGAGGCCCCACCACAGGGAGGGGAGGAGGTGAGGCAGCACACCAAGTGCGCCTATCACCACCATGGGAAGGGCAAGAGGGGAACGTTCCCGCCCCAGCCTCCCCAGCCCCAAGCACTGGGGAGGGAGGAGCCCTCGTGGTCAGAGCCTCCCCAGCCTGGAGCACCAGGGAAAGTGGAGGGTGCGTGGTTGCAGCCTCTCTGCCCCAGAGCACAGGGAGAGTGGATGCTGGGGACCACAACACTCTGCCCCCAGAATGCCTACAGCAGGTGCTCTGAGGGCAGTGTGGGGGCAGGGTCATGCCTGGTGATTTGGGAAGGCAAAGTCTTTCCCCACCTAGGCTACCAGACACCCATGATGATACCATTGTCTTAAAACAGAGAGAGACTGCAGAACTGGAATTTATATACAAGTTTGACACTGTTACCCTGGGCTTGAATAAAGACATTAACTGACTGGCACATTAGAAAGCCTATTTCTCCTGCCTTTAACATTTGCATTTCCACATCAAAAGCTATGAATGGAACACATCCAGCCCACTTAATTAGCCTCATTAACATGGATCCTACAATTAACAGGTACTTCTTTTGCTGTTATACACACCTTGGTTTCTGTTATTTCCACTCTAATTCATCTGATGAAGTGGGTTTTACCCACAAAAGCTCATGATTCTATATATTTTTGTTAGCCTCTAAGGTGCCAACAGGACTACTCATTGTTTTTTAAACACCAATATTACTCTGAGATTAAGCTCACAATGTAGTAGCTCTAGCAGGTAATATAAACATTTGGGGAAGCAACGTGAAACCAGATCATAGAACTCAGATAAGAAAATGATCCCATTAATAAAGCTGTGGTTTTCCTAGCTACTGGTGTACAAGCTTTCATTATGAATATGGGTGGTCTGTGAGCTTTGCACTGCCCAAGAAAAAGAATGAGGCAGACAGATCACTAGTGATGCACCGGTACTATTACCAGTGACAGTACCACTCTTGCCTGTTGCTCAAATTGGAAAGAGATGGGGATCGGTGGTAGTGCTATGCTCTCTCTTCTACTGCTGCAGGTTGGAAATTTAAAAAAGGAACAAGTTGGAATACTGTCATAAGACTTCTATTCATTTCCCTCCCCAGTTCAAGCAGCGGTACCTTTGACTTTCTTGCATAAAACACAAGACAACTTGCATGCCTTATCCAAAACAGATCGCACTGGAAAAATGAATGCACAAGAAGTGTTTGCAGTGAAGAACAAGAAACAGTGTATACATCTGCATCAGGTAAACCAGAGATAAATCCACTTCTTCACTCACAGAATCATTAAATCAAGAAACCTCTTGGAAGCTGGCATTGATAAGTCAGACTTTTTTAGCTATGCCAAGGGAATTACAGAAATAGATGTAGTAGTTCTACACTCAATGCTAATAGGCTTGGAGAAGCAAGATGAAAGGAAAGATTAAGATTATGGAACATGTTTATTCAAGAGGAAAGCCAGCTGAAATCATACACGGACTTTTATTCGGGTGTGGAAGATTATAAAAAGGGAACAGTGATCAATTGCTGTCATTTGTTAACAATAATGGATCAAAAGGTAATGGTGCTAAGATTCGATGCACACTCAGAAATAGCTCAAGAACTGATACCTGCCTCCAATTCCTTATTTTACAGAAATATTGTAGTAAACATGACATTGCAAATCGTATTCTAAGAGCACAGGAAAATTGCTGCCAACTGTTGTCAAGGTAAGATTAGTTAGTTGAATATGGTTCCAGAACATATTTTGGAATTATCTTCACTAGTGATATTCAAGACTAGACTGAACAACCAAGTAACTGACAGGATTTTGGGACCATGCAAGCAATCCTACTATGATGCAGAGAGATGGACTAGAGAGAGATCCATTAGAGGTCACTTCCAAACATAAATGATTCAGTGATATAAGATTCGGTAGCCTGAGACGGAATCATCAACTTGAAGGCTGAATGAGTAGACATATAGTTAATAGCTGAAGGGGATGAGTTGTTTGGTCGCAGGGCAAGAAGCCAGATACATTCAATGGAAGCAGAAGATTTCCGAGTCCTTGAATACGTAGATGGAAGCAGTAAATCTCTAGAAGCATACTACATTACATACACACTTTTTCCAAACACATCCTTTGACTCCTAGACCTGAAACTAAAGACTAGACACCAAGATTGCTCCTGATGGAGTGCAGTAGTATAAGTTTGCCCATGTTTATTCCAGGGGAAAGCTAGATGAAAGCAAACATGAGTGCAGAAAACAGAATTCATATTTAGTGCAATAATAGCCAAACCACAAGAGCAGAGGAAGCGTTATCAGATCTTTAATGAAACAGCTGAAAATGGAGAATTACCATAGGCTTCTTTGTAAATTTTGACTCTGATGAATCACACGGTTTGCTGAAATTGCCAACAAGCACCACACAGAAGAACAGCAGAAAGGTCAGAGATTAGTAAATACAACCTTGGGATGTAGATCTCTCTTGGCCATACCCCAGGGACTGAGGTATGGCCGAAAAGGGAAATTACACTGAATTGTAGCCAGTTCTATTCATTTCAATTTAAAAAAAGCAAAGGTTTATATCCCAACTTTAAACTATGTAAAAATCCCAATTTTTTCTTCCATTCACACTCTGCATTGCAAAAAGACTACAGTTAAATCAAAAACAGAAAGGGAAAAAGCTCTTAAAATGCCAGAGATGACAGAAACAAAAAAACAAAAACAAAAAACAACAAAAAAAGAGAGAAATACTCTTAAACAACCCCACAGGCCTAGATATCAGTTATGTTTAAACATCACCCATTGAGTCCCAATGTTTATATTTCCCCAGACAACAATAGTGTGAGAAGCCTTAACCTGAACTGTACAACATAATTTGGATTTGCAAACTAGTTTCCTCCTTTTGCAGTTTCACAAGAGTTCTGTTTTTTCACAATATTAAACAAGAAACATAAAATATGTTGAATGCCAAGAGACAAAGCGCCATATCTGGTGAGTGAGCGTAACACTTCTCTGATTATATTTCAAGTACTCAGCATATATTCTTCAACAATACCTGGTAAGCACAGCTCTAGGTCCTCGAGCTCTGGCATGCATCTTATCCAACACCATATGCTTTAGTTTCTGATAATATACAGGACCAAAATAGATATAGGCTTCCAAGGGTTCTCTAAAGGAATGAAAACAAGCTCAATATTCTTAGCTCATTTGCATCGTAAGATATGAAACAATTTACTAGTAAGGAACAGTGAGAAAGCCATTTGAAATAACCAAGAGCCTTATATTATTTAAAAAAATGCATTTGGACTTTAGGACACTTTGCAACAGAGTCAAGAATAAACTTCTGGAGAATAGCTTAGTAGTACTTCCTCCTAACAGTACAGCACATTACAGTACATTCATGTGAAGAATAAGGCTCTGAACTTGCAACTGCTAGCATGGGGGCAGACTGGTGTGCCATCTGACTTCAGTGAGGCTGTCTGGGTGAATTTCATCTGTGCGCTCGGTTGGAAGCTAATAGTCACTGTTTGAGAGATGTGGAACTGTGATTTACGATATTATTCACATCACTTAATTTGTCTCATTCATACGGCTTACGTTATCAAGATAAATTAATACATGCAGAATGTATACCTAATTTAGAAATCAAGGAGTAAATAGGGCACTTATATCTAGGTGTCTCTTGACCTCATTTATATTCTAATTGCCTTGCCAACTAACTTATTCCATGTGTTGATGATCCTTTTCATTCAATAAATATGATTTGTTTCCAGAGAAGTGGAGGGCAGTGGAGGAGACAGGAGGAACAGCAAAAAAAGCAGGAACATGAGATTAAGAGATCTTTTTAAAAAGACAAGCATGTTGGGACACATGGTTTTTTCCTGTTCCTAAACTATTTAATGTTCTTTGAACTCCATGTGTCTGATGACAGTCTAATCAACACAGCAGGAAGTTACAGATCAGACACCAATGTAAGACTGAATCACTGTACAATCAGCAAAAAGCACACACACAGAAAGCTCGAGAAACAGACACTTGCTCCTATTCCATATTTTAGTTTTTACTATTGTAGTAAATGTGACACTGCAAATCTTACTCTAAAAACACATACAAATTGCTGCCATTTTTTTTCCTGAAGAAAATTACTTAAGCCCCATATAGGGAAAACTTTTTTTTTAAAAAAAACAACACAATACACAGTTAACCTGTAGAACTCCTTGCCAGAGGATGTTGTAATGGCCAAGACTATAGCAGGGTAAAAAACAAAACAAAAAAAAACCACCAAAAAACCCCCAAACTAGACAATTTCATGGAGGATAAGTCCATCAATGGCTATTAGCCAAGATAGGTGGGAATAAGTGATAGAGGAGGGAATCACTTGATAATTACCTGTTCTGTTCATTCCCTCTGGGATAGTTCACACTGGCCACTGGGAAGACAGGACTGTCCTGGGCTAGATGGACTTTTGGACTGACCCAGTATAGCTATTCTTACGTTACATTAATTTGGAGAGCTGAGGCTTAATTCTTTTCGTCATGTATACTAACAGTAATTCAGGCTAAGGTCTCTCACATGTAATCAAGCATTTTAAGTTCAAAAAGTAAAATTTAAGAACAGTGAAAAATATATACTATTCTCAAGCCATTTCCTTTAATCTCACAAGCAGGGGGGACACTTCTCAATAAGAGATGATGTTCTTTAACTCTGAGACAAAAGTTTTCAATTGTGTCCCAACTGACTATTCCTTTCTTACTCCTAAATGCCTAAATTTTTGCAGCAGATTCTTACCCAGTGATGCCAGATGTTACATAGTCCTTCCCTAAGTAGTTATATCCATGACGAATGAGATCTTCACACACATCCTTAACTTTACTACCCCCAAAAGCTGTTCCGTAGTGAAATCTGCCATCTAGGACACCAGCTTTCCCTGCCAGGAGCTCAATTAACTTCCCCACCTGTGCAATGGAAAAACATGAGAAGTTATTAAGGAAGAATGCTTCTTGGAAAGACATTACACCTCTGAAACACTGCCTCAAGTTTTAGAATTTAGCATCTTCATACAGGACTGTCAATTCACTGGCATATGGAAGGCAAGACTTGCAAATTCACTGTCACCTGGCTGCTCCTCTACATCATTCACATTTGGAAGGTGAACAAGACCTACAACGGAGTCCCCACAACTCGAGGGCCAAGGGAGTTAGAGCACTGGAGAACAGCCACAGGAGTGGAGGGGAGAAAGACAGTGGTGAGGGGGAAAGAAAATATAGAAGGTAAAAACTATCCAGGGAGAAAGGCTGAATAAATAAAGAGCCAGATGATAGCCTGACTAGCATGGCAGTACAAGGGCATAAGAGGGTTCAAAGTGCCCCCTTATGTTTACGTATCAGCTACTTTCATTACGCACAGTAACACATATGGGAAAGTAGGCTCTGAAGAGCTTATACTTCCCCCACCCAGCTAGATGGAGTCTTGGCTCTGCCCCCAGCATGCTTAGTGGCGTAAATATGCTGGCTTGTTGGGGAGACTATGTGGTGCCTGGCATACACTCAAAGGTTGCATCCTGCCTGGAACAGTAGGGAGACCGGACATGAGATTGTGATTCCAGAGAGCTCCCAAATCACAATCTCTCCCTCAGTTGCTCCTTATGCAGGGCAGATTGTAATGTCACCATCTAGCTGAAAAGGAGCCATATTAGAGAAAAAACTGAAAGTAAATGAAAAAAGTTTAGAAGTTTAACAAGAGAAGAAGCGACGCATGAACTAGAAGAGATGCATCGTAGCACTGAAGAGAGAGTCAACTGAATAGGAAGAGGGAAAGAATAGAACAAAAGAGCTAAAATAAGGTATTTTATAGGAAGCTGACTTCTAATGGAGGATCTATTATTTCCTGGTGATTTAGCAATTTCTTGTCAAAAAACAATTTGGAATCTGAAGTTTTCCTTGGTTTCTATTTCAAAAGTTGCCCAGCAGGCCTCTTTTTTCCCTGCATGCAATAGATCTGCGCTTGTTTAATTTTCATTCATTTTTGCTAAATAATGAAATTAAAAATCACTTATTTTACAGAGTTAAACAAACATTTGATTAGGCTTCACTCCTGCAGTTACTTTGGCACCCAGCTAAATTGTACTGTGCAAACAGTTCCTGGTATGTAAATTATTTGAGTAAATCCAAACTCACCAACCCATTAATGAGAGAGTCAGAACTATTAGGCCATGTCTACACTAGGAAACTATTTCGACATTACTAAATTCTAATTAATAACTCCCAACTTAATACATTCAAACTAGCTTGTCCACATTATGTGGAAGCCTCAAAATTAGTCGAAGGCAGGCTCCCTTAATATGAATGCACTAGCACTCTGGGGAGTAATTATTTCAAAATAGTGACACTGGAGTGTCCACACTACTTTTATTTTAAAATAAATATTTTGGAATTAGCGTTACTCCTGATGAGAAGCAGGAGTTGAGAGTTTGAATTCTGTGGCCCATTATTTCGACATAACAGGCTTGGTAGTGTGGACGCTCCACTTATAAATTCGACCTTGCGGAGGAAAGGGAGGATAGAGATTATTTCGAAATAAGGTCCTAGTGTAGACCATGGCTTAATGTTAACCTTTTTCACAATTCACACTCCTATAACTTTGACGTTCTGACACAAGTGAATGAAAAAGGTCAGATTTTCATACTAAAAATTTGAGTGCTATTCACGTTCTCTCTCCCCCGCCCGCCTCTCCCCCCTGATGTAGACTAGAAGAATATACAGGTAAACTTCCCTTGGAATGAAGGAAGTTTATGAATCGCTTGGACAGCATGTGTTAAAACGGTGTGAAGGGAGGGATAGTATCCTGTCAACTGATTGCATTGCTTGTATGTTTTACTCTCTTACAAGTTTTAGGGGCAGCACTTACATGCATGATGTCAAGAAACTTTATCTCAATTTATTTCATATAGCATATTCAGGTATCTTATGACATGTACAAAGCAGCTCAAAGAAGAATACTAGAGCAGAAACTATGTGACATGATGAAGGCTGAAAGAACACATCAATGCAATGCTGCAACTTGTTGTCCAATGTTTACATCTTGTTTACTGTAGCTAATCCATTTCACTTTCTATTTTTGGGACCATGTCCCTTTAATCATAATGTAATCACTAACCGTCATACGCGATGGGAAGCCATGAGGATTCATTATGATGTCTGGACAGATTCCTGTATCACAAAACGGCATGTCCTCCTGAGGCACTATCAGCCCACACACCCCTAGGGAAGAGAAAATATTTCAGTTCACAAAAAGCAAGTCAACATTAGGACTGATACTACCAAACTTTCTTAGTGTTCAGTCCCTCCCATCTTTCTCTTTTAGAAAAATAAATTCCATCAGAACAGTGACTGTCCACACCATCCAAAGCAGTGCCCTTGCAGCAGCACCAGCAAAATTAACATACCCATACACAAAAACTTCAGTGGCAATAATTTGCTCATTCATTCCAAGCAGACACTGGAGATGAAGAACCTGGTTATGTTTTTCAAAAGTGATTACAGATTTTTGGCACCTCATTTGTGAAACCTTAAAAGGATGATAATTTTCGGAAAAGATGCTATTCACTTTCTGAAATTCAGACCCCTTTAAGATATCTCACTAGGCACCAAAGATCAGTAGTCATTTTTTAAATTCTTGGCTAACATGCATGAGTAAAACTTTTGACTGAAGTCAAGCCTGAGAAAACGGACACAAAATAATGTGTTTTTGGTTGGTACTTATTTAATGAGCACAAGGCTGTGTGCCTGGAGCTTTCTGAAATCAAGGAAAACAGAATGGAGACAGACACTTTACAGGTTGTTAGACAGATATGTACCCCATATATTTTAAAAAAAAAGTCAGTCCTGATAGCTTGACTATTACAGGTGAGGTTAGTGGATTCCAAATTCCAAAAGCTAGTCAGAAGTGTGAAACCCATTCAAAATGGTTTAAAATACTTCACAAACCTCTCCTCTCTAACCCTGAATTCTGTTTCGATAGCTAATTCTACAGATTAAAAGACCAACATTGTACAGGGTATGAAGACTGATGGTACTAAAATGCAGGCTCTAAAACCCCTACTCCTTTGAAAAAAGCCTACTGTGTCAGTCAATCTTTCCAGAAGCCCTTGGAGTGGAAAGAATCTGCATTCTATTTGAGAAACGCCTGGTGCAATTGCCAGAGCAGACTTTGGTTAGAAAAGTCCTAGGCTGGAGGGGAGTGAGCAAAGAGTGGGGGTGCTGGTTACATCCCTAAAAAGGCATCCCCCAACCAGCCAAGTCACAGAGGGATATTGGCGTCTGCTCAGGAGGGAGCTCCTCATCCAGTGTCCAAACAAGACAGGGTTAGGTGCATGGGACAGTAGTTAATAGAATGAGAATGGTAAGTGTGGGGGAGGAAGGAAAGGGGAAGACGATTAGAGCTTTTGTATTTTTATGTTTAGATTGTATTGGAGTAGAGACTAATGTCCGCTGTCTTTTTGCAACAAATCTTTAATAACCCTTTCCTCAGAAAGATGTGACCGTTTGGCGAAAGCAGATTAGATCATAAGAGGTTTTTTTTTTTTTATTAAATCTCCTGCACATTCCTCCCCTCCTCTAAATAAATAAATAAATAAATAAATAAATATAAAATTGTGGGTTTTGCCCCATTCCTTTCACTTCTATGAAAAGCATTAGGTTGCATGTGGACTAAGGGCACCTGTAAGCCAAAAATTCAATTTTAGCTAACTTAAAATCACTTTAGGCCTTGAAAACCCTTTTATATGCCAAGACGGTTCCCATAGCAGACAGCCACTGTGTTGTTTGTTTTGTGTGAAAGTAAATGATAAAAGATCCATGAAATCGACACAGAAAGGCAGAACAGCAGAAAGAACTGAGGGCTCTCCATCATAGCGGCTTCTACCCTCTGCTGACTTGTATAACAATGGAATCTACACATCCAACTGCAGATCTAACACAGCTGTGCATTTCATTAGATGAAGAGCACTAGTGACACAAGTAAATAATTAACTTATTCTGGTCCGCTGACTGTGCTTATGAGACCAGTCATAGCTGACAGATTTTAATACAAGTTAACACAAAGAGAGCATAATGAGCTTAGAAGTTAAAACAAAATATTTAGACAGAATCTGAGGATCTAAAACGGAGTAGGCCATTTTTAAAGCTCCTATTACAAAAAAAGTTATAAATCTTAATTCTAAACCAGATTTATTTTTTTTTAGTTACAGCATTGTATATAGTGTACATCTATATTTGCAGAACACAACAAAAGATCTTTTCCTACCTCACCATTCTAAGGTTAATTTTCCCATCTCATGCAAGATTTTTTTCATCTCTGGAAAATAATCCCCAGAAACTTTTCTTTTCTTTTTTTAAAAATCTTGATGGCCTGTGTATTGCATTAATTTAATAATGTTTATTATGTACTTAATTTTAAAAAGATTTTTTTCAGGATCTTGCAAAAGCACAGAAAACAAAATTGATCATACACAAACTATGTTGCCACTAAATGCACTATTTTACAGATTCATACACTGATCCAGGCCTCAACTCATGCTTGACTCTCTGTTTACAGCACATCGTTCTACAGGTGAAAAGCAAACCTACATTGCAGGGTTGAAATCTCTAAGGAAAAAAGACAACTACCATCCATCCATCCACCAAATGGACAAACTAGCTCCAGCCAATGCAGCTTTTCTGCACTGAAAAATAAAATGAAATCACCCATCACAACAGTAACCTCATATTGAAACTGGGTATGAGAGCATTACCTCCAAAATTTAGAAGTTAAAACAGCCTTGGGATTTAAAGAGCTTTCCCTGTCTAAGTATGAACTGAAATTCACAATTTTACCTACTCATTTTTCACTATCCCCATCTCCAGAACAAGAACACACTATCAAACTTCCTCTGTGGTATTAAAGAAGGAAATAAAATAGTTTTGTCTGAATTTGCTATTCATCATACTCAGGGAGCTAATAGTTCTGCTCATTCCCTCAAAACCTCCCCCCATCACATCCATATTTTCATGTATACCTCAAAGTCTCATGTAATGTCACCCCCAGCCCTTTTAAGTGCCCCATCTCTTATGAGAGATGAAGTCTGAGACTGATCTACGTAAAAATGACATTCTATTGCAGGCCCTATTCTGCCCTGATTGACACATTTTTCAGTTCTCATAGTGGGAACAGAGCCGACCATCTATAAAGAGCACAAGAGATAATTCTGCAAATGTTCTTCTAGATAGAGTAAAAACAATTCTTTAAAAACATGTGGGCTTAGGTTAGGCTCATATTTTTAAGCAGGCAGATTGCCAGATGATTTCCAGGTCTCTGCTTTTTCTCTCAATTTACAAAAGTTTATCCTAGAATTTAAAAAGATTTTTTTTAAGGAGTTTATTGTTGAGATGACACAAATATAATTAAATTAGTTACCATTCTAGAAAAATGATTTTTTAAGAAAAGATATTACTGAAACTGTCTTATTCCAAATATTTCGAAGTAGATTTTACAAAATGAATATACCGCATTGTAAAAAATCCAATTAAATGAGTACTCCAGGGCTTTGCAAAACAGCAGCCAAATAAATAAAAACTTTTCAGGCAACTTTTCTTTCAAACAGTAGATAACTAGGAACTGTGTTCTTCAACTGGTGCTGTATTGCATTCAGATAGGTGACAATTTCATGACTACATATTGGTTCCATCCTGCAAGGTGATCCATGTAGACATAAAAGTCAATCTGTATGGAATTCCATTCTCAGAGGGGTAACTGTGTTAGTCTGTAACTTTAAAGAAACAAGGAGTAGCCCTGTAGCACCTTAGAAATTAACAAGTTATATATACTATCATGAGCTTTCGTGGGCAAAACCCAATTAGTCCAGACCACATGGACCACTTTTTAGGATCAGGGTCTCTTCACTTTTGTTCTTGAGAGATTTTCCTTTTCCACCTGCAGACACTCAAAACTCTAGAGCTTGTATCCATTATATGCTGCTGTTCTTGCTTGCTAGCAGGTGTGAATTCATCACTTTACAACACACCGCTTAACAGTCAAAACACACTGCTTAACAATCAAGAATATCCAGTAGCTGGGGTAAATCTCATTCACAAGCCACCATTTGGATACTTCCCATAAGTAAGTCACAAATTCAAAAATTCTGAAAATGAAAGAACAACCCAGTATGTAAATGCCTAATTACTGTCAACAAGAGGTACACTGGAGAGTGAAAAGAAGAGGCAGCAACATTAGTAAAAATTTCTGCTGAAGAGGTGAAAAGAAGCCCACTATTGAATGAACTTGTTGAGTTCCTTTACTATTTCATGGCTCAAAAATAATTTCAATCCCTTAAAAGGTGCACACTGGATTTGTAGTACTGTACAATATGTGTCCAATGACAGAATACATATTGCAATTAAAGGAATAAGCTAACTTTCCAATAAGAAGGCTATTTTTCAAATATAATTGCTGTTTTATAGTTAAAGTATTTTGGGGAGAACATATTTATAGTCAAGTCTGTAAATCAATATATGGTACCAGGTAAGTTTGCTTCAAATTTCTCTAATTATCCATCATGTTTATTGCAAAACTACATACACAACTCCAGAGAAAGAAACAGTGCTAAATCATATTAGCTTCATTCAACAGCTGAATCATTTACAGATCTATCATATCACTTGCTACATCCCATTTGACATAGGACAGAAAGAAGAACAGAATTAAAATTAACAGATAAATAATGCATAAGTAAACTTGATTAGCTCGCTTATTAAAAACATCACTCTAAATGAGAGGCGGCGCTAGAAGACAATACAGTTTGTACACGGCTTTCCCATGAGCTGCTGAATGGCTTGATGCGATAAATTTGCATAGTCTGAAGCACACAAAGAGCTGATTAATTGAAACCCTTACAATGCTTCTGGAAGCAGCTATTGTAAAACAATAACCATAGGAACTTTACAAAATACACATGGCTGAATGAGTCAAGAGCTTAATAAAATGTGTGTTCAGGATACACTATAACGGAATAAGAGATTTTTATTTTGTGCCATAAAACACAAAACTAGCCTAATTTCAAAGGTTCAGTTGGGGATTTACTGAAAAGGTCAGAAGGTTACCTGTTAGCTATTTGAGATAAAAAATGCTCTAATTTAGTTCTTAAGACAGCAAGTAAAGCAGAGGTTTGGTTAAACAATCAGAAGTGCTAATGGAAGTTCTATGGATTTCATTATCTTACACTATATACAGATATAATAAAATGCATATAAAAATATGGCAAAAAAAATCTTCTCATTCTTAATCCCAAGCAAGTGATATCCATCTCAAATCTCTGGAGTTGCCATCTATTAAACTTCTGTAGATATCAAGTCTGTTTTTAAAATATAAATCTGCTTAACACCAATATAATTATTTAAATATATATCAGACCAAAAGAAATGTTTCACTAGATACAATGCCTAATGTTACGAAACAAGGAAGTATCAAATTAAGAGTTACATATGGAGAAAATGCTATAATTTGTCACTTAAAGCTATTATATTTCACTTCGCATGCCCCTCATACATACAGAACAAGTATTCTTTAACAGAACAGATAAGCAGCATCTATCTGTACTATGTCCATGTCAAAACATTTTCATAATTATCAGCGTATATATGGACAGTGTCCATGGCAGCTTCTCTAATCAAGTCATTATTGAAAAAAGTAAACCCTAAACAAGACTATATCAACCAATATGTGGTGTTTCAATAAAGTTTATGCAGTTGACAATGCAGTGAATATATTTATTTTGACACTAAAGAACATTGTTCATTTAGGAAAACAAAGATGGCCTTTCATGAATTTAAACTTGCTTCCTTGTCTTTAGAGTATTTTAAGTGTAGATACTTCAGAAAGGTTTAATCCTGTATCTTAGATCTTCAGCTATTAAAAAGCTTCTGTTTGCCAGTTCAAACAATCTCTTGCTTAAATACAGTTTTTCCACTCCTCAGGAATACTGTTCAGTATTGCTGCTTAGTTCTGTGATCTACAGGACCTTTGTTGGAGGTGTTAATCCTTTTTTCACATGAGAGACTGAGAAATGTTCTTTCAGAGAAGTGATATATTGCTTTTTCACATCAAAGGAGTCGAACTTTTTTCTTCACTGTGACTTGTAGAGAAGCAAGGGGAAATCTGGAAATATAATAATTTAGTTGTGTGTGGAACTCAGTTGAAGCTTGTTTAGCTGAGTACTCTCAGCCTTCTTTGCATCTAGAGATGATTTTGCTTTAAGAGGTTACAATAAAAAGAGCAAGGTATTTTCCCTTCTTAGAAATACAAAAAAAAAATCATCATTCAGTTGAACCAAAAGTCTCCTATGAATTGGACAGTAAACTCTCTCTGACCATTAGGTATTTATTTACTAGCACGAGAAGTGTGCCAAGTACTCGGTAGACAAGCAAGACAAGGTCACTGTCCTACAGAACTCATTGCAAGATACAGATGAAAGTGGGATACAGCTAGTGATTGACCGATGAGCTTTAGAAAGCTACATTAGTTTCCCATTTTGTTCCCATTTCTCTTTCCTCTTTGCTTTTAATTTTCTTGACATGTCTTCAAGAGAGGGCTTGGATTTACAGGCAGTTTGGAAGAAGCATGCTTAAAGGAAGGACTTGAAGGACAGGCCATGGCAGACTCAGCAGTTTGTGTTGTCCCAAGCCAAGTGGGCACTGAAATGAGTGTGGGAGAAGGACACAAAGAGGGCAGCAGGGCAATAGCTGGCAGCATAAACCTAAATTATGAGAGAAACACAGACAGGCTAGCTTAACAGAAGGCTGTTCTTGCAGAGCATATCTTTCAGAAGATGATTTGAGAGACTTTACTCCAATTTTTCCTAAGCTTTTATTTTCTTCCATTTAAACTATGGCTCTCTTTCCAAAAGACTTTGGAAAATAAGTGAGGTCACATGAAAATGTGGCTCTCCTGATCTCATTCTTCTTATTTAGATCTTTAAAAACCAGCATTACGCATGAGTTGCCTTGACTTATGTTCACCTACGTTTCAGACAACGCAGAGATTTAAACACTGTCTGCCTCATTTGAACAAGAAAAATTGTTAATGAAAAACAAAACAAAGTTAATTCACTTGCTGCACGTGAATTGGAAGATAAAATGCTTTTTTGGAGGATATTGGCAAAGTCTGCCAGTTGTCTTGTAGCAAGTTGAGGGTACATTTATTTGTGAAGTAGGTAACTGGGTATACTCAAAAAGGAAGCAGAGAGAACTGCAGTTAATTGTTATAATCTAACCCTAATTAGAGTTCTCTTATCTAAAACCATTACTGTAAAGATTTACTAGATTTTCTTACAGGTACAGATTCACTGACGAGGATGGGGAGAGGGCAAAGATGGCCGCTGCCCCGGTACCTGGCAATACAAAAGGGCATGGGCCTCTGAGCCATCACCACTACTCTGGCAATGACTAGAGCCTCAGGCCCTTTAAATCACTACTGGAGTGCCACACATTTAGGGCAGCACTGAGAGTTGGGGAGGACGTGCTGTGGTCTGGTTGCGCTGAGGGCTGGCTGCCCCATCCCCACCCCTTCCAGCTCAGCCCCCATCCCTTCCAAGATCACGTAAAGTTCAGTGAATAACAGTAACTACATGTAACCAACCAGTTCTCTTGATTAGGTCAAAATTATATTAAAGACTACACCACGACAAAACACTGATTAGAGATCTAGGAGATGTATAATATGAGCACATTCTGTAGAAAATCTGAATATGTATAAAGACTAACAGGAATTTTTTTCTAACAATTTGAACGTGTGTTGAAAGCTTCCAATAGGATTTAAATGACCTTGATAGAAGGTCCTGAAGAAGTGCAGACATTTTGTGCATCGCGGATTTCAATTTTGAGTGATGCCACACCTACCAATCATCAATTCTGGATGCTGCCTATAAAACGTAGGACAGCTTCTCCACTACTATGAGGTTTCCAAAGGGTTTTTAATTATTTTAAAGAGGCAAGATAAATGTATTACAAGTATTAAACACTTTAGAAAATTGCATAGTACAGTACTTGAGAACACACAGACTCCTGTACGCTGAGCATTCCCTAGTGATTTTCAATAATGAGAGCAAAGTCACTAATGGCATATGTGATACACTAATAGCATGAGAGCCAATAAGAGGTCTGCACTTAGAACCTTAAAAAGATGCAATAAACTAATGTATAACTAATGCAAGGAGCATTTAGCTTCCTCGCAAAGCAACTTCTCCCTGAAATCAGAAAATATAGGGTTTCTGGAGACTGCAGCATGGAAAGGTAGAAATGGTAAAGGTATTCTACCGATGCAGAGAGAACTGGTATTTCTGATCTCTGGAAGCAGTGAAATCAGTTCAGTTTAAATCAGATTCAAGTAATGTTTCATTTCAGAAGATGTACATTAATCAGTCATGCCAAAGTGTTATGATATTGCTATACCATAAATGGTTTTCCAATCTTTTACATAAGATGCCCGGGAACACCTAATGAAGTTACTACAATGTGCAGATCATATTTTTGTACTAACTAGGGAATATATCACACCAAATATCAACAATATTATGTGTCTATCTATTTCAGGTTTGTGTCTGTGTATCTATCTGCAAGTCCATTTGTTCAAGAACTCCTCCTAAATGGTACAAGCTAGGACCACCAAATTTATTACACCACTTCCTCTTCTCCTAAATTAAAGCAAGGTCAGGATTTGGTTGTGCCAGACAACTGGAAGCCCCAGGAAAGGGACTGTTTTCCATAACATGCAAAGGGAGGGGCTGTTTGGAGGGACTCAATACTGAGAGAGGCCACTGGAGGCAACAAGCCCACAAAGGAGAGCTAGCCATACCACAAGGGAGCAGCCAGTAGGAGTAGGGCTCTGTCATCTTGCCTGCCAGCACACAGGCATTCCACGGGTGCAGAGAGGGAGCCCCTCAAGGTGGCACAGGCTGCAGATATACACAACACACACAGAGGGTATCACTAAGTCCAGTAGAACCTCAGAGTTAAAAATACCAGAGTTACAGACTGACTGGTCAGCAACACACATTATTTGAAACCAGAAGTAAACAAATCAGGCATCAGCAGAGACAAAAAAGCAAGTACAGTATGGCACTGTGTTAAATGTGAACTACTAAAAAAAACATGGAGAAAGTTTATTAAAAATTCACAAGGTAAGGAAACCTTCTCTGCTTGTTTCACTATAGATGGTTAAAAGCAGCATTTTTCTTCTGCAGGGTCAAGTTTTCAAGCTGTACTAGGTCAGTGTTCAGTTACAAACTTTACATTTTAGTCAGAGTTACAAATATTTCAGAGTTATGAACAACTTCCATTCCTGCGGGGTTCGTAACTCTGAGGGATCTACTTTCTCGTTACCATGGAAAATGGAAGTTAAGATTCTGAATTCACTTGCTCTCTGAAAGTTTAAAAAGAAAGATTTGCCTAGTGATACCCCTTCAGAGTACTTATGCATGGGGCATTCACAGCACCTGCCATACGGCCCGCTAGGAGGAGGGAAACAAGGACGGGATTGCTCAGTTGCATGAAGCAATAGGGCAATGGCCCTGAAAGCTGGCATTGTTTTTCTCCCGGCAGTGGTGACTTTTGTTGACACCTCACTCCATAGGCACAGAGAGCACAGCTGCTGCTGGTGTTCCGAAGCCTCCCTGGATCATACACTACTAGCCCATTCACTGCAGTCGTGCCTGCCGAAGTTATCGCCGACTCCTAGGGAAAGTGTCCTACCCTGGAGGAAGAGATAACGTTGCCATCTCCAGAAGTTTTTGGGAGAGGGCTGGATAGTACCTCCAAAATTCTATTGAGATCTCTCAGGAGGATTCAAGGATCATCCCTGTGTGCATCATCAAACTGCGGTGTACTGCTTAGGGATGTGAAATCCCGTTTAATTGGTTAACCGATTAAACATTATGTTTAATCAGTTAACTGATTAAAGGGAGCCAGGGAGGAGGGGGGGAGGGAGCTCCAGCCCCACAGGAACAGGGTCCCTGCCTGCTAAAGCTAGACTAAAGCGCCACCTCCCAGGCAGGGGCTGCTCCAACCCCTGCCTGTCGGGTGCCCGGGCCTGCCATGGACAGGGGCTGCTCTGGACGACTGGAGCAGCCCCTGTCCACAGCAGGTCCCCCATGGGGCTGGAGGAGCCCTCTGGCCATGGAGGCAGGGAGCTGCTCCAGTCCCCACTGGTTAACTGTTAATCAGAACCGGTAAGCATTACCCACAGTTGCAGCTGTCCCAGTTTAGTTATTGTAAACACTACAGAAAACTGTTTAAATAACATAATGACCTAACATTTTTTAAAATTGCTGTAGTTCAGTCAAGTGTACTGTTTTAACTTCTTTTCACTACTTGTATTTCTTGCATTTTATGCACAAGTTTTGTACCAGCTATGCAGCACACAATTACCTGAAAGACATTATTATTAAATTTAACACTTTTATTCTTGCCTTCTTATAGTTTGCTGCAATTAATTTGTTAATTTTTACTTGTATTTGGTTAAACAGTTTAGCAATGTTACCTGCATTTTAGATGGTGTACTGTTTCTTTAGTAGCTAGGCCCTTAAAATTATGAATTATAGGCTTAAAATGGCTACTGAAATTTTTGAAGTATTAATTTTTTTTTATTTGATTTCATATTAAATAAACATTTAAAGTCATGCATCTGGTTAATTTCCCCTTGTTTTAGTATTCTTTCTTCCATAACACATACATCTGTGTGTGTAACGGGTGGGTGCCATCGTGGCACACATCCGAATAAGTGCACATGACCTCAATATGGGTGCACAAGACAAAACTCACTCTGCCCCGGATGGAAAATCTCAGAGGGAAAACTGCGGGGTACCGTTGGGTTTGTTACCCAATGCAGACCCACTCCAAGTCCCCCTCCCCAACTTGTCCTGCTGGAAAAGTAGCATTTAAGTGATTGCAAGTGGAAACAGACAGATCAAAGTAATTTACTAAGTCAAACTAAACAAAACAGGCCACCTAACGCTAATGCACTAAGAAACTTGGTACATGCAAATACTTACTCTGAACAGTTCTAATCATTTCTTTCACAAGCCAAGCATCTTCCTAGCTTGGACCCGATCCTTGCCCCTCTTCAATTTTAGATGTTTCCAGCAGACATCTTCAGTGGCAAGTCGGGAGTCTCCTGCCATCTTGCCACTCTCCCTATTGTTTGGTTTTCCCCTTTTATGTCCCTTTTTACCCAAGGCAGGAATTCTTTGTGTTCAGTCCAAATTCTTCTCACCTTGAGTAGAAAAGTACCAGACCCAAAATGGGTTCCAGCCTCAAGTGGCCTGGCCACATGTCTTTGTAGGACCAACCACAGTTTGGGCTTACAGAAAAAAACAAAACTATTCACAGGTAGTTGACTTCATCACCAAGCCATTAAGTTCCTAAGTATCACTAATGTCCCTCATTTGCACATTTAGATTTAAAAACAGTTACATTCCATATTTCTAACTTCATATACAAGAATGATACATGCACAAAAATAGAAGACACACATTCTGGGGTTTACAACTTTTATAATGACATGTTACATCTCCCATTTTGCATAATAGGTAATGGGACCTAACCAAGTGAGTTATAAGATCAAGAACACATATTCCTGCGCATCCAGAAATATAATCTATGCTATCATGTGCCGAAAGTGTCCGTCTGCTATGTACATTGGACAAACATCTCAGACACTTCGCCAAAGGATTAATGCCCACAAAACAGATATCAGACAAGATCACAAAGAGAAAACAGTTTCTTGCCACTTTAACCAGAAAGGACACTCTCTAAATGACTTAGCCACCTGCATTCTGCTACAAAGACCTTTTACATCTGCACTTGAAAGGGAATCCTCTGAACTGTCATTTATGTTAAAATTCGACACTTGCCAACAAGGACTTAACAAGACTTTGAACTTTCTCACCCATTACCAAGACAGTTTCCCCAATTATCACCTGTAATACCATTAACTCACAAACATCCCACTCTCCCTACCTTTAATATCAGCAATTCACAGACACTTACCTTCCTTCCTCCCCCTTCCCACCCCCCCGCATCCCCCTTCTGTTCTGCAATGTGATTTGTCCTTTTCATATTTGTTCATTTTTTTAATTGTATCCTTTGGTATATATGGTTGTGACTACTTTCTTCCACTATTTGATCTGAGGAAGTGGGTCTGGCCCACGAAAGCTCATCATCTAATAAACCATCTTGTTAGTCTTTAAAGTGCTACATTGTCCTGCATTTTGCTTCAACTACCCCAGACTAACACGGCTACATTTCTATCACTAATAATTTACTGATGAGGGATAAACAATTTCAATGGTAAATCACAGAACCAGGATTAAAGCAGAGGAAAGTTCGTCTTTACAGAATTTGCATTGGTTTCTTTATTTATGTACTGATATGACCCAGCCCCTCACCATAGAGTTTAGAATTTCCCACCTACTGCTAAGTCTCTTTTAAAATCATTCTCTTGCTTCCTTTCCAGGTTGTCAAAGAAAAAGATGGATTAATTGTGCATCTGTGCAAGTGGGTGGTTAGGTACTGGAGGATATGGTGTAGATATTGTGAGGGGACAGACAACTCAAAAGGATTGGAGTTCTGCCTTTATTCCTGCTCTCAGTGAGGCCTAGGGTCATTCCTCTCTTGTGGGAGGAAGTTCCAAAGCCCACATCCAGCTTCTATGAAATCTCCATTTCACATGATTAAGTCTCAGTGTAAGGGTTCCAACCGAACGCCTCTGTAGAGGAAGGTCACAGGTAAGGAGGAAGGGGTGATCTCCAGATAGCTGTGTCTAATCCCACAAAGGGCTTTGAATAGGAAGAGAGAGCTTGTATTGGACTATATTCAATAGGGATCTAGTGCTGAGAGTGAAAAGACTTGGGCAATGCAATATGGCAGGCTACAGTTCCTGTAGACAAACCTGGAGGTTATAAGTGTGTGGGTGATTGTGACCCATGTCTGGTAGGGTGGGGAATAGTGTTCTGTTTGGCCACAGGTAGAAATGTGCATGTTTTTGCCACCATGAGTGAGGAGTACAAAAAGGGGCCCCAAGCCCATGTACAGCCTGGCTCCTCTGAGGAAAGAAGTTTACTATCACCACCTCACTCATGTATAGACTTAGCGCTAGCCAGCTGTTCTTGAAATGATAGCAGCTATATTTACATAAGGGAAAGGGGGTGTGGATGAGAAGTGACCAGTGGTTTTAAAGTCAAATATCTTTAAAAATTTGAAGGAACTGGTTTGGCAAATTTGCTTCAAACTTAAAAGACAAACATTCCCCACCCTCCTCCGGCATGAAACTGAGTAGGAATGTTCTCAAGCCAAAATAAGACAAAAAAATGAAATGAAGCTACAGTATGTCAGGACTAGTACAGCACTCACAATAAAGTAGCACGTGCAACTCTAACTACAGTCATACCCATGGCTATTTGAATATCAATACAATTCTGTATTTGCAGCAGAATAGATTATATTTTGATACAAAAAATCATTCCAAGCACAGATTCTCTCATTGTAGTGTCAAAGAGGCTGAAAATTTTTAAAAGCAGTTTACAATTGATCATTTCCTCTTGTCTGAAAATATACTCTCTTGAGGACTGATTCAGTGCTATCCAGGGAACTTTTGCCATTGCTTCCAATACCACAGGATCAAGCCCTTGGTTCTAATCCTATCACTGATGACTCCTTTAACATCCACTCTTGCATGTGGGCAGCTCCCTGGAAGGTGTTAACTATCTTCACCAATAATGATTTTTTAAAGGATTTAAGGATACCAAATGCTCTCCAGAGGTGCTCAGTCCAGTGCAGAATTAGGTCCTTAGTATGCCCTTTGGAGATACTCCTCTTCCCCCTTTCTGGTCTCTATTGGTGTACCTCAGAACACCATTCTTGGTCCACTTTGCTTTCTACATCCTGGCATAGGGTGACTTCATCGGATCAATTACCTGCATGCTGATGATTCTCAGACATACCTCTCCATCTCTGACCCTGTTTGTCCATTCAGAACTGAAATTTAGACTTCCTGTGCCCCATGACAAATGTATTAAACATGACTAAATCCAAAACTTCCTTACAAGAGAACTCTCCCCACTCTCTTTTTCTTGGTCACCAACAGTGACTCCAACGTTATTCAGCCTCATAACATTGGTAAGTTTACTTGCATTTCCCTCCTTCCTGATTTCCTCTCACACAGTTACTACATTAGGCAAATTCAACAGACTGTGATGTTTTTTAAGTAGTAACACTTGTACAACAGGCCTTGCCAACTGACTTAATGAGAACAGGAAACATTCAGAAGGCTAAAAGCAAACACTTTTTTGACTAAGGGCAGGTCTACATTTAAAGTGCTGCAGCTGATGAACTGTTGCAGTGCTACAGTGAAGACGTTACAACACCAGTGGGAGATCTGCTCCCATAGTTAGTCCACTTCATGAGAGGTGGTAGCTATGTGGATGGGAGACAGTGCTGTCTATACCTAGGACTAGGTCAGTATAATTGTTTTGTTCCAGGGTGTTGATTTTGCACACCTGTGAAGTAAAAAGACTTACCTTTTTGTCCATGACGACTGCTAAATTTATCTCCAATTTCTGGACGTCTAGTTTGTCTCAACAACATTTTGATCAAAAAAGCATCCTCTGCATTTGAAGATATCATTACTTTCTCAATATATGAATCAGTTGCACCTTTGTATCTAAGAGAGAGACAAAAAAACACCACTTACATTTATACACACACAGAACCAAGTACAAGTTATGAAGAGAAAGTTATAGATCAGCAGGTTTCTGATTCAATGTAAATTTCATGAGTGGTCTATATCTGGAAGGACAATGAAGCAAAATTGTTATATAGAGTTCAAGAGATGTATTTCTGAAGAACAAGGGATTAAAAAGGAATAGCAAAAGAGCATGAAGGTTGGGATTACAGTGAAACACAAAACAGCTGGCATAGTCTGACAACCTCTTCCTGATTAAAAAAAAAATCTCTTTATATATATTATATATTGCTGGATTTTCCATTACAATCAACAACTGCCAAACCCAAATTACAGGGTTATAATTGCAACACAGAATTCAGGGAATAATTTTTATTCTCTGCTCTCAGTTTAAGTAAGAACATAAGAACGGTCAGACCCAAAGGTCCATCTAACCCAGTATCCTGTCTGCCGACAGTGGCCAATATCAGATGCCCAGAGGGAGTGAACATAACAGGTAATCCTCATATTATCCCTCTCCTGTCACCCATTTCCAGACAAACAAGCTAGGGACACTATTCCTACCTAATTAGCCAATGATGGTCCTAACCTCCATGAACTTAGCTAGTTCTTTTTGGATCCCTGCTAAAGTCCTAATCTTCACCACATCCTCTGGCAAGGAGTTCCACAGGTTGACTGTGCACTGAGTAAAGAAAACTTCCTTTTGTTTGTTTTAAACCTGCTGCCCATTAATTTCATTTGATGACCCCTAGTTCTTAAGTAAATAACTTTTCCTTATTCATTTTTTCCATACCAGTCATGATTTTATAGATCTCTATCATATATATCCCCCATTTGTGTCCTCTTTTCTAAGCTGAAAAGTCCAAGTATTTTTAATCTCTCTTCATATAAGACCTGTTCCAAACCCCTAATCATTTGTGTTGCCCTTTTCTGAACCTTTTCAAATACCAATAGATCTTTTTTGAAATGAGGTGAACACATCTGTATGCAGTATTCAAGACGTGGGAGTACCATGATTTTATATAGAGGCAATAAAATGTTCTCCGTCTTATTCTCTATCCCTGTTTTTAATGTTTCCAAACATTCTATTTGCTTCTTTGACTGCCGCTGCACACTAGGTGGATGTTTTCAGAGAACTATCCACAATGACTCCAAGATTGCACTCTTGAGTAGTTATAGCTAAATTAGTCCCCATCATATTGTATGTATAGTTGGGATTACTTTTTCCGATGAGCATTATTTTACATTTAACAACATTAAATTTCATTTGTCATTTTTGTTGCCCAGTCACTTAATTTGATGAGATCTTTTTGAAGCTCTTCACAGTCTGCTTTGGTCTTAACTATCATGAGCAGTTTGGTATCATCTGCAAATTTTGCTACCTCACTGTTTACCCCTTTCTCTAGATCATCTATAAATAAGTTGAATAGGATGGGTCCCAGGACTGTTCCTTGGTTTAGTTTTTTCCACTCTGAAAACTTACCATTTATTCCTACCCTTTGTTTCCTGTCTTTTAACCAGTCACCAATATCCCTAACTGAAATGCCAACTACTTCAAATTGCTTTTTTTTTTTTTTTAACAAACAAAAAATTTCCATTTTTCCAGCACTATACATAGTATCAAATAACAGGTGCTTGTGACAATGAATATCAGTACATGGGTACTAATGCTGCCATTACTAAAATGCGGGGGGGGGGGGGAGGAGGGAGAGAGAGAGAGAGGGAGGGCAGGGAGTGAAGATGATGATGAATCAAATATTTAGTCAGGACGTGAGCTACGGAGAACTTCAATGCAACAAAATCCCTGTGGAAGGAGAAGGCAGAGAGATTTGAGAAAAGTAGTTAGACATGGTAGCACAGAGAGAAAAGGACAATGACTTTGGTGAAAGCTTTGGGGATGGATTGGGGGGGGGTGCAGGACAATGGGAGGCTCCAGTAATCAAGTCTGAAGCTAATTTGGTGAAACCATAATACATAGCTTATAGGCCCTGGATCCACATCTTTCGTTTCTAAGGTTTCCTGCTTGATGATTTCTCTGCCTCTTTTCTTTATTAAGGGCTTAATCCACCTAGCATTGAAGTCATCAGGAAGCCTCCCATTGACTCCTAATCAGGCCTAAGTGCTACTAAGCTAATTTCCCTTTTCTGCTCCATCACTAACCCAATGGGAATTCTTATGAGCCCACCAAAGAATGACAAGCTTATTACTGGCAAAGATCGTGAGAGAATGCAGCATGCACAAACTGGTCTACTGGGGAAAGCTTTCAGCCAAGAGGGAGCCCAAATACCATCTGAAATATACAAGCTAACCTAAAAGGTCAATAGGACTGCTCAGCCATTTTGGGTATGAGGCTCTTCTCTTATTGTATAACCTCAGCTATGGCAAATGTCACTGTCTACCTGAAGGCTGGGGTAATTGCCTGTCCTTTCCAATTCATTTGCCTCCTAGGGAAGGAGAACTAATCAGAACTGCGAGACAGGCCAATAGGTAGCTCCTTCTATCAGTCTGTGTAGCAGGCAGAGCTCCGTTCCCAACAACAACAACTTGGGTCAACAGATGGTTGTACATTTGTGAAGCACTCAGCCCTTTGTTCTCAACACTGGCTTTGGAGCAACTGCTTCCTGCTCACTCTGTGGCTACCCATGTGTGCCCTTTTCCTGCATGTACTTCTATCCTCCCACCCCAGCATCCTCATGTTCCTTTGCTACCTCAGTATCTCCAACTTGTGTCTCTGTGCCCCCTGCCCAAACACTAAACTTCGAAGGCCCAGTTTCTTTTCTTACATCAGTGTCTTCTGGGAGAGACCCTGCTGACCCACCCGCCTGTTGTCTGCAGGGAGTTTCTACCTGCCACTCCAACTCCAGTCTTCAGGGGGCCAAAAACAACAGGGGAAAGGTGCGTAGGAGCCTTTAAAAACACTGCTACATTCCTATCTGCATCTTTAGGCACCTAAAAATCTGGCCCACAGCACTGAATCTAACTTCTAAGGAAAATGTATGCCTTTTACTTTTCCAGTGCTGAGCATCTGATACCTGTCCTTCCTTTTCCCACCTGTAGAGTTTAAAGTATGATATTACAGTGTGACGTACGTTACTGGCACATCTTTATACTGTGGCTGTTGAGGCACATTACTTCCTTCCAGAGGAGTCTGAGTCACAGTTGGCATGGATTTGTTCACGAGCACTTGCTTGTTTTCTACCTTTTCACCTAATAACAGAAAAAATATTGATAAAAAAGAAAACAAAAAAATCAACAAGTATCATGCAAATATTTTGATGTCTTACATGTATTGAGAAATATATTTTATAATATTCAAAATGACAGGCACATTGGGATAGGATGAATTAAGCAAGATGTATGGGAAATGAGGTTTGTTATATTTGTAACACAATGGCTTCAGAGACAAACAATAACAGAAAAGACTAAAAGGTGTCTCTTTTCTTCCCTCAAGTATCCTTATCAATTGTTTGCAAATGTTGGTAGCTGTAAACAGGATATATGCAAGAATTATAAGAGATGTATTTTAAAAGATGAAAATCTGATGACAGAAGAGACTTAAACTGTAAAAAGTTCAATAATATTATAGCTGTGACGACTAGGAAAGTTAAGGGGAAGAAAACAGGTAGTAAGACATAATTGTTTTAATAATATAGTTTCATAATTTGCTGTGGTATCAAAATACAGTCATTTTAATTTAAATTTAGAATTTCATTTGTCATGCATATTAAAAAAATAGTCACAACTACCAGATTATTTACTGAACAATAACTGTTTCTGCTTTTTAATGTCCACTAAAAATATATAGTACTCTAAGAAATATAGAACAATAAAAGGTGCAAGCATTTCAAAGCAACTTAGAAGATACATGAATGCTCATTTCTCTTGCCAAAGACAATCCAAATATCATTACTGGTAAAGTTTTATATACCTGGAGAGCAAATACCATCTGCATCTAAAATTTCATGACGCCAAATTGGTTTACGTGTAGCTGCATCCAACATTGGACCCATCACTTTGTCGAATGTCTGATTTGTGTAGCGCTTCAGTGTACACTTAGCATTCTTATAGACAAGACACCTTCCAAATCCTAAAACAGAACCTCATTCAAATTAATAGTGTACAGAAGTTATTTTATAATCAAGCAGTTATCAAAAGAAAATTTAAAATAGTTAATTTATCTAAAGCTATAGGAAACAAATGCATAATAGCCAATACTCCCAAATATTTTGTATGATTTTTGAGCACTTTCAGTGTGTGCAATATTGAACAAAAGTCTTTGGCCTCAAGAAGCTGACAATTTAAAATCAGATCACATGCTATATTTTCAGATATATCAAAGGCATTTGACCATGATGGCTCAATTTTAAAGCTGTGCCGATTTCCTACTTGGCTTACATCAATTCTTTCATCTGTAGCGGATCATCACTGAAAGTCTACATGGAAGAAAAGATGCATTTGAACAGGATTAGAAAGGAGAAGTTTGACATCTTTTCCTTTTAGTGGCACCCTGATAGCTAAAGATTTTACTGAAAACTTTTGATGATAGATGTTTGCTTATCAGGAAAGTGTCTATTTAGCATTGTTTCGTGCACTTCCTATGTTTCCTCTTTTTTGCTTTTGTTTTTTTGTTTTGTTTTACTCAAAAAGAAATTTGTATTATACATATCACCACAAAAAATGTTTAAGATAAAAAACTGTGCTCTTTAAAAACTCTCTTCCCAGGAGCAATAGATGGCTTATAGATCTTGCCTGTCATTCCCACATTCAGAAATACAGTGAGGTAAGAAAAATGCCTCCTAGTAAACGTATGTTTTATTTGAAGGATAGCTGTAGCCATTTACAGTACGTCTATATCATTAGATTATGTGAAGTAACTCCTGACAAGCATCACATGGTCTTTAGATTTCCCTGTAAATGTTACCAGTTTACCAGAAAGGAAAACATTCAGTTTTAAA
Source organism: Pelodiscus sinensis (assembly GCF_052426305.1). Taxonomy (NCBI): domain Eukaryota; kingdom Metazoa; phylum Chordata; order Testudines; family Trionychidae; genus Pelodiscus; species Pelodiscus sinensis. The sequence continues at coordinate 98,817,310 of NC_143052.1, forward strand.
TCATGCCTGTTGTTGTTTCAGAAAGAAAGGCATAAATTAAGTGCGGCAGACATTAATGCCAAAGATACATGTCTAGGAATACTATTATTGCTGCCTAGCAACAAGCAAGAGGCGTGTTAAGGAAGGGGTAAAAGGGAGACAAAATGAACTAATGGAAGAGTCTGGTTTTGGCTACCCAATACTAAAACTAACAATCATAAAGTGATAATTATTCTTGATTCTAAACAGTGCTGAAGAATATTTGCAATATGACTGATGTTTACAATCAGGCAATGGTACAAATATTGCTTACACACTATTGAACGGTAAAACTATGTTTTCCTACTTAAAACAGACTGAACTATATAAATTTTAAAGAGGAAGTAGATGTTTGTTTTTCCTCTATTTTGTTTTCTGGCATATAATTACTTTGCTCTAAACATCACATTTATAGTGACACAAAACTACACACGCTCTCTCCCTTCTTCTGAAAACATTCAAAAATCAAATTTTATCTATTTTCCCCAGTATTGAAAATGATAGTAAGTTTTTTTCTCTCCATCAGGCTCAAACAAAGGCCGAAGTCATCATCTAAAGAGCAAACCTCACACTCTCAGATTATCTAAAACAACTTTATGCAAGACAATTATTTTTTGAAAGAGGATAGTTTATCCTTTGTTATTCAAGGACAAAAGTCAATCATTCGTTTTCATATCATATATATGCACCAGTTAACAAACACCTTGTATAATGTCACCACAAACACACCATATTCAAGTACATATAATATGTACACATGCACACACACCCTTCCTACGTTTACAAAAAATTTTTTACAAAGTTGTTTTCCTAGTTTAGAAAAGTATTCATCTTCATAATTTAGGCAAAATTAATTAAATAAGCATGCAGTGCTATAAAAACAAAAAGTTATTTTGTTTGCTTTGCACAAGTGACAAAGAATAGGCCCATGTGTTTCTTACCTCTGTCCAAGGAGGCCTTGTTTAAGACAAGAGCATCTTCAATATCATAACCACTGTAGCTCATCACAGCAACTGTGGCATTCTGTCCAGCTGGCAGTTTTTCAAACTCTATCAGTTCAATGGTTTTTGTTTTAACCATTGGCCTTTGTGGATATGCTAACAGATACATAAGAGTATCAATTCTGTTCCGCTGATTGTATCCAATGGTACCTATATTTAAAACAAAAGCAATACAGCGAAAACTTTTTTTTTTATTACTTGAAATATTTTAAATGTAAATTACCAACATGTAAAAGAACCAAGGCGACATTCGACAAGTGTAGGTAATTTATCTGCTAATGCAAGGTCTTCAGAAGAAACTGGGGGGGGGGGGTTACAAACCCTTACATTTCAGATTAGAGACTGAGCTGAAATAACTTCAGATTTTAAAAAAAGATTTAAAATGGCTCACAAAAAAATCCAGATCAATAAAAAAAAGTAAAGCAATTAATAAAACCACCCAAAACCAAATCCTAAGGTAAGTGCCTGTGTCATCTAAATGCTCTAGTTCAGAGTAAGTGTCTAATCCAGAATAAGTCAACAAAAGCCAAATTCATTTTCATCATTTTTGGTTAATTCTTAATAACTGTAGGTTTTTGAGAGAAGCTGTGGGTTTGATCCCTCCAAAGCCCATCAAAATAAATGGAAAAACACCCATTGACTTTGAAGGGGCTTTGGATCATTCTCTGTGTCCGCCATATCATATTTACTTCCTTTTCTGGATAATAATTAGTTCAGCGGTCTGTGTTAGAATGTCAGAAAGCATGAATAAAGCATGCAGTTAACAGCAGCCAAGACAGATTTACTTTCTGAAATCATCAGAGGAGTCACTGCTGGTAGGACTACAGTAGACATTCACCCTCAACCTATTTGTCTTTTTACATGAAATTACTTTTAAATTTACGGTTCAGAATTCGACACTTTGTATAGACCTCCCAGCTTGATACTAAGATTCTGGCCATTTCCCACCAGACTGCCAAAGTGTCTTCTGAAATCTGTGAAGAAAAAATAATTAATACTCAGCAGGGGAACATAAACTGTTGTATAGCGGAACAATAGCGAAAGCACTCATATGTTTCTACTGTTTGCTGTGCAAGGCCCTGTGCTAGGTCTTCTCTTGGTATTTATACACTGTGATCTTAAAAAACTAAATACAGAGCATTTTTAAAAACTTTTAGCAGTTATGCCCAGATTTTGTGCTGCCAAACAATGCACAACTCTGTTATTAGGGTTAGGACAAATATATGCTCTCACTGTCCAAGTATCTGTATTTGACAAAATACTAAAAAACACCCATAAAACAAGTAACTAAAATGGCAAATGTTACAGCCAACTCTCAAGGTTTGCCCTCCCTTGATGCTATATTGGCTGTCACAAAACACTTCTAATATAGTCCCCTTCCCAAGGCGGAGGGAGGGACAGAGAAATACTACAGGAGGATATGGCAGCCATCTCTGTTGGGTCCCACAAACTCTCCGGATTTCTTGCACTTCCCTGCGGTCTGCAAAGTGGCTGTGCAGCTCTGAGGTGTCAATTCTGAAGAGAGTCCCAGAGTACAGGTGGAGCTTTGGCACAGGTGATAAATGGCTTCATTTGCATCTTTCTGGTGACCAATTTACTCTCTTCTTGGGGAGGGGAGAGGAGAGATTCACCATTTGTTGGGAGAGGCTGGCAGAGGCCTAGTCCTTAGTTTGCAATAGGAGAGGAGGGAAAAAAAATGTGCTATTTCAGCCTTGCTTGCATCTTGTGTACAGAATCAGGTCTGTCAGTTATCACAATAGAATGGCCCATCCCCTACACTTCCTACCCACTCAGACAACTTTTCAGACAACTGGGGCAATTCCATCCTACTTCCCTAGGCTTTGAAAAATTAAAATTTCTCCCACTGCAGAGCACAGAGATTCTTTCATTGGGGGAAATTAACATGTAACTTTGTGCCAATTTCTGCCTCTGTCCAAATGATCCTTTTTCACCCCACTACTACAGTGCACCAATTCTGTGGAGCTTACTACTCAAATGAACTAAGTTTTCAGATGATTCTAAAAGCAATTCCTGATTCTTCAGAGGAAGCTGCTGCTAAATGAGAAATATAATTTTATAATGGCTGTGAAACACTTACAGATCGTTTCTCACCTCTATTTCCTAAGGGTTTTATGCTCTCCTGTTACTTTATAGGTTATATCTCCTATGTTCCAGTGACCAACCAAGAAAAAGAAGAAAGAGGCCAAGATTTATAGTTTTCAAACACACTCTGAACACCTGCCTCTCAACCTTAGTAAATTACAGAGACAATTTCTTGTTTTCTAAACCTGTGAGTGACACATTTACAAAACTTCAGAAATTCTAATGGAAGTTTACTGGGCATGAATATTAAGGTTTTCTTTCAGAATGGATATTCCTTATCTTTAAAGTTGGTATTACATCACACCATAAGGTAATTCTAACTTGATTTCTTTTTTGCTTACATCTCATTTGAACAGGTATGGATGACCAATGAAGTTGAAGAATGTTTGTGCACCAATACATATTAATGCTTGACTAGACATGGATGCAACAGTACGACAAAAACAAAGAAACAAGGGGGAAATAAACAATTAGGGTAAGGTGCCTAAATAGCAATGTTATTGATTAGAGGAAGACACACTCAAGCATAAAGTAAAATGTTAGTGTGCAATATATCAGTAATCACTCTTCGTTGGGGAATCCTATGCAAAAGGTAGTTCTCTTGGAGATAGTGTGAGTGTATATAGTATTGCAGCTGCAGTTCCACAGAAGTGACAGCATAGCTTAGCTGCACTGCACACAAACCACCCGAGACCTGTGGCTATGTACTCGCTGCTGTGGTCTATGCTACAGTGACTACACTACTATTTATTCTTGTGCTCTCTCTCACTGAGCTAGCACAATTAAATGTACATGAGCTGGGACTCACACCTCTAGCTCACAGTGCAGACAATCACAGAATGCCTTCTTTCCTCTGGCCTGCCAAATCTCTAGCCTTCTCTGCGTAGTTAAATCGAACCTGAAATGCACATAAATAGGAGCTTTTTTCCCCTTCCCTGAGGTTTGTGGTGTTAGGGAGCCACTCACATTTCTTTATAAAGGAACAGAGCCTCAAAAAACAGGCAAAGTACAACGAACTTCAACAAATGTACAAAAAATAAACTGATGTTTAAATATGAACCAAAAGGGAGCATTTGTGAGAGTACAAACAAAGGGATTGCTGGTACTTCTGTATTTCCATTTACTTGACTTCCTACTCTTTTCTTTCTGCAGGGGCATGGAGCATGTTATGCAGGGGCTGCACTGAATCCTCAGGTGGCAGGGTGGGGTGGTGGAGGTGGGGAGATAACTGATCTCATTGGGAATTTTACATGACAGGTGTTTCCTGGTCAGGGTAATTAGTATTTGAAAGAGCCCTTGGGGGGTGGGGAGAGACACCAAACAGGACAAACACTCTTTTAGAGATTATGGGTAAACTGGGATAGAATACAAAAGCCTGGTTCACTTTAGGCACTTCTGTGCCTTCATTGGTAGAGCAAAGAGTTGGCGAAAGAGACTGCACAGTGTGCAGCATAAATGCTGTCCCTTGGTGGCTGGTGGCAGAACCCAAGAATAGGTTGCACAGACCAGTAATGACCCCCACTGGTTTTGCTTTTGTTTACATTTGTTTGTATTCTTTCCTCTCTTTTCCCCTGCCAATAAACTGTACACAAATTCTGAGGCACTTCTCAATACATTGAGAAATACATCACAGATCTTACCTAAAAAGAATGCTCTATTCCCAGAGCTGCAATCTCCTTCCTCAGCCTATTTGTGAGAATTGGTACTGAATTTTCCCTGTAATATACCAGTCATCAGGGACCTCCGCAGTTCTCCAGGAGCAACTGACAATATATCGATGGTAACGGTTCTTAGTACTAGAAGAATTAGCTGCAGAATTTGAAGGAATCTATCTGCAGTTTTTTATTACAGCATTCATAGGGCAGAAGGCAATAACCAGGGCTGTAAAACTGTCTCCTTTACAACTACCTATATTCTGACATTTGCACGGATACAACATTGTATATCTGCAACATGGGTAATAGCAGAGTCATTCATATGAACATTTTTGCTCGCCATATCCATATAAACACAAAAACACACACTATCAGTTGAATTAGTAGTAGAAAAAAGACATGTAAGTTCTGTATTTCCCAACTAAGTTCTGCACTTGAATAGCACCTAGTACAACAGGCTCCTGGTCCATGACTGGGACTCCTAGGTACTACTGTAAAATAAATAACTCTCATCTCTGTTTTCATAGAGTCTTTGATCCTTTATAGCATTATCCTAGCAACATATGGCACTTCAATAATGCAGAGTACTGAGTTATAATCCTGAATAACACTGTTAAATTATTTCTGTGCTGAAATATGCACAGTCAGAAGACTTTGCAACCACATCTAAATTTGCAACCTAAGAACAGCTAACATCCTTATCCCTGCATTATGCTACATGCATCTCACTATACGTTCTCTGTACTGAAACAAAGTTTCACCACCTGATTTAAATCCATATCGCCTACTATTGATTGCACCAGCATGTTTACAAGAATGCTCATTCTGTCCATTAAATATATTTTTCAGTACAGTACATTTAATAAGGATTACCCTGTCTAAACGCTGACTGAGATTTTAATAATCTACACATAACCAATTATATTGCATTCATTTCATGCCTAAAATGATGGTTCCTGTCAATTTATCCCTGCTTCACATTTCTTCTCACCTATGACATAACTTGGTTTTTGATTGACTTCTTTGAATCCTGTTAATACAGCTTCCTCAAATCACCAGACAGGGCAGTGTTGAGCAATCCAAATCCTTCCCTCTAGGAAGGTAGCATGCTCTCTCAATACACCTAGTTCTTGACACCACAAGGCATGAGGGGATATGGGCCCTTCCATATAGCTATGCAAAGCCAGTGGGGTAGAGAAATAACTTTTAAAAACACAAAACAAGCAACAAAACTCTGAAGTACCTATCAGCATTTGTGTAAATACAAAAATAAATGCAGACAAATTAAATAAATGACAGGAATATCCTATAGGTTTCATTTTATCCAGCTAATCTATATGTAACAATTTTTTCTACCACTAGATAGCAACTCCACCAAAACAAACACAAACACACACAAACACAACAAAAAACCCCCGACAAGTGTACACAATTTTTCATAAAGACTCAGGGTGCTTTCAGATATTACAGTGTACCAAGTAACATGCAGCCATGTGCCAACTTTTTAAATGTAATTTTATCTCGATGCTTATTCTTTTGAGTCAGGTGTTTTGTAATAACAAATAGAAACAAAGGCTTTTTTTTATTGCTAAAGATATTCAATGGCTTTTGTGTTCCTATCGTCAGCAGTAACGTCAGAGGATTGTATCCAAGGAGCTAAATGTGCAAGACCTAGGGTCAAAGCAGCTGAATACACCAACCTCAGAAAACACAGACAATGAATTGCAAATGACACTCAAAACAAAACGAGAAAAAAAACCTTCACACAGAAAACTACAAAAGAACTCCACAGATACTGAATTGGCTTTCTGTACACACTGATCCTGCTTAACTGTGTGTGGTAACTAACCAAACGTTCTGAGACTAATAGTCATAAAATAGAGACTCTTGGGGGGGGAGGAGAATCTATAAAAGAAAAAAATGGGGCTACTTTTTCTTTAAGGTGGTAATGCCTCTCTTACTATTTTACATTTGTCAGTATTTTGACAAATTAAAGTTGACCATTAAGTACAAGGCAACTATATTATTCCATTAATTCTGCTAGAAGATATTTACAAAAGGAGTACTGTTTAAATTTAGGAGTCACATCACAAAGCAAATGATTTTCTAAACCTAACACAGGCGATCTTTTTTTTTCATGCTACCTGGAGTTCTGTCACTGTAATCTCAACTTGTCACAAACGCAAGACGTAAAACTGACATGTACAGCTGAAGTCTCAACAGGGCAGACGGAACTAATGTGCTGCCAATCAGGTTTTCACTGGACTTGATGTGGCTTAAAACAATATATTAGTTAGGTGTGCAAGTTAACAGGAAGGTGTTAATGCTGGTTTAGCTGCTTATCAAATGGCACAACTAGATCTGATGTTAACTACCTAACATGGCAACCCCATAAGATGGCAGCTAAAGGATTCTATACCAGCTACTATTAATTAATTAAAAATCCATACTTAGAAAACTATCTTCATTTCTTAGTTCACTGAGATGACACCGTAACTGCCTAGCAGTGCTTTCTCTTCCAAAAATAAAGCCAAAATATAAAATGTTGTGAAGTGAGAGTTTACTGAGGAAGTACCCTCCCTTACCAGAAAATGCAGACATTCTTAGTGCCATGGAATTGAATGTTAATGATTATATATTAAAAATGACAGTACTCTAACTATTCAGAGAAAATCACTTCTTCATGCTTTCACTCGCTTTGTACAAACACTTCCCCCCCTCTTTTTTGTTTGGAAACCCACAGCACACTGCAGTACAAAAAAAAGAAAAAGAAAACCACTGCCAATCTTCCAGCTATGCTGAAAACCTGAAAGCAATAACTGTTACAAAAATAGGAACAATAGTGTTACAGTTTCTTCAAATTTTCTTTTGAAGTATGAAGACCACAGAATAGCAGCCTCCATTTTACTGAGCTATTTTCTAAACAAACAAAAATAAATGAAAATTGGAATAACATAAATTTCTCCTGGCAGCTAAGCCATTGCTCAAAAAAAAAAAAAAAAAAAATGTTCTCATCACCTCCTAAATATTTTTAAATGATCTAGGAGACAAGAATATTTTTAGTATTTTAGGTTATGTGGTTTCTAAAATTACAACATTCCAATCTTACCCATTGCCTGCTTCCCCATAGCACACTGGTATGTGTTTCTTGGGGACTGGTTATGGTGAGGATATGGAATAAGCCCAGCACAGACGCCAAGAAGTGTGAAAGGTTCAATCTCCAAGTGTGTGGTGTCTCTTTAAAAAAAATAATAGAAAGAAAAAAAGTCTGATTAGAAAGCATCTGTAAACAGCCTAATGGCATAATTTTATTAAATTCCTTTTCACAAAGTCCGATAAATCATTTTAACTTGTTTTGTTACTATTAAAAAAAATGAAGTGAGTAAAATCTAAAAGCCTGAATGACAAATTCAAATAATTTTTTAATCAACATTTTAATTTGGCCTTTCATTGAGTCCATGTGCAGAGGCAGAGAAAAAACTGGAAGAGTAAAAAATTAAATGGACAAATAGAAGGAAAAAAAAGGAAGAGTAAATAGTGATCATAATAGATCTTAATTTTATATAAAACAGCAGTACTTAATATAAGCTACAAAATAAAAAGGGAGATCACATAAGAATGTCTCGAAAGAGAATTTTTAATTCCAGAGAAATATATTTTTCTCACTTCTGATCACATATTCTAACAAGCTAAAAGTCTATGATAAAAGATAAAAACTCATATTCAATCACTGGTAGGAAAAAACCAAAAAGGCAGTTTTAGTACATTGTAGCAGACTTCAGAAAACTAACCAGACAATAAATTTTTATGTTATAAGAACATAAGAATGGCCATATTGGGTCAGACCAATTGTCCATCTAGTCCAGAATATTGTCTTTTGACAGTCACCAGTGCAAGATACTTCAGAGGGAATTAACAGAAGGCAATAATTGAGTGATACAACTTCTATTGTCCAGTCCCAGCTTTGGCAGTCAGAGGTTTAGGGAGGTACAAAGCACAGGGCTGCATCCCTGACCATACTGGATAATAGCAATTGATGAACGTATCATCTCTGAATTTACCTAGCTCTTCCTTTATAACATCCTTTGGTAACTGGTTCCTAAGGATGACAATGCATTGTGACACTAAATAGTTTCTTATGTTTGTTTTACACCTGCTGCCTGTTAATTTCACTGTGTTCTTGGTTTGCCCAGTCATCCAGTTTTGCAAAACCCTTCCTAACACTTCACAATCTGCCTCAGAAACTGGCCAATGGGATTGTGCTAGAGGCAGGAGCAGCAATTAAAGCTTCTCCCCGCTCCTCTAGATTCACAGTTTTTAAAGAAAAACCACCCCACACCACGTTTGTGAGCCGCAGCAGCGTCTGAGAGCTGGATCCAGTGGCTTGGCAGGCCGGATCTTACCCAGGCCTGTTCTAACCCAATGATTCTAGCAGGATTAGTAGTGCTACAATTCCATATTTGAGTTATTTTGGAACTCCTGTGTGAATATTACCTTTTTAATTATGGGAATCTACCTCAGATCATCTGCAGTGAGGACTTATTCAAAGAACTTATTTATCTTCTTGGCAACAGCCTTGTCTTCCTTGAGTGCTCCTTTAGCAACTTGATCAACCAGTGGGCCCCATTAATTGTTTGGCAGGCTTCCTGCTTCTGTTGTATTTAATTTTTTTCTGGGTTTTTTTTTGGCTCTTAGTTTTCATTTCTTTTGCTAATTGTTCTTCAAATTCTTTATTGACTTCCCTAACTGTACTTTTACACTTGATTTCCCAGAATTTATGCTCCTTTTCAGTTTTTGAAAGGACCCCTTTTTGCCAGTAAGCACTTTTTTCATTCTGCTGTTCAGCCATGGTGGCATTTCTTTGGTCCTCACATTGTTGCTTTTTTTTTTTTTTTTTTAAATTATATGGTGTATACATTTAGTTTGAATCTCTATTATTGTGTTTCTAAATAGTTTCCATGCAACTTGCACGTATTTTATTCTTCTGACTATTCCTTTTAATTTCCAATTAACTAGGTTTCTTCTTTTGTGTAGTTGCTTTTTAAAAGTTAAATGCTACTATGGTGGGTTTCTTTGGTATTTTCCTCCCTACAAGGATGACACATTTAATTACTTTATGGTTGCTATTACTGAGCAGTTCAGCTGTATTCACCTTTTGAACCAGATCTTGTGTGCCACTTAGGACTAAATAAAGTATCAAAAAGAGTGTTAGAAGGAGGAAAGAGAAAAATTGTTGATAGGACAAGAAGCAATGGGCTTAACTTGCAGCAGGGGAGGTTTAGGTTGGATATTAGGAAAAACTTCCTAACTGTCAGGATGGTTAAACACTGAAATAAATTGCTTAGAGAGGTTGTGAAATCCCTATAATTGGAGATATTTAAAAGCAGGTTGGATAGACATCTATCAAAGATGATCAAGAATCTAGATGGTGGTTGGTCCTGCCATAAGGGCAGGGGACTGGACTTGATGACCTCTTGAGTTCCCTTCCAATTCTAGTATTCTATAATTCTAAGAATTGCCTCTCCCCTAGTGAGTGCCAGGACTAGCTGCTCCAAGAAGCAGTCATTAATGGTTAAAATCCCCTATTGTTATAGGGTTAAAATCCCTCATTGTTATAGGGTTTTCTGTTTTTGTCTCTCTCCTCTCGCAACATTTTACAATCACCATCCTGGTCTGGTGGTCAGAAGTATATTCCTTCTACTCTACTCTTATTAATCAAGCATCGAATTTCTATCTATAAAGATTTTATGCTATAGTTTTATTTAAGATTTTTTTTTTATTAACTTTCATTGATTTTTCCCCACATACAGGGTGACCTATGCACTGTATGCTTTGCTGGGGAAATTAAAACCCAGATAAGTCATTAAAGTTGTTACCCTCAGCCACAGAATCACAGGAGTAAAAAACCCTCAGCCACAGAATCACAGGAGTAAAAAACTCAATGGGACCTCAGTAGGTCATCTAGCAAGGATGCCATTTCAGGAAGGTGCAGCGGAGGACAACAGCTGTGTGCTCCGGGATGTGGCTTGTTTTTCATCCTGTTTCCCAGACTCTAAGGGAATGAGGGGGAAATACTTGCATTCTGTGCATGCCTCTCACACCTGGCTGGTGAGCAGTTCCTGTCTTCTAAGGTGTTGCCTGGCAGCCACAGGGAAGGCATGAGCCCTTTAAATAGAGGCAGTTGAAGGGCTCCCATGTCCCTGGCACACAGGCTTGATAAAAGAGCTAGGCGGGCCAGATGCAGCCTGCTGACAGGCTCTTGCCAAGCCCTGCCTTCACTGATACCTAAAGCTCATAAGAAACAAATCCCCAATTGGAATGCAAAATGTAATTAGCACAGACCACTATAGCTAAAAAGAGGTGACTGTGACATCATACAGGAGATCTGGCAATGGAATACCTCAGAGGTCTTGGTCAGGTATTTTTATTATTCATCACGCATTAATTATATCGGTTGCAGCCAATATAAAGGAGATTATTAGTCATGTGAAGAGATGAAGGGATAATTGTAAACTGCATGGACGGATTTACTTCATCATTTATATTTAGAAACAACTATCATATGGCCAGGGTGTTACAGATACTTACATCAAGTTTAGAGGTGTTTATGGATAATGTAGTAATCTTTCATGTAGCGTATATGACACATGCGTATATGAAGCAGTAACTTTATATACAGTAGACATGGCCTTTGAGTCAATCTTCGGGGAAAAAAATCCCACAACTTCGTGGGACAACTTTCTTAATTCTCTCTAACCCAACAAGATGCAATCCACTCCACTGAAAACGGAAGCACCATCTCCAGCAAACAGCAGATGCCCAGGTCAGCATAAACTCATTCTGTTCTGATCACTGATTTATAAGCTCACTATCAGAGAGCCTCTTGGGTTTGCAATGAAGAGTGAACCACTCGAGCTTTTTGCAAAGCAAGCTGCTTCTTGGTAACCTAAAAGACAAGCAGTGCAGTTTTCCCACAGTGCATCACATTCCCAGAGCTAGAACAGCCACATTTTTGGAGTGTGTGTAGGATAAACAAATTTTATACAAAGTAGGTCATGTCAGGAACAATTTTTCAGTTGATAATCTGCTAAAATATGACAATTTTGTTTATATGCATGTATAATCTTTGTACCTGACGTCATGAATAGTTGCTATTTAATTTGCATCTTAGACTTGTGGTTTGTTCTTGGTTGACACCCCCAAGGTAGTTTTAAATTCCGTTTAGCTTGCCCAGTGTTGATGAACCGTTCTATTGTGGATGGACCATTCAGTTGGTGACAGGCCATTAAGGGAGACAGCTCTTCAAATGAGTTGTCCTACAGTTGTCTTAGATAGCAAGGAATTAATGTCTACCCTTGTGATTTATCAAAACTTTTAAGGACATGTGATCTAGGATTCCATCTTTATCACCAACGGTCCATACAGAGGGGCACTGGGCTTAGCTTGGAACAGTAAACTTCCATGCACCTGGCAGAGGATATACTAGACATCTGAGACATCTCCATTTCACTTTTTCCTGCTCCAATTTTCTGGACTGTGGTCTTACAACTAAAAAGGAATATTTTGAACTATGGACTGAGGATTTCCCAATCTTTTGGAAGATACCAGAGAGACTTCTGCAAAGAAGCAGCCTATTTCATCACTGCTACAAACCTGATACGGACTTTGTGATCATTTTTGGGTATATAATCTATTAACCATTTATAACAATTCTTTTCTTTTAGTAAATTTTTACTTTACTAAGGAATGGCTGACCGTGTGAGATTTGATAAGATATGAGGTATCTACTGATCTGGTGGTAAGTGTCTGACTGACCTTTGGGATTTATAGAACCTCACATACAGTGAATTGGGTTTTCAATAACCTTTTACTATATTAGACCTGATTGGATAGGACTGGAATACCAAGAGAGGAGTGTTTTTGGCTTCCAGTTAACTAGCATGGTGCTACAGAACCTCTTTGGTTACTGGCTTGGAAAATATAATTAAAGAATAAACCACCAGTTTCTGGGTATTGCTTGCCCTGTTTTTTGCCATCTGTTCTGAGCATGGCATTGTCAGTATGATCCATTCCAGACCTCCCAGTCACAGTGAGCAATAGGGACTCTGGAATATCGTTACTTTGACTCATATCTGTGTGGTGCTGTGTGGATACCAGAGCCCAACGTTCGACCATGAATCTGAAAACTCTTAATCTTGGGTTACAATACAACATAGATGTTGTTCAAGCCCATGGTTCCCTAACATGTGTCAGCTGACTAGAATCCCACTAACCCAGGTATTACCCAATGCAACGTAGACATACAATGAAGAACTGTAAAAATCATGCAGCGTATATGACAAAGAGATGTTTTGGAGCAGTAAGTTGGTATACAGTACACATGGCCTTTGAATCAATAAAACATTCTCAGCTCAATCCTGAGAAAGTGTGAATTTGTAGTCTGGAAAGAAGCTTTGTTTTAAATTTTAGTGTTCTTTGGTCACTCTCTGAAGTGTGGAAACAAGGTACTTGGCTTTCAACATGGATGGCTTAAAACTGCCCGCCAAAAAACTAAAACACTCTTACAAGATCTCTAAAGACATTCCTACAATAGACTAGCATAACAGGTTACCGTGGCTTGCATAACTCTTTCACGGTCTGGCCAATTGTAAATGATCATGAAAAACTCACACTGATAAAAACTGCACTATCACATATTCTATATTTTTGTTGGTTAGAGTTTATAATTTCAACTCCCCACCAAAAAAAACCCTACATTCACTTGTGACTATTTCACAGATGATTTAGGATTGGTGTAATCACAGATTGCTTCTTAAACTTGCATGATCTTCTACTCTTATGCTGCTATAAACACAAACAAGGGCTAGCACTGGAAACAGCAACATTACAAAATAGTTAATTAGTTTACATTTCAGAGAACGGAAAGGAAAAAGGCTATAATAATGCATAGTCTACTTTACCAGTTTTTAGTCTGAATATACACTTACTTAGTAATTGTATGTTCATACAGTGCGATGTTGCAGTCATTTTCCTCATTCACGTCCAAATACTCAACTAGGCCTTCGTGCAAAAAATCTTCAAAATTCCTGTAATTGCCAAAAAAAGGTATTAACTATAAATGGTTAATATGTGTTCAGAGTGTTGAAACATATTATTCATATGCAAAACTAAAGTTATTTACTAAAGTTATTACAAGAAACTGACTTTTGTAAGGAAAGCAAACTTCTTATCTGTACTGAGTTTCAGGCATCTTAGGAAATTCTCTCTATTTGAAGCAGAAAAAACAAATCTTACCTGTTTGCGTCAAGTTTTTTTTTTTTTTTTTAATAGCCTTAAGAATGTCATCATATCAAAAAGGCGAGTTTATTTTGTGGATGCACTAACAAGTTTCCATGATGATTTTGCAATATTGACTACATATATAAACATTCCAAGTCATTTCTAAATATTATACACCTTCTCACTCACATATTACTTATCTCCTAACCGTTGTTCTTCGAGATGTGTTGCTCATGTCCATTCCATGTAGGTGTGTGCATGCAGCGTGCACGCATCGTCAGAAATTTTTCCCTTAGCAGTACCCGTGGGGCCAGGAGGGGAGTCCCCTAGAGTGGCGCCGGTATACCGGCCAATATATGCCCCTGCTGGCCCTCCACCCCCTCGGTTCCCTCTTAACGGACTAATCTGAGGAAGGGGAGGCGGGCGGGATTTGGAATGGACACAAGCAACACATCTCAAAGAACAGTTACGATATAAGTAACCATTCTTTCTTCTTTGAGCGATTGCTCATGTCTATTCCATGTACGTGACTCCAAAGCAGAAATCCCAGGAGGCGGGGTTGGAGTTCTAAACTTCCCCTGAGTGGAGGACAGCCCCACCCAGGGCAGCAGCCTCCCTCGCCTGTTACATCAGTGTATAATGGTTAGTGAAGGTGTGGACAGAGGACCACGTGGCGGCCCTGCAGAACTCTAGGATCAGGACCTGAGCCACAAAAGCTGCAGAGGAGGCCTGCGATCTCATAGAGTGAGCCGTGAAGGGAGGAGCTGGGATCTCTGCCAGCCCATAGCGTTCCCTAATACATGCCATGATCCAGGAGGAAATCCTTTGCACAGAGACCGGATGACCCTTCAGCTGCTCTGCAATGGTAACAAAGAGCTGAGGTGACTTGTAGAAGGGCTTTGTTTTCTCTAAATAAAAGCCTAAAGCCCTGCTAGCATCCAAAGTGTGTAATGCCTGTTCTTTACCTGATGTGTGGGGCTTGGCATAAAAGACTGGCAAGAAAATGTCCTGACACACATGGAAGTTCGACACCACCTTAGGCAGGAAGACCTTAGGGATGAAGGGGGTGTAACCTGACTTTGTCCTTAAAGAAAACTGTGTAAGGGGGGTCTGAAGTGAGAGCCCTCAGCTCAGACACGCACCTGGCTAACGTGATGGCCACCAATAGGGATACCTTGTAGGACAGGTGTAGTAACGAACATGTCGCCAAGGGTTCAAACGAAGGTCCCACGAGTTTGGACAGAACCAAGTTAAGATCCCATTGGGGAACGGGCTGCCAAACATGCGGATAAAGCCTGTCCAGGCCCTTTAAAAAACCTGTTTACCATAGGGTCTGAAAAGAGGATCTTACCCCTGGCACCTAGGTGAAAAGTGGCGATAGCTGCTAGGTGAACTTTAAATCGAGGAGGAGGAGGATAATCCCTGAAGCCTAAGATCCAGAAGGTAATCCAGGACCAGGGAGTCCATAGGGGGCATCACCCTCTGGGTAGACCAGACAATAAACCATTTCCACTTAGCCAGATAAGTTGCCCAAGTGGAAGGTTTTCTGGTTCCCAGCAACACCTCCTGCACACGGGCCAAAACACTGAAGCTCCGCCAATGTCAGCCCAGGGTTTCGATCCTTTCCCAAGGTCTGTGCCGGGGTAGGAGAGGGGGACAGTTCAATCAGATCCCTGGCATCCCCAAAAGCTTCTGAAGTTGAGGGCTCTGGGAAGTCCCCCATCAGGCTGGCGTCCCAGCGCGGACTTGGTCAGTTGCCCGACTGAAAAGGTCCAGGCTCAGCACCAGATGGTGCCGTGTACCCCACCTGAGGGCACACAGAGGGCATGCGCCGTGGGGGCAACCTACCCCTGGTAGACCTCCTCTTCTTCTGAGGCACTGGGGACTAGGCATGGTGACTTCTCCTATAGACATCTAACCAGCATTCTAACACTGCAACAGAATTCTAAATTCGATCAGTGGCTATTGCTACGACATTTACTGATGGAGAAGAGTGGGGGACAGACACAGTCCTGTCAAGTAATTTACCTGTATCCCTGAGCAAGTTCTTCCATATGCTTGTTCGTAACTGCAGGTTTTTGCTTCTTTACAATTATGTAGGGTCTACATTCAAAACAAAGAATAATGTAGTGGATATATAGTGTTAACATAAATATAAATTGAAATAAGGTAACACCAATACAATGCACCAATGCTGGTTTATACATCTAGATTTATGTAGTTTATTGCTGCATAAATACATTAGCTAAGTCTAGTAGATCATTAGCCAAGGCATCAACTTGGATTATTTTAAATCTGAGTTTTATATTACCTGTTCAAGAAATATATGTATCAAACAACTTCCCACCAAAGTATAAACAAATGTTACTTTGAAACAGTAGTTTTCAAATGTTTTGGCCTGTAGTCCACCTTGCTCAATGCAAACCTCTCTGTAGACCACCAGCCAACCACCCATGATGAGAAAATGCCTTCACTTATCTGTAAATACCTTAAATACTAAAAACCTTAAACAACAAATAGTCTAGTAGCACCTTAAAGACTAATAAAACATGTAGATGGTATCATGAGCTTTTGTGGGCACAACCCAAGTGGATTGTGCCTATGAAAGCTCAATATACCATCTACATGTTTTGTTAGTCTGTAACTGGAAAAACTTAAAAAACAACTAATAGTCTAGCAGCACCTTAAAAACTAACTGGGCTATGCCTCTGAAGCTCTTAAATACTAAATTATTCATATTAGGCTACTGGAGATAAAACATAAGAGGATATATATATAACTGGTAAGAAAAGAATTATTATTAATCAAAATCAAAATAATTAAACAGATTAAGCACTTTAACTTTTTATGTTTATTTAAAATGAAGTTTGGTAAACTAAGTAAAATATTAATTTATATCCAAAACAAAAGGTTTCAATGTTGTCTTTTTTTTGTGCTATGGGTGGGGAACCATTTTTGGGTTGGGGGCTACTGATCCACAGGAAAAAAAAAATCAGTCAAGGGCCACACAAAAAAGTGAGAGGCAACCCCCACCTTCCCCCAAAGAAACCCCATCCCTCCCTGATGTAGCTCCCAACTAAGACATCTCACTCCCCTGGCACTCCAGCCCCACAGGGACACAGTGAGAGGGGGCAAGAAGGACCAAAGTTCAGGGCTTCCCATGGGACCAATTAACTCTTTTGGGGTTCCAGGGTTAGTACATTTTGTGAGCCCCCCCAGGTTCTGGGGGGAAGGCCAAAAAGGAGGGGTTCAGTGTGCAAGAGGAGTCTGCCAGGGAGTGGGGTAGGAGTGGGGGTGCGGATCTGGGTTGAAAGTATGAAATTGGAGTAGGCTGGGAGTGACAGTCTGGCTGTGAACTTGGGTGCAGGAGAGGGTGAGGGTAGGAGGTCTGGAAGGGAGGGAAGGTGCGACCACAGGCTGGGGATAGGGAGTCTGGCCAGGCAGGAGGGTGCAGGAGCAAGGGAGGAGTGCATGATCAAGGCATGAGGGGTAGGGATGATTACCCAGATTTGCACCCCCACTACTTCCAGGTCCCACTCCCAGGCACTGTGTCCCAGGCACTGTCTCCTGCTGCTCCCATTGACTACAATTCCAGCCAACAGGAGCAGCAGGGAAAGCCTCCAGGCAGCACGCCCGCATGCTGCCTTTTGCCTCTAGCCAGGGGAAGGGCGTACAGCAGTGCACAGAACCGCTTGCTTCCCTAGCAAGCCGGATCCTTCATCGAAGCTCAGGTCTCCTCCCCAACAAAGTGGGAAGCCAGAGCTGGTGCTCCAAGCTTGTTTGAGGCTGAGCCTTGAGCTGCTGCCCACCTGCAAGGCAGCCACGGACTTTGAGAACCCCTCCTTTAAAAAGATACATATGACATTAAAAATTTAGTTCTAAACTTTATTTTAAATGGATAAGTGTAACCTACAAATTAAGTAGGTTGCTTTGAAATATCTGAATTTTCTCAATAATACCAGGTTAAAAACACCTTTAAACTCATTGAGATGGGTTCTGTTTACATACCAGTATATTGTTCAGCACTGAGCACAGAGTCAGCACTCAACAAATAGATATTTAAATCTGAATAGGACACATTTTGCTACTAGCCATTACCTAAAATTATATAAAATATAAAAAGCATTCACTACGTGATGCAGGAGATTAATCTATAACTTTTAGCAGCACATGAATCTCTGGAAACTTCACCACCACATGGAAACGCTGACACAAAGAATGGCATGCGAGATCAAAACGTCAAGGGCTGTTGCTATTTGGACAACTTGCTCTTACAGAGTGCAGCAAATAAGTACAAGATACTTGTGTAGTCTGCTCTGAAGTCCAAATAACTGTTTGAGGACTAATGAGCACTTTTAAATGGCTAAGAGGAGGATCTAAACAATTGCAAAGGCAAAAAAAAACCCAAAAAGCCCCTCACAGGAAAGTGACTTGGGTAAGTTTTCTTGGAAATACACATTATTTCACTCAACAGTGCCTTTTTTTAGTTGGAACACAGATCAAATGTTTTGCTGGACCACCAAATCTGAAGTTTGGTTTGTACTAGCAGTGTCTGAGTTGGAGAATTAATTTCTCTGCCTTTCATTCCTGTCTGTGAATACTGCTCAACCAGCGCTGCCAGGTAGGACTTCTTGTTGGCTCATAAATACGTTGATGTCAGAACGATTTTTGAGCCTTTGACAAGCCTTGAATTGCATCAAACACTATTTTGATTTTAAAAAAAAGTTAAACACTACTAGACAAGGTGATTGCCACTTATGGTGTAAGTACTGCTGCTGACTGACTTATGAACTGTGCACACCGCTGGCCTATGCTAAACTATGCTTGTATTATTACCTCATCCCCTCTCTGTCCTTCCTTCTTGTTTGTTCATCTCTCTGTTGTGCCTTTTAAACCGTAAACTCTTTGGGGTTGGGAACAGTATGTATGGAAGTGCCTAGCAGAAGGGAGCTCTGATATAGCATTGATGCCTAGAGACTGCAGTCACATGAATAATAGTAGTCATTTTAGTTGAAATACAAAGCTATTTACAGTCTCAAAACATTGTTACATTTTTGTAGGACATTTTTATCTGTGTCCTTCTGTCTCAGCTTGTTTTGGCAACCTATCTCTTTTCCTTCCCTAGCATACTGTTAAGTATTATTCTCACACACTTTTTCAAATGTAAACTGTAAGCTTCTTGGGGCAGAAACATTTTTCTTATATGTTTGTCAAATGTCACGCCCTTCCTTAGAAACTACAGAAATAAGTCAAAATTGTGAGAGACATTCTTCTAATGACAGGATACAGGTACATCCCCTTCACACCTTTACTCAGCCCAAAAGAGACTGACTTATTTCAAAAGAACTCATTATAATTAAAGTAAAGCCCTGATCCTGCAGAATGATGCTGAAGTCAACAGGATGCCTTCTGGATACTTGTGCACATCTTGCTACAGGACTGTAAGCTAGTGTTTCTTAGAAAAAAGAAAAAGCGACAGACAATATTTTAAATACACTCATACGGAGTCCCTACCGGTTTAGTTCCTGGGGTGGTAGGAGGGACATTTTTTTACTTTGTTTTCACATCTGTTTAGAGTTAAGAGTCATCTATTCAAGCAGCACTTGCTTTTTAAACTTAATTGACTCAGTTGCACATTTATTATGCATTAAGGTTGAGACTCACAAAGGTGCCAAGAGTCCTCAGAGCCCTCTGAAACTGAATGGGGGTTGAGTGCCTAAACTCCACACGCAACTTTGGAAACCTCAACCTGAAGGACGCACAATAGGTAACAGACAATTAAGTTCTTTAGAGGGATTTTTGAGAAATTGTGACAATCAAGGTCCAGGCATTCCCAAGGGGGAGAACAGAAAGAATAAATCCCAAAAATCCTAGGAAGGGAGGGGTATCATCTCCTCGAACTGAGACAGCTCTCCAAATTAGCCAGACGCAAGCAGCCTTTGTTAAAGATCAGGACACAGACCATTCCCTAAAGAGCATCAGGGAAGCAATTCATAGCAACACTCCTGCAGAAAACAGTATCACTACTATTACTCATGTAGTAGAGGAGAGAATTTTTACAGAAGTGTGTACGATATACAGGGAAGACTCAGCAGGGAACCTCACAAATAGTGCCCAAAAAGCACAGGGCAGTGTTACTGTGTGCAGCCCATTACTGTGTTTGCTGAACATCTAAGAGCAAAAGGGGAGGAGGGGCATCCAAAAGGCTTCAGAAAAGTTAGCATTGGCCCACCATAAACCTATAAGTAAGTGGATACTGTAGGTCCTGAGGTTTACGCCAAGGCAGAAAAAGAGCACAGGTCTCTGCAATGTTTCACTGCAATCACTTCCCATAATGGCATGAGCATTCCAGAGAGTTGCCATGGGAATTATTGATCCATTCCCTAAGCCATCCAAAAATGGGAAAACCTCAGGGTGGTGGCCTAGCTAATACAGAAGCAGAAATAGGCACTTCTTTCCACTAATAGTAGGGTGGGTTTTCCAAAAGAAATACTATCAGACCATAGGTCAAATTTTATGCCCCATGTATTTGCTGAATTGTGGAAAATGTGTGTGTAAGGAACGAGTTTGCTCCATGTCACCCAGAAACACACCTATTAGTTGAAAGATTCAACGGGATATTTAAACGTATGCTAATAATGTACATAGACAAGAAAGCAAGGGATTGGGATGTGTTACAGCCTTATCCATTATTTGCTTACTGGGAAATACCCTATGCATCAACAATGTGTGTCCTTCTTCTATATGGAATAAAGGTCAGAAGTCCCTGGGATGCAGTCAGAGATTTGCAGGAAGGCAGCAGACTCAGAAGGGGAACTTGTGACTGAATTTGTACTTACATTCAGGATACAGCTAAAATCCATGATGGAGCTGATACAACATAATCTTGAGAAAAGCTCATTTGTACAAAAAAAGGATGGCATTTCTAAAAGGCATGTGATAAAAACCATTGATATAGGTAATTTAGTTCTGGTATTAACCCCCGTTAAAAAAAGATAAAATCCAGAACTCCTAGAAGGGGGTTCCATTGAGGTTATAGAGGCTATAGCAAAACATGATAAACTGTGTAGATGAGGACCACAAAGTATCATCTGTGTTAGACTTAATGTCTCAGAGTAAGGGGAAGACTCCTTTATAGAACATTCAATTAAGCAAAGGCTTAACCCTAGTAGAAAAGAAAGATGTCACAGTTGCATTACAAAGTCAAAAAAGGCTTTTCCAACAAACCCGGTCTTACTCACCTCAGAGCACCACATTGACACTAGTGAGGCATCCCAATAACACTAGTACTTAGAGGACACCAGGGAAAATGAGAAAACAGATCCAAGGGAAGATCCAAAGCATGCTAGACATAGGAAACATAGCAGCTTTAGGGCTGGTCTGCACTTAGAACTTAGATTTGATCTACATTACAGACTTCCATCAGTATAAATGTTGCTCAGGATTGTGAAAAATCCACCCCACTCCCTGTCATGGCTCCTTCCCCACTCTGGCACGATAAATGCAGAAGTGGGGGCCAGCAAAAGTACTCCAAAACCTTATCTACCAGGCTTTGGTATAAAACTTCCCTGCAAAATCTTAAAGCCCTAGATTTTGGGGATAAAATCTGCAGCAACCACCCAAGTAATGCTAAAGAAACCAGGGAGAGACTACTTGGGAAATCTCACCCCTAAGTACAAACCAGGACACAAAAATTAACCAATACCAGGTTAATAAAAAGAAAAAAGAAAGAACTTTTATCATCACCACAATATTCCTGTTGCAAGCATAACAACTAGATGGAAAAGTCACAAAGTAATATACTCATGGGGTGTGTCTACACTGGCACCCTTTTCCGTAAAAGGGATGCTAATGAGACACTTTGGAATTGCAAATGCCACGGGGGATTTAAATATCCCCCGCGGCATTTGCATGAACATGGCTGCCGCTTTTTTCCGGCTTGGGGTTTTGCCGGAGAAAAGCGCCAGTCTAGATGGGATCTTGCGGAAAATAAACCTTTAGGAATAAGGGATCTTCCGGAAAAGGGTTTATTTTCCGCAAGATCCCATCTAGACTGGCGCTTTTCTCCGGCAAAACCCCAAGCTGGAAAAAAGCGGCAGCCATGTTCATGCAAATGCCACGGGGGATATTTAAATCCCCCGCGGCATTTGCAATTCCGAAGTGTCTCATTAGCATCCCTTTTACGGAAAAGGGTGCCAGTGTAGACACAGCCATGGAGGGGAAACCCGCCATGGGCCAGGAGCACAGTTACAAAGGAGAGCAAAACCCATTTTAAATGCAGACATCAGATCCCATTTCCCAAATCATAAAACAATAAAACCTAACAGATTTATCTAAACTTTACCCTACTTACAGAAGAGTAAAGAGTCTATTCTTGGAGGGCGACATTCTGTCTGACTCCCTCAGTAGCTGGAGAGAAACTGCCCAGGACAAAGGGAAAAACCAAACATCCCTTTGTCCTAGTTTGAAATTCCTACCTACATTCCTATTGGCTGAATCTACCTGACTTAGGTAAGGTTAACCCCTTAGTTCCCAGGCTGCTGGCTAACCTTCATGATCTGACACCCCCCAAGAAATGTAGCTATGCTGATCTAATCACCAGTGTTGACAGCACTAGGTCAATGGAATAATTCTTTCATCAACCTAGCTACCACTGCCTGGGGACATGGATTACTTAATGCCGACAGGAGAACCCCTTCTGTCAGCTGTGTTGCTGTAACATTTTAAGTGTGGGACTCTGGGCTTGTCTAAAGAAAGACTATACAGTAAGGTTGTGTAGCTCATAGAAAACTTAATGCTGTTAAAATCCACAGTGCTTACCTCATACCTGTGTAGATGATATTTTAGATATACTTAACAGAGCTACCTATTTATCTACCTTAGATTTAAGCAAAGGATACTAGGAAATTCCCTTGGAAACCCAGTCACAGAAAAAGTCTCACTACATTATTGATTTTGGACTTGTAGAAATTGAGGTATTAATTAATCCAAAGGGTAATGTGGGAACCACATTCCTATTACATGGGTTCCATGGCGTTGCTCTTAGCTATACAGAGGATAGAGCAACATTTCACAAAATGTGTGGAGAGGGTACTAAAAAGCTGCCGGGACACAATCTCCATAGTCAATGCGTCAAAGTATGATATGGGGGGAGCAAGGATCCCTTACTTGGGTTACTGGGTAGGTGGAGGCCAAATCCACCCAGATGCACTGAAAGTGGAAGCTACTGTGAATTGTTGAATTCCTAAATGAAAAAATAAGTTCAATCTTCTATAGGTCTGGCTATTCTTGCAAATTTATGAGAGATTTCACAGTGACATTGTTGCCCTTATCATAAATATACGCCAGAAAACAAAACCAGAAAATGTGGTTTGGTCAAACACCTCTCAAAAGGGTTTTGAAATTAGACAAATTTTACCAGAGAAATCAATTTTGGCCTCTTCAAATTTTAAAGAAAAGGTTTAAATTGTGTGTCTTGGAGCTGTATCAAAGTAAGCAACGGAAAAGAACAAACAACCACCAATTGCATTTCTGAGAAAAAAAGACAAACAAACCCATGAACTCAGTAGTAGAAAGGAGTACTATTTGATTCCATGGACTGTAAAACCATCCAGACTACCTGTTCAGCAAGTGTTCACAGATCACTCACCATTAGTATGGCTCAATAGAAAAAAAGAAACAAATTCCACATTGCTTTGCTGGAGCACAGTTTTACAGGAATATGATATGGAGATTAAAAATATTGAGAGGTCAGAGAAAAAGGTAGCCCAATGGCCTACCCAGAAGAGGGTGTGTGGGGGGGGGAGGGGGGAGTAAAGCTTGTGAGACAACCAGTGAACAAAACTCTAGTAAATTCACAAGGGCTCTGCAATAATCGGGGTCTTAACACCCGAAGCTGAGATAAACAGGTTTAACGCCCCCTAAATGAGCAGCTGAACTAAATAATTCCATATTGTATTATTGCAGTATAAAAGATGATGAGTAAGGGCTTGTGAAAGCTTGTAATGTTCTAAGCTTGATAGTCATGAGATATGCATATGGAATGTGGCCATGAATCTTTATTTACATATAAAACATTTTTTGCTATAATCTGTACTAACACTGTCCTGCTGCAGTTGGAGTAAGCAGTGAAGTAGGGAAGCACTCTCTCCAAGTAGGTGTTTACATAAAACTAACTTCAAATAGCCATCCATTGTCCTCAAATAGAGATAGCGAGAGACCATCAGAATTAATGAGAAGACATGGAGACATCTTGGCTATCAAGCCAAGAGGAAGTTTTCCCCACTCTTAATAACAATTAGTCATAAGGGGCCAGAGGGGGAGGTGGTGTCTTCTTAAAACAGGCTTGGGACTGAGGTTTTTAATCTAGAAAAGGAAGGGGGGTAATCAATAAATTTTATAGGTTAGGGGTGTGCTGAGAAACGGTGATAGTAAGGGGCAACTTATATTAAAAAGAGACTTTTGTTTTCTATAGAAGTGTAAAGCCTGACATTGCATCTTTATGTTTATTTTCTGTGTTACTTATATATGTTTGCTCTCCCTTCTTACTTGATTTTCGAATCTGTGTTTTTTTTCTGTTAAATGTTTTGTTAACTTTCACACAAGCAAGTCTCCAATGTACAGAGTATGTACGCCAAAGTAAGCAGGTGTCGGGGGGGGGCTGGTTTCACACCTTTCAGAGTGACAATCTGAGAAGAACAGTTCAAGTATCTGGTAATTAAGAACTCAGGGAGGACAAATTTGGGGAGTTTGGGGACTGGAAGGACTACTGGCGTTATCCCTCAGGGAGTAACTAGGCTGGTAAGAGCCACGGCAAGGCCTTATGCTATGGGTATGCTACTGGTTCAGGGGTCAGAGACAGAGCTAAAAGCACAGAGGACCTCCCCCGCAAGGTTAGAGGGCAAGCAATGAAAGAATCCCTTATCAGTTTGGCTGGTCCTCCAATCATTATAGAAGTTTACCTGCACAATCTTCCTCCATCAGAAGAAATGTAGACACATCTGTCAGCAAGATTTGTGGAGATTGAAACAAATTCATTGATATAACCCGCTCGCCGCATTAGCCGAAACGTGTAGACTAGTTTCTGATGGTCTCGAATGACACCAAGTATGTTACCTGTTCAAGAAAATGATCATTTTAGGATCTATGTTTTGCATGCACCAACATTCTCTTCTGTTCAGAGCTCCTTCCCTTGTTAAACGGGACAGGAAATACCCGTAAGATGAGTCTACACTGTAGCTGGGAATGAGTCTCCCAGACTAGGCATAGGCAGACTAGATTTAGTCTTGCTTGAGTTAGCATGTTAAGGATAGCAACGTGGATGTGCTGGGGGGGGATGAAGTGCCATGGGGGTAGGAGGGGAAGAGGGCAGAGCTATGGCAAGGAAGAGGTGAGGATTGGGGGCCAGTAATGGATAGTCACCCTCCCATCCTAAATCCAAAATGTCAATGAAGCCTCATTGTTACTGAAAAGAGATCAAATACTGACATCTGAAAAGTGGTTACTGATGACAAAGAGCAATTTTTTCCATGACTTCTAATCTGCTAGTATCATAAATGGTGAGACTTATGATATTAAATGAGGATTTAGACAGACTTCATGTCAATAATGAGTATGTGCATGATATACACATTTAAAAAAAACCTCCAAATATCTAGCCAGTAACCAACAAAATAAAGAAGCTGGTCTGGTTCTCCTAGATGAATTTTTGTAATGGTCTGTAATGATGTGGGGAATGGTGAGAGTAGAAGACTAGATGTCCTCTTGAGGTCCCTTCTAGCCTTTTGTTTCTATGATTCTAGGAGGGGATGTCACCCTCACAAAGACACAAATATTTTCCAAGAGGACAGTAATGCTAACTTATTAACAACATGAACATTAGGAGGTCAAACCCTGCATAGCATTACATTCCAGACAATATTGCTATCTTTGTGGAATTTAAAGTGCATATGTGCACATATTACTATTTTGTACCATTTAAGAGACAACATTTAAGGCTTAACACAGCTTCCAATTTTTGCCAGAAATGTTGCAGCCACACTTAGCTATGGTCATAATTTCGGGCATAAAAATGGTAGATAAATAAATGCCATAATTTGAGCTGTCAATTATCTGTAGGATCAGTCAAGTAGATGTAAAAACATGTGCATCTGGAATTGCTACATGAAAAACTGCATCTGCACTTTATTATGATCAAAAGATCCTGGACAGTTTTTCAAGTCTGGCACCCTTTATCTATGTCAAGATGAAGCAAGACAGATAGGAAGTCACATACCATTCAGAAAGACAAGGAACACATTTGGATATGAAAGTTCTTCTCCACAGAGTAAGTTTACATCTTCTACTCCAAGGTTACTGGCTAATTTAATAATTGGCCCATCTTCCATATCAGTAGTAATGTGAGTCATCAGAGCTAGGTTTTTAACCAAACCACAAGCCTAAAAAAGAAATATGAACAAGTTATTCTAAAGTACACATATTGATGTTACAACCTGAACTGTTTATAATATTTCTGTAAGTATCTACAATGCATATTGCAGCATAAGTGATATCAATGAATTTGAATACAAAATAATTCCCTCAAAGAAAAAGTGGCTTATAAAAAAAAAAAAATCTCAGAAGTATATTTTAATCATCACATTGAAATCCTATGTTCTAGAATTCAAAATTGAAGATTTTAAATTTAAAAAGTTTGATTGCAAAGCAGCAACTATTTTTCAAACTGTTACAGTACACCGATATTAAATTATGTGGAATACAGGATACGTGTACTCTTAATTCCTATTGAGATCAAATTTTATTTTTAAAAGGGCACTAAACTTATAAGGTATAAAATAAGCCTTATTTATCTCGCTACGTAAAAGTTACTCTGAAATAGAATAACGCCTCATTTAAAAATATGTAACAGGTGCCTTTAGTATGGTATTCTTCAAACTGAAAACTTGTCTGTTCTGTTACCTATATGTAAGGCTGCTTTTATGATTTAAGGTTAGGATTTCACTGGTAATGTTAGAATTAACTGATGTGACAATAACTTGTTCGGATGCCAAATGTATGTTTATATTATTCACTGTAGTGAATGAGAAAAAGTGTGGTGCTAAAATTGCAACTTTCAAATGAGCCATAGCAAAAGCTGTTTTCTCCATATGAAGGTATAAGATGACAGCCCATATTCCATAAAATAAGCTTTAAGAAAAGAAACATTTTAATGATATAACACTTGGATACTTCAGCAAATCCCTTCAGCTATTTATTGCAAATGGTTCATCCTGCTTATCTATTGGTACAGAAAAGTCCAGTGGTCCCACCAGCCACTGTATCAGAACAATTCACACCCAATATCAATTGTTTGGTGAGATAGTTTTATGATTTTGTTGCATTAAGAATTTGAAGAAATTATTCCTCATTACTACAGCCATTTCTGTAATATACACAAACTTATATTTATAGTAACTTCTTCTCTGAAAGTTGAAGGCTGAGTCACACTCACAATAGTGAGACATTCATTTACAGCAGGGCTACTCCACACGTGGCCCGTGGGTCGCATGCAGCCTGTGGCCTGTTTGTTGGCGGCCCACGATGCAATTTGAGTTTATGTGGGACTCAACACATGGCCCACAAGACGTGAGAGCCAAAACAAAAAAGTAGTCAATATAATAGTCTTCTGATGATATGCGTTTTAGTAGTTAAATTTCTGGATTGTTATTGCTCATTAAAAGTGCTGTCATATGGGTGTAAGTCAGGTAAATATTGAATTTTATTAATATCAGCAGAACTGACTTAAATGGGGCCTGCTTGTTCTGTAGTCTTGTCTTAATTTTTGTATTCATGCCTGTTAGCGCGAAAGAAGCTATTTGCATATATTTGCATGTATATGCAACCACATTTAAGCTGTAGCCCTCAGCATGTGCTGAGAGTATCATTGTAGCCCCCGAGGCTTTCAAAGTTAAGTAGCCCTGATTTACAGCATAAAGAGATAAGTGTTTAAGACTCTTTGGACCCTTCATCCCAGGCTGGTAACGAGCTTCCACAGAGGTGGCAGTGCCTGAAGTCATTCTGTTGCAAATAGAGATGAAGAGCTCCATACAGAGTCTCATCCAGCTCATCTTTACCAAAAAAAGTCTGCTGTAACAAGGAATGAGAAGTGCAATTAGGGAGGGCTGGATTGGGACTCAAATGGCACATCCCCGTGTCCCTTAGCTTTTCACTTGAAGGACTGGGACAGACAATAGTGTCTCTGAACATGCCCCCTTCCACCTTTTTAAATTTATTTTTTAATTATGACAGTGATGCTTAGAGGCAGCAGCCAAGATGTACAATATGCTGTACCCACAACACAGCTTAACATCTAAATAGGAAAAACAAAAGAAATATTACTCTCATTTTACAGGCTGGGAACCAACACATGGAAAGATTCAATGACTTGCTCCAGGTCTCACAGAAAGGCCATGGCAGAGGGGGGAATCGGTGCTTACTTGCAGCTTCAATTTGGTCATTTTAAAGGGGGAAAGGTTACCGCTCTCCCAGTGACAGCCTGGCATTCTTAGGATGTTAGATAAGCAGGAAGATGAGACTTGGCAAGCTGGGCACTCAGTGTTCCCTTGCACCCTGTACTTCTCCCCCAGCTCTGTCTAGCTGTAGCAGCAAGAGCTGGAAAACGGGCACCGCTCAGCATGAAAAGCACTGGGAAAGGGGAAACTCGGCTCTTTGCCCCTCCCCTCAGAAGCAAACACACCACTGAGGGGAAAAAGGGAGAGAGACCTTGGGGAACAGAGAGAGACCTTGGGGAACAGAGAGAGACCTTGGGGAACAGAGAGAGACCTTGGGGAACAGAGAGAGCACAAGTATGGGGGAGAAGGAAAGAATGGAAAGAACTTTGTGGGTGCAGAAGAAGTAGAGCAGTAAGCAAGAAAAATAACTTTTGAGCATCAACCAAAGTCAGCAAAAAATCCTAGAATAGGACCAAGTAGATAAAACAACAATACATTAAGCGCTGCTCTCACAGGAGGGATAAGATAACTTGTGGTGCTACTGGGAGTTTAATGTGAGTTATGGAGTCAGTCCTGGGGAGTAATGAAGGGCAATCTCTCTTCCCCTATAATACTGTAAACTAATCTAATCCTTGGATAAAGGCTTGTCTGGATTGCCTGCCTCCCGGGTTGCTGGGGGAGGGAGAAAAAAATGAAGGAAAGAAAATGCAGGTTCCTTACCTCTCCTTCAGGAGTGTCTGATGGGCAAAGCATACCCCACTGAGATGGCTGAAGAGATCGGGGGCCACTAACTTTTCTTGTCTTTTCAAATTGAGAAGAGATTCTCGTCATCATTCCCAGAGCAGATATATAAGACAAGCGGGACAATACCTGTGTCACACCTTGGCGATCCATTTTGAATCTTTTCAGTGACCAATTTCCCTGTTTAGCAAAGGAAACATGTATTCTTTGAAATTGCTACCATCATTCACTCCTTATCCTGACCACTGATCTTTCTTTAGAGCAGTGATACTCAGACTTTAGGGGGTCAGAAGTCAAATTAGCTATCAATATTAGAGCCAGCGGAGTCTGAACCAATATTTTATTTACTCTTTGTATGTGTATGTATTATTCTCACAGCACAATGACAAAGTATTATTACTTTATCAGCTATAATAGGTGAACAGCAGAATAAAACATCCTGCCTCGTTAATAACTTATTCACTCGCGGTGCATCTACACAGCAGGGCTTAACTAAAAATAAGCTATGCAAATTGAGCCACACCAATTGCATAGTTTATTTTGAAATTGGGAGAGTCTACACAACACTAATTTTGAAATAGAGCACTCTTCCGACTTTCCATATTCCTGGTACAATGAGGGTTTTTGGAGTCCTCCACCTTGACTGTATTTTGACATTATTTTTAAATAATGGCCTGCTGTGTAGACATGGACTAAGTTATTTCAAAATAAAGCTAAGTATTTTGAAATAATATTGCTGTGTAGACATACCCTCAGGCTTTGTCTACACTATGAGTTTTTGCAGTAGAAGATATGATAATGAGGGACTGATTAGCATGAGTTGCAATATCATTAGCATATTTTCTGCTGTTTCTTTTTGCACAAAGAGTTTTTGCGCAAAAAGAAGCAGTGTAGCCGCTTCCATTTTGCACAATAAGATCCTCTCCAGGCATTAGGATCTTGCAGAAAAAGAGAGTTTTACGCAAAATGAAATGGCAGAAAATATGCTAATGATATTGGGACTCACGCTAATTAGTTGCTCGTCAGCATATTTTCTGCCACAAAAACTTGCAGTGTAGACAAAGCCTGAATGTTTTAACATGTGTTGCAAAGAGCCACAAGAGATACATTAAAGCAGGGGTGAGTAGCCTTTTTTGGGCTGTGGGCCACAGACCTACAGAATTATCAGTCGGGGGCCGCACAGGGAAAAAACAAAAAAACCTTGACTGGCGTGGCCCCCGACTGAGGAGAAAGACACTCCTTACATTCCTGTTGCACATCAGAGCCTAGGAAGGCCCAGTGTAGTAGATTTTGTGTGCTCTAACCCCAAGGTGGGGCAGTGGGAAGGCTAGAGTGCCAGTGCAGATTCTCCAATGTTAGGAGGGGGAGGGGTGTCTCTGAGCCTCAGGGACCAGATCCAGGCAAGCTGGGGACTGCAACCGGCTAGGCCTTAGGTTCCCCAACCCTGCATTAGAGAGGCTCTTGAACCTCTGTCTCAGTATCACTGTTTCAGAGTATTTCTGACAAAACAACTGAATATCTCTGCATTGTTTATAAAATGCACAGCATCTGCAACCTAACGGTAGTCCACAGGTTAGGGGCTAAATTGCATAGTACAGGTTGAACCTTTCTAATCCAGCACTCTCAGGTCCAGCAACATCTGTAGTCTGTCACGATTTTAGTTAGCTGGATGCCCACTTATCATAGGTATGTCCCACTTCTCCCCCCCTTTGGCTTTTGGAAAACAATATAAGGTCTGTGGTATCATTGAACACCACAGAGAGGGCTAAAGCAGGAGTGCCATGGTTCCTTCTACATGAAGTTGATGTAATTATGAATCTGCTGAGCTATTCCATGTTCTCTGGGACTAGTTTTAAAAAAAAAGTTTCTGCTGAGATTTGTTCTGCTATATAACAGACTTGGAAAAAGAACTTCAGTTTCCTGAAGAATATCAAACATTATTACTGGGAAATTATTTTCAATGGTTAAGAGCAGATGGCTTTTAATTGCTTGTATGTCAGTGGGAAAAAAAGTCTTAAGACAGTGGAAGGAAGAAGAATTTATAGTATATACTGAATAGATGGCAGATTTATCTCTGTCAGACCAAATGGAAAAACTGGCATCTGCTAGAAGAAGCCACTGGGATTTAGAAGACAGAAGTGCCAGTCTTCTTTTAGTTATTTGCATTATAAGATTTAAAATTAAACACAAGACGAGCTTTATAATTGGGATTTGCTAGTTACAGACTAAGATGTATTTGAATGTGCTATATAGTGCCAATTTGTTTTTAAAAACCTCAACCTGATGCTAAGCAGAAAAAACAATAATTCCAAAGGTTGTGAAATGTGTATTGTAAGTTATTTTTAACTGTTAATTGCTAACTACTTTGAGTTAATCTATTTTAAAAATCAGAACCAATTAATTCATAGATTTCAAAATCCTTTACTATCATGTGCTAATCACAGGGCCCTAATAGCCTTTTCATTGTACAGTTGGGTAAACTGAGGTTCAGATCCAGAGTTGCATCATTGTGCTTTGGCAAAAATGAAAAGGACACCTTACACCCTGAAAAGCACTACAGGCAGTCCCCGGGTTACGTACAAGATAGGGACTGTAGGTTTGTTCTTAAGTTGAATCTGTATGTAAGTCGGAACTGGCATCCAGATTCAGCTGCTGCTGAAACTGATCACTTTCAACAATGGCTGAATCTGGACACCAGTTCTGACTTACATACAGATTCAACTTAAGAACCCCAGGCGTCCCCAAGTCAGCTGCTGCTGAAACTGATCAGCAGCTGATTCCAGGAAGCCCGGGGCAGAGCAACTCTGCCTCGGGCTTCCTGTAGTCAGCCGCTGGTCAGTTTCAGCAGCGGCTAACTTGGGGACACCTGGGGCAGAGCAGCTCGAGTGCTGCTGGGTTGGTCCAGTAGCATGGCCGCTCCTCGGTGCTACTGGACCAACCCAGCAGCACCCCAGCTGCTCTGCCCCAGGCGTCCTGATTCAGCCACTGCTGAAACTGATCAGCAGCGGCTGAATCAGGACTCCTGGGGCAGAGCAGCTGGGGTGCTGCCTGGTTGGTCCAGTAGCGCCAAGGAGCGGTGCTGAGGGACCAACCGGCAGCGCCCCACCTGCTCTACCACAGGCCCCGGGCTTTGCTCCACGTCTCCCTGGTCTGCTGGGGGGGGGCACTAGCTGCGTCCCCCCTCCGCCCAGCAGACCAGGGAGACGCGGAGCAAAGTGGCGGAGGACCCGGGGCCGGACCCGCGGCCGCTTCCAGATCAGCTGAAAGCGCCGCGGGTCCGGCCCCGGGTCCTCCGCCGCTTTGCTCCCCGTCTCCCTGGTCTGCTGGCTCCCCCAGCAGACCAGGGAGACGGGGAGCAGCTTTTCTCGCCCCGGAGGAGGCGGGCGGCGGGACCAGGCGTCCCGCCGCTCCAGTCCTCCGGGGCGAGAAAAATCCCCATTCGTAACTGCAGATCCGACATAAGTCGGATCCGCGTAACTCGGGGACTGCCTGTATAGGATTTTGTTAAGATGGAAAACAAAAAGTAACTAAAGATCAAAACACTCTAAAGAAGTTTATAGACTCAACCATGTTACCAGCTTTCAGCCAGTTCTATTAAACATCTCGAAGTTGCTCAGCTGTACAACTCAGAAGTTCTGAACAAGGTTTGCCTCTGACCGCAGGTGCTTGTAACCAACAGGAAAGAGATGAATGGGCTCCAAAGTAACCCCTGTGCATATGTTGAAAATTAATTCTCTAGTTCTTGGATTAATAGTATTACAAAAAGAATCTTGCAGCTTGCCCAGTGATACATGATAATTCAACACAGGACAGAAACAGAATGAAAAGTTCTAGTCCCTTGGTACAGCCAGTAGACAGTATTATTCCTCTAAATGGCTATCACCTGTGAACAAAATGACACATGGCCCTTTTAAAAGGTCCAGAGCTATAGCAGAACCTATGTTTTACTTAATTTACAAACTAGAACAGATTGAACATTTCAGTTTTTGAAACTGAGGCGGGGGGAGGGTGGCAAATATTTTTCATGACTTTTTTCCCCGCATTTTTCAAACCAGCTCTATCACAAATATTGTAGTTTGACATCAGATAAATCTAGGTGACAAGTGCTCACCATCAATCACTCAAATAGGAAAAACGTTGACAATTTACAATTTTTAATTCTCACTCGTAGTTTCAGTAGGACTTCAAAGTAATAGACATTGCTATCAATGTATTATGTTGACCATTATCTCCCTCTGAGTTTTTTGAGCTTTTATTCATGAGAGAGTTTCATCACTGGAATCTATAAAAGAATATTAATAGCTTTGTTTTCATGACCAACAATTCTGGAAGCACCAAGACAAAAATAACTCACGCACTCATCCCAGCCACCCCCCATTCAGGCTGATGAGAAACCCTACAAAGCAGCAATAAAACATAGCACTTACTGTAGAGATGGCATTTACCATGCCATTGGTGATCTGATCTTGACGCATATGCTTCACTACATCAAACTGGGCTGCTCTCTGCTTTGGAATTACCTGATCAGCAATCTTTTTCATTTCAGAGTTAAATTTTTTGAACAAATCTTCAAAGAGAAGGGAAAGAAGCTGCGAACATAAAACAATTGGATTTAGAGTGAATAATGAGCTACTTTTCTTCTTTTGACACACTCAAAATGACATTTTAGCTCATCAATGTTTACTAATATCAGCTTCCTAAAAAAGTTTAAGAGCTGAATAAACAGTTTTTATGTTTTGGTGAGAAGGCTTAGTTTTTCTTTATTACACTAAAATGGAAGACCAGATTATAAGTAATTTCAAATGCACAAATGGCCTTCCACACTTACTCTCATTTCTGAATTTGTCTGGCTCTCTCTTTCACCATACTTTTTTCAAACTTGAGAGGCTGCACTAGCCACTTATTGATCCAAAGCCTTTTTTAACCCAGTTACATTGCATCTCATTTCATCAGCCATTACTAGGTTATGATTCCCCTGATCTCCTAACAACCACTTTTCAAGGTTTAAAACAATTACTATGCAGACATTTGACTGCATTAACACCCAGCCCCAGACTCCACTGCATAAGCAGGCATCCTCAGAGAAGGAGGGAACAGAAAAGTCCTGCTAGAGCAGGGTTTCCCAACCCGTGGGTTGGGACCCAAATATGAGTCACCATTACATTTCCAAAGGGTCACCAGGTGTCTCCCCAGGAGGCTCTTCAGGAGCCATTCACACATTTTTTGAATTGCCCATGATCACCAAGTCTTCCTGAATTGTCAAAATGGGTCCCCATCTAGAAAAAGTTGGAAACCACTGTGCTAGAGACTCTGCTTCCACAAAGAGCAATCCCTTGCTCCTTCACCGCCCCCTGGTAAGGATGCCTTGGGAGCAGGGAAACAAGATGCTCAGGGAGTGACTGCCATTGTGTGGATCACTTTCAGAAAGAACCCTAACAGTATGGATTTTGGGCCTTGCAAGGTCAGATTGAGGCAGGGAGAGGCAGCAGACAGTTTCCACATCTTCTGTAGGGGGGCAGGCTCCTTTCTTTCAATGACTCCTGGCCAGCTGCCAGGAACTGCCGGCTTCCCCCGACAAACTCCTTTTCCTCATTTCTGACAGTGTCAGCTAGGGATGATAGACAGTGTATAACTGAATAGTCATAAAACCTCAACAAATCTTAACAGTTACATGACTATTTGATAGTCCCCAGAAGCAGGGCTGCCAGCGAGTCCAGTCCAACTCCCAGTTGGACCCCTGCCACCTCACACTGCTGCCTCTCTATCAGAAACAGCAATGCAGGGTGGCAGGCAGGAGCTGGTTTATGAGGAGAACCAGGAGCTGATCCGTGGCATGCCAGAGCAGCCTCTGTCTGCAGCAAGACAGGGTCTGCTGCAACAGAAGCTGCTTCGTGGCAGCCACCGCAGCCCCCCGGCAAGTCCCCTGCCAGCAGCAGGCAGGGAGCTGCTCCAGCCCCCATCGGTTAACTGGAACTGGTTAGCATTACCTGTTTAGGGTGATGCTTGGTTAACCGATTAACCTTTTACCTTCCTATTTATTAGTTCTCAAACCCTCCTCTTCTTCATATATGCTCTCCACATATGTGTCCTCCGTGATCTGAAGTCTCCCTCCTCCCTCCCGGCTATTTGCTTGTTTTCTCAGTTTTCCCAACATCTCCCATTAAGCATCAGTGGTTTCCTGAAACATCTAAAGTTGCAGTAAAAGATACATTGTCAATGCCCACCACAATTAGTTTTTCTAACAAGCAGTATAAATTCTAAAACTTGGTAATCCTATTCTGGGACTCTGTTTTATAGCAACCCAAAATGTCAGAGAGAGTAAAAACGCACTAGCTACTGAATGCCAAAGACAGCAGTTCCCAGCATACAAAGCTTTGTAGTGTTGAATAAACTGGGTATTTAGCAAGCACAGCTAAGACATTCTGGAGTCTACTGCTTAATTTCATTCTGCACATACAGAAATTAAACTGAATTATAGCGGTCACATCCAAACCGCACATAATGCCATTGCCACCTCCTCTTGCAAGCCAAGCCACTCACTTCTCTCCTTACAAGAAAGGCCAACCAGCCTCATCTGCTAGCTTTCCACCAACATGCTCCAGATAGGCTGTCCAAAGCCTATGACCTATGCACAGTCAAAAGCTACTGGAAATTATAATCTCTGAAATCACCACTGTCAGTAGGGATGTACACTTTTTTTAAAGTACCCCTTTAAACTACTGAAAATTATATAACTTAGCCGCTTAATCATTAACAACTTCACAATCTACCCCTGGCTAGGGTGGGGGACACCCTACTGTCTCTCCTCAGAGGGGGGAGTACTGTGGCTGGGAGGGATTGTTTGTGTGCATGGCTGGGCATTGTGCATCTTGCTCTGATCCCATCACTCATTCTCTCAGTGCTGCCTAGTGCAGCTAGTTTGGTGGATTGCTGCCGGAAGAGCAGCGGAGCCAGGACACACACAAGTAGTCCAGCAGATCCAGTGTTCCCGTGCAGACCCACTGCTGCAGTCACCTGCAAGAGCAGCAGAGCTGGGTGGGGGCTGCGCCCAGAGGTATCATAAGATCCAGTGGTGCCCGAAGTTGCAAGAGCGCTGCTAGCTCTACCACTCCCCCCTCCAGGTATTGCTGTGGCGTTTTTAATATGCACATTAGGCATTACAAGGTCACAAAATTATTTTACACACCTGTTTTAAACATTAACTGCAATATATCAAAAGTAAGACTAATACTTATTGGGTAACCATTTAACCATTTAATACTTTGCATCCCTGACATTTCAGATTAAACCCCTCTCCCACTCTCCAAAAAGCATGAAAACTTCAGAAAGACATTTTAATTCACAACGCTGATGTAGTCTAACTTACTGGTACTTCATCAGTTCAACAAGGAGTCTAAAGACTAGTAGCTTTCAAGACAGTGGCCCGAGTGACTTGGCCACAGCTGTGCTTCAGGAGTAACAGGACATCGGTTTCATTTAATAAATCTCTATTTGGAATCAATCTGAAGATTTTTTTTTTATGTTTCCAAATTAAAACGTGATTTTCCTGCAGCAGTTGGGTTCTCCCAAAGCACAATTCAAGCAGCTGCAGACAAGGTTGTTACAAGCTTTAGGGTCCTGTGAGCTCTTAATGCCTAAACCTTAGGCCTTTCCCCCATTGAAACACAGGACAAGCTTCTCACTGGGCTTTGAAGACAGCAGATTGGGCACTCTAGATTAAACTCTTTGGGGCAAAGGAAATATTTTCATGCATCGACAAAGCATTATGCAAGCCAATGGCACTTAATTAAGCAAAACGCAAAATCACTTTGATTGAACTCAGCACTAAGGTTGAGAATGTAAATAACCTGAAGTAGTAAAAGTTAAGGTTTCTACATCACCATGTGAATCATCTCCTAGTAATAAAAAGAGAAAGAGTGACAGCCATGTTTCAATATACACGCGAAGCATTTACTTAAATCTTTTTGAACACCACATTTCTCAATTTGATTTTGTGTTTCAGGGAAGAGGCCTCCCTCCCATCTTGTTCACTCAGTATAAAATGCCTTGGAGGACATTGTCTGCACTGTAATAAATGACCTGCGGCATAGCTGCAGCTGGCTTGGGTCAGCCGACTCAAACTTGTGAGACTCAGGCAGCTGGACTGGATTATACAACTGCAGTGCAGGTGAGCCGGCTCAGGCTAGAGTCGCCATGCTCTGAGATTGTACCTGCAGAGGAGCCTTGGAACCCAGACTCTAGCCTGAGCACCTACACAGTAATTTTACAGCCCTCTAGCCAGGACTTGGTGAGCCCAAGCTACCAGACCTGGGCTTTGAGACTCAGTGTCATGAGTTTTTTAATTGTGGCGCAGACATACACTTAGGGAGATAAATTCTGAACACCACAGGCTAAAGAAACATCTCCATGTCTTGCCCTGGAGACTTGGCAAGCATGTTCTCCACAGCGGAGGAATGCTTATGATACTGCCTTCAGAGACCGTGCAAATCACTTCAGTCCTATGAAAAACAGAAGCCTTGCTGAGGTTTGTATCTCTTTTCTGTGCACTTGCTTATGGAGGGAATTATTGGTCAGATGTCATCTGGATAAGAATTTTTAGCTATGCCTTTTCCACAGAAAGGGATGTTAACTTTTCCCAGTAAGACAATTTGTGTAGGCACTGCTCTTATTGAGGACATGACACTCTCTCAGCAACATGCCTTGTTACCATGTGAACCTATCAGGCCCTCTTAGCAGCACTCTGACAAGGGCTATCACCACTTGCAGCTTGTTCAAGCAACGGAGTACTATCTATTTAGAGAGGATGGTAAGCACTGAACATTCCCACAGAAGAGCCAGTTCTTCTCCGATGTCTTCCCCAGGCATGAAGGTATATTGATAGGGCAGCTGAAAGTTATCTGTCAAAATGGTTTTGATGGAGAATTGGGCCTTTGATAACATATTTTTTTATATGTGTCTTTTGGTTTTTGGCTGGGAAAATATTCAGTTTTTTAGTGAAACAAAAATGTTTTCTGATGAACTCAAGAGAGGAATACTAAAAGGCCAGATACCTCCAGTATCTCAGCAAACATTTCTACCTTAAACTCGAATCAGAGAAGACTGTTTTTGTTCACTCCAGATTTTGTCCTTCATCCAGAGAAGCAGACACCACTCAGGTCATCTTAATGCATAAAAGTAATACAAATTTCCTCAAATGAAAGGGGCTTCCATCTGAGCAAAAGCAACTCGGATGAACTAGTGTTGACTGCAAACAAAATCATTGATATTTTTGTGGATGCTAACGTAACAACCAAAATTCTTATATCCTGCACAGATACCAGATAGTAGTTTTTAAAAAGCCAACAGAGACATGAAAGTCTTGCAATAACCATGGTGAGAACCATTTAGCATTTGTGGTTCCAGAACAATTTATTTTCAAAAAGTCATTGAATTTTTCCTCCCTTTCTCCTCCACATTCTCACACAGTATCACAGCAGAGGCTGTTTGAAATTTCTGTATTATTCTGTTATGAAATCTGTGACAAACAGAAACTTTTTCACGCTGGGTGCAAACTTTCTTAATGGGCCCATTTTAACTGATTAACAGATTTACTTGTAATTTCCAACAAAATTCATTCTATATCCAAAGAGCAAGTGCTATAATTTGGGGAAAGATACACTATATTTTTATACATATCAAAATGTTCGACTCTCTGGCTTTAAGGATTTGTCCACACAATATGGGAGCTACAGTAGCTCAGCAATGACTCTTGTAACCCATAGCACATCATAGATGAACTTCTTCTGTCACTGCCAGTGTCTGTGTCTGTATTAATTCCACGTCCCTGAGCTATGGTAGCTAGGTGAATGGAGATATTCTTCCATTAATCTAGCCCAGCAATGGGAAACCAAGAATAGCAAGTAGGCTGCATAAGTGATCATCCTTTGTCTCAGTTGGCTGCATGACCAGTGGTGGTTCCATGGCCCAATGAATTTCCACCTGAAGTCCACAGATCCCTTGTCTCATGCACTGGGGCACTGGAGCCCCGCACTTCCTGCTCCTTCCTCTCCGCACCTTCGGAGCATCATGCATCTGCTGATTCGCGCTCCGTCCCCGCTTTCTCCCAGAATGTGAACAGCCGTGAACATCTGAATCATGGCATTCACACACTAGGAGGAAGGAGGAGTGAGGATGGAGCACAAATTCATGTTCGTCTGTCTTACTGGGAGTGGTGAGCATTCTATGCTTAGCATGCCCATTCTGGTTTTGATGATTGTTAATAAACAGCGATTAAGTAGAATATCACTGCATAAGGCTCTTTCACTGGTAAAACATCCCACAAACCCACAGAGCATAAAGTTACATCTGAGTCTTAGGAGCGGGTAAGGGAAGGTACCCCCAGAGTGTGAATAACAGAGAATGTTGTGTGGATAACACCCCAGTGCACAAGATGCTCATGTGGGAGAGGGGCAGACAGAAGGTACTCGAGCCACGGGTCAAGCCCCACCGCAAGTTGCCTATCACTGATCTAGCCAGCCTACACCAGGGGTTTAGGTTGGCATAGTTACAGCTCTCAGGAGTGAGAGTTTTTCCAAACCCCTGTGTGCCGTAGGTACATGGATCTAAAGTCCAGTATAGGCCAGGCTTTGGTGAAAATCTCATATCTTAACTATTCAGCCATAGATAGTGCCTCTAACAACCCTTCCTTTTTTGGCTCAAAACCATTCTACTGAATTTTAAAAAGAAAGTCAAACGTATCATACTTTTGGGCCTGGTCTACACTAGGAGATATGTTTGAATTCAGATATGAAACTCCAGCTACGTTAATAGCATAGCTTAAGTCAAAGTATCTTAACTTGAATTCTGGCACCGTCCACATTGCGGGAAGTCAAAGGGAGCACACTTTCACTTCAACTTCCCTTGCGCCTCATAGAAGCAGGACTACCAGAATAGACTGGCATGCCCTCTCCGTTCGAATTAGCGTGTCTTCACTAGACCCTCTAATTCAAACCCTGAGAGATCGACTGTGGCTGCTTCGATTTTCTCGGTAGTGTAGACATGGTTTTAGGGAGGAAAACTTTTAATCAGAGTGTTCAAAGTTAAACCCCTTTACTGAGAATGAAGTGTGAGTGGGAAGGAACAGTTTTGCCATTTGTTCCCCTGACAATTCTGATGATCAAGGGGTTTCAGCCCATGTCAACTGAATTCAAGAGAAGTATTTCCAGGGTTGCATATTGACTTTTGATCATACCTTAAAATGAATGTCTAGTAAAAATGATGTTTTCATTAGACTAGGAAAAAAACATTTTTGTATTTGAATCTGCTAATTGAAAAATAAACAATCCACTAAAATTTTCCAGGGTCAGGTTCTAAAGTGAATATGGACACAGATCAAAATCTCTTTTTCTTTGAGCTAATAAACTAGTTACATTCTGAGTATACCAACTTTAAAATTACCTGCCTAAAAACCTTGCACCCTTTGATACTTTTTATTCTTTCACAGCCTCTCTGTAAGAGCAGTGAATATCTGCAAAACAGTCTCACAATAACCACATTATTTAGGTCAAGAGTAAGTGATTAAAAGAAAAGGGATGGAATGCCAGTGATAATATTCAATACATTTCAGAGCCAGCCCAAGGCCTTTCAGCCAGCTTAAGACAGGAGCACTAAAGAGCAAATTATATTTAAGAAAAAAATACTGACAGCTCATCAATTGATTGAAAATCCTAAGAAAAAAATTAATAAAGAAGTTAAGCTCCTGAAATACAGTTTCACCAATTAGCTTAATGTCAGAGAATTCTAATTAGGTGCCTTGAGATTGCTATTTAGTGTTTAAGCCTTTAGAGTGCCAAATTCTCCTTTTCACACAAACTGGTTGCAAAATTAAAGACATTAGGCAGCCTTAATTATATTATCAGAACAGCTGGGATTAGGCAATCTCTGAAGTCAAGGCGGTATTCTTTTGTCACAGGGTAGAAATCCCTTGCTTTCCAGGGTGCCGGATTTTGGTGCTGTTCCATATCTCACCCATACAAAGCTAGCTGCATTAGAAACAAAAAAAAAAATAAAAAAAAATGGAGGACAAAGAACAGAGTAATGCTCAGCAAATAATGAACACATTAAGGAAAGAGAAAAGGTAGGTGAAAAGATTAAGCCTGAAATCAGTAGGTTTTGCTAACACCTCTGCTGGCACCTGGCCTACCAAGCCTCTAGTGGCAGAAAGACCAAGAGAAAGCACTGTAAACCAGCTTGGCTAGTGGATACAACTCTGTTATCTAAAGCTAAAGCACATTTCATACTCCCTTGTCCCATGGGGTGTGAAATTAGCAGCTATTGTTTTCACACATTTTTATAAACACAATGCCTTTTATGTCTTTACATTGTTTAGACCGCTATGTTTTCCTCTGCACCCGGGAATGCTCTTTTTTCATTCAAATCTTTGAGCAACAGGATTTTTATTCCAGAAACACAACTAGCATTTTAAAAATCTCAGCCCATTTAGTTACACAAACTTCAACTAATCATGACATTTTAAAACTCACTTAAAAGAAAAGTGAAATCTCATTCTGCGCTTTATAATATTGTTTTATTCCCCAAGTAAAAGTAAATCAAGCTTACGCTAATAGTGTGTGTTGGGGAGGGAAGGGAGAGGGCAGAAAGGGGAGTCAAACACTCAACTTCCAAGAATCATTTAGGAAATCTCAAGGGAACTAGAGTGACTAAATCATATGGTAGAAATATATGCAAACACTGCACAGCTATTCATGATCAAATAAATTACTATGCATTGCCTTTGTTATGATGATCTTCCACAATTAAAAAAAAATTCTTCCCACTTAATTTAACCAACTTTGAGAGAGACAAGGTGGGAAAAAATTACTGCCTTTTAATTGGACCAATGTCTGTCCATCCAATAAAAGATACTACCTCACCCACGTTGTCTCTCTAACATCCTGGGACCAACATGGCTACAACACCACTTTCAACAGACTATGGAAGTTTTAACATTTGCAACCAGAATGCTTTTGTTTCAGATTGCAGAAAGGTTGTGTTCGTGTTTTCTGTGATTCGCTTACACCAAGGCAAACAATCATCCTTCAATCTATTTAGGTAGGATGGCTGTAGTGACAACGTAATGATTGTTTTACTGGTTACAATACTACAGAACTACAGTGAAAATTGAGACTGCAGTAGTGCCCTCATTACACCATTAAAACATTCAGCCAAGTAGAAAATTGGCTGAAGTTGTTCCATGCTTGTGTAAAATTAGAAAATTGTTTTCGGGAGGAAGGGTTTTTTTTGTTCATCTGTATTAAAAAACTCCCTTTCTTCAAACTAGTTGAAATCTTGTGTTAAGTTATTTGAGCTCAAATAGAACAAGAGAAGCTGTGTGGA
The DNA here is from genome assembly GCF_052426305.1 of Pelodiscus sinensis. Classification (NCBI taxonomy): domain Eukaryota; kingdom Metazoa; phylum Chordata; order Testudines; family Trionychidae; genus Pelodiscus; species Pelodiscus sinensis. The sequence continues at coordinate 98,859,970 of NC_143052.1, forward strand.
AACTGTCATCTTAACTCTGCATTTCCTGGTCACCTCACATTTGTTGTTTGTGTTTTTACTCTAAAGGCCTTGTAAGAGGTGAGGGTGGGTGGGGATAATGGTAATTTGGAATTTTTCATGTGCAAGTGTCATGTTCTGGATAGGCATAAGGAGTATAGGGCACTGCTATGTGCCTACAACCACAAAGCTGTAAGTAAATTACTTTTTTGATTTTATGTAATGCACAGTTTTTCCAGTTTTCCCCATTTCGTACATTAGTCTAAATTTTCCATGAATGGTCTATAAGATACAGAGGTGGTGATGCAACATAAAAATGTTAGCCTCATTTACACAAGTATCCTTTTTCTTTTGTTGTCTTTCTACGTACCCATGCTTCTATAAACTCCAATTCATCTGACGAAGTGGGTTTTACCCAGGAAAGCTTATGTCTGAACAAAGCAATTTGTCTCTAAGGTGCCACAGCATCCTCATTGTTTTTGCAGATATAGACTAACATGGCTACCCCTTAGACTGTCCATAAAAACACATGTAATGCTCAAGTGCAGTTATATAACTGAATGTAGGTTTTAGTTTGTACTGAATCAAGTGTTGAAATCCAACCTCAATCTAAAGTACTTCCTTATCATAACTAAATAAAATGTAAAATAATGTAAGTTATACTAGGGTCTAGGTAAGTGGTCAGTGCCATTAACTGACAGACATATAGATAACAAACCCCTGTTATTAGGAGAATGTGAGGACATGTGGCACAAAACTCACAGGCCGGAGGAGGGACGCTAAGGTCGCTTTAAGCCATCTTTGGATCTTTCCAATGTGAGCTGCTCCGTGGGCTGGAGAAACTCCCGGCATAACTCAGTTAACCTAAGGGGCTTAAGTTACATTAGCCTGCTGGGGCATGTGTATCGACTGCAATATTGCCTCGAATCTCTGCAGTGCTGCAGCACAGCCCCTCTCCTGCTTCCAGGCCCAACCTCGACACCAGGGCTTGCAAGGGGGATCTCTGAAGACAGTCATTCTTTTGCACTATATATTCCAAGGAAATTCTCCTACAGGCAGACCTGGGACTGTTAGGGCCCCCTTACACTGCTCTGGGCCTATTCCTGGGTGTAAAAGGGCAGAATAAGAGTGAGAATCTTACATGAAGCGTTTCATATTGTTGTAAAAGCCAATTAAGGGAAAGCATAGTTACACATATTACTACTTTAGAAAAGCCAAAGGGCAGGAAATCAAACTTCACTGGTTCCCCCACACCTAAATTTTTTTTAAAAATAAAAATAAAAACAAAGAACAAAAAACAAAACAAAACAAAAATTACACAGCCCCAAAATGGGGACCCACCTGCCCAGCCAATTCCAACCGTTTGTTTCCGTAGTAGTCTCTGTCATCTACTTTGTTTTCTCCTTGGGCCAGAATTACCCTGCGGACCATCACTGCTGTGTAGATGCACTTGGCACGGAAATTAAACTCTTTTACCTGTAATCAAATACGTTAGAGAAAAAATGTTGATAGCATGGGGCCAATCTTACAGTTCTACTCAAAGATGCTCATTTAAATCAAAGGGGAGCTGAGCATGGGTGAGGACTATAGATTGGGGCTTGTTTTACATGATGAAAGTCATTAAGAGAAACCTTAAATATATTAGGAACGTTGAAAGAGAACTTAAAACAGATTGGAATAAGTCTGTATGTTAAATATGTTATTACGAGAATCCTTTGAATTGATATCTGAAAAAAGTTTGTAGGAAATTGAGTAATTCAATAATATGGCATTTTGTAAATATAAGCAACTATTGTCAATACATTAACACAAAGGTTTTCTTTCTATTGAGGGTTATTTACTTATTTCAACTACACTGGAAATTAAGATATGTTGCCTACCATACACTCTGTCTCCCTCTCTCGCATATCCACCTGTGGTGAGCTTGCCCTATAAGGAAAGTTTCTGTCCCACATCCCACCAATAAATTCAAACCTGAATTAGGAATCTTTTTCCTGTTTCAGACCTATTTCTAATTTCAGTTGTGTCAAGGAATAGCTTTAAAGGCTTAACATTTTGCTTTAGATTCAGCTCGATTTAAATGAGGGGTCTCAAATTGAATTTACCTTCGGGCCAGTGCCAGTCCTCAAATTCTCTTAGCGGGTCAGCGGGCACTCCTCTCTGTCAGGGTTCGAGGGTAAAGAAGGTCTCGTCTCCATGTGTTTCCTCCCCACACGCATCTCCCAGCCTTGTCTGCCAGTCCATACACTCCCCCGTTATGTATTCTCTGGCCCCCTTCTGCTGCCTCTGGGTGATTTAAAACCTCCCTGGGGTTCCCCAGCACCACCACTGGTAGCACAGTGGGGCTAAAGCAGCTTCTGGTTGCTAACTCTGTGCCACTGCCAGCACATCTTTGTAGCCCAGGAAGGTAATACAGAGCCATTCCATCCATAGGACAGTTTAGCACAGGCCCCCTGATCCCATTTTGGGGGGCCCCAAAAGCAGCCGCTCTAACTGTCCTATGGAAAGGATGGTCCCCCATGCTGAGGTTAGCCTGCAGATCTCTGGGTGGGCTGGGGCCAACAAACAGGGGTCACCTCTCCCCTCCCCATCCCACCGCCCCCGCAAATTCACAGCAACAGCAGAAGCCATGGGAAAACAGAGCTATGTAGGAGCCTGTTCCACTCCGCCTCCCTTTCCCAAGCCAGCCCATGCAGGGGCTAGAGCTGTTCTAATATAGGAAATGCTTCCACATTTCATGGTCATTTGTTTTTCCTCTACAAAGGAGGCCTCTCTCACAAATTCTACTTCATTTAAAAGTTATAAAGTTTGAATAACGAATTGTTAAATTTGAATAGTCTCATTCAAATAGACAAATTCTAATTGCACAGCTGCTGCTCCACAACAGTTCTCTTCATCCCACTATTTTAATAAAAGTTTAGGCTCTGACACAGGGCATGCTTGGAAAAATCCCGCCAAAAATCAAAACATATTTGCTGGAGGACTGTTTCTCTCCTTCCCTACAGTTACTCAACCTTTTCTCAAGTGAGAGGAAAAAGAAAACTGAATAGTTTTATCTTTTGCTTAACAGAAAAGGTTCTATGATTTCTTCAAACACATATTTCACTAGCGATCTTTCTTCCCTTTCAAAAAACTGTGAATGTGTCCCTCTTAAAAGTGAATTTTTGTTCTCAAATAATGCCAGATAGAGCACACTCCTCCCTCCCCCCTCACACACACAGGAGCTACATACAGCATACACAGGTTGCTCAAACCTCTCTTCTTGTACTTTACTACTTGCTAGGAAGACTACTCCTAAGGTCTTTATACTGTGTCCTCCTCATTTCTGGCTTCACTCACAATGGCAGTTAGTGGTAATTATAGTGGTGGAAAGTCTTCCCCTAAAAAGCTGGCTGCTACAAGGAGTCTTCACATCCACTTTTCTGTTAAGAAACCTGCAATGTGGAAACATAGGGTATGTCTACACTGCCAACCTAGTTCGAACTAGGGTGGCTAATGTAGGCATTTGAAGTTGCAAATGAAGCCCGGGATTTAAATATCCTGGGTTTCATTTGCATCTTGCCGGGCACCACCATTTTTAAATACCTCTTAATGAGGACTCCATGCCTGTGGAACGAGGAGTAACGGTAGTTCGAATTAGAAAGCCTAATTCGAACTACCTAATCCGTGCCGTGTGTAGCTGCGGGCACGGAGTCCGCACTAAGGGAGTTTTAAAAATGGTGGCACCCGGCAAGATGCAAATGAAGCCCGGGATATTTAAATCCTGGGCTTAATTTGCAACTTCAAATGCCTACATTAGCCACCCTAGTTCGAACTAGGGTGGCAGCGTAGACATACCCATAGTGACTAAGGTCTCAAAATGCAGAGTTCTTTCCTTCTGTATATCTCGGTAATTTTATTACAGTCATTAAAGTGGCACTTGAATTGGAATCTAGGTAGCAGGATCTCATGATGGAAAACCCAATGCTAGGGAATCCAAAGATAAATTAAAACACACCAATTAGTTCTACATTAGATTTTCCTTGCAGTTCTGTCCAGAGACCTCTAAAGATTTATTTGGATTTATTTTTTAGCTTGTATTTTCCTACTTTTGTTTTTGCAGTATCTTCATTACTTCTTATATGAAATGGGAAAGTCAAATACAAACTCTGTCTGGTCTATACCATTGGAAGTGGATCTCTAGAGACAGTAAAGAGGGCATGATCACAAATACATATATATATATATATATTCCTCCTTCAAATCCCTTCTCAAGACCCACTTCTGTCATGACATCTACAAGGCATCAGCCAATATGTAATGGGCACTCGAGAAACGTAGATATTTATGCAAATACAGAAAGCTAAACTTAAAAGTATAACATGGGTATAAAAATTGACATTTCATAGTCTCGCTCCTCCTACTCTTCATATGTTGTTCCTCATCTTAGATTGCACACTCTTTGAGACAAGGATTGTCTCAGTCTCTGTTTGCCCAGCTGCTAACACAGAGTCCTAATCCTAGCTGGGGCCTTGGGGTGCTTCTCTAACATAATTATGCATATTTTTAGAAAACTTGAAAATTGCATCCTTGGTGGGAATCCGTCCCAATCCCAGACACAATTTCCTTTCTTCACTTTTCATTGTTCCACCTGTGCACTGGTTTGCAAACAGTAAAAATAAATATATTCTTTGAAAAAAAAATCATGGTTTAAATAGATGGAGATTAAATCTGTTATACAAGCAGGATCTGTTGCAGTTCAGGTTAGTCATGCATAGCAGTCTCTCCTGGACAGTGTTCGCAGGTTTCAGAGGGGATGCCATTAGGTGAGTATGTGGTAAACAGAAGACCTCTACTGAAGAGGGATCCGAGAGCCATTTAAGTCTCCTGGGCACTTGATTGTTATTTTACTGGTCTACTACTCAGATTCATTCAGAACTCAACCAAGTCCTAAACAATTTCAGCAAGCCCTCTTCTGAATGGGGAAGTGCAACATGTTACTTACCTCTAAGGCAGTGACTGAAATTTGTCTCAGTCTCTAATTAGATTCATTTTAGTGGAAAATTTGCTTCGCCCCCAAAATAACATTTATTCACGTTAAGTGAGACACTACGTACAGGAACATGGGTCAGGATGGTTGATGCTAGCAGCTCTCGGGCTTCCTCCATCTTAGTTTTCTTTGGGCCTCCCCACATCCTCTGCCTCCGTACCTTATTTCCTATATACTTTAATGCCTGTGAAGCAAGCAGCACATGTGTGTTTAGCACGGAGAACGTCGTCAAGACACGTACATTTTTCACAATCATTGCAGTTTAGTTTAATCAATGGCATAGCTACAAAGTCGAGTCACTGACATGAAAAACACCACGTTTTTAAATACCACCTTTCATTCAGGAGCATCATAGAAAGCTTAATAGCTGATCAACTTAATATACATAATGGACAAAAAACATACCGTACATTTTGGAATTATACACAGGTAACGCCTGTGGTTAAATAAGGAAAGGCTATAAGTGCCACAACATAGGGAGAATTAACCATCATGAGGATGTGAGGAACCTGACTCCATATGACAAAGATATTTATTCCTTCCAATTCACTTTTCATCTCCAACTCCTTCTGTCTAGTCTGTTAGTTTCACCCAGGTTAATGCCCCACAGTAATTGGAGAGTGCAGGGAAGCCTAACTGCTGCTGCCATGCCATGCCAGACACCCCAGCGATCCCTGACGCTACCTCCTGCAGGGATGGAGTACTGCGGGAAGAGGATGGAGTGACGGTGGAAAGGAGAGGGGCTTGTGGAATCGTAATAGACAGCCATTGCCCTCCGCCCACCGGGACTCCTGGGGTGGATTGCGTAATTGTTTCAGCCAGGGATGGCCTGCGGGCCAGGAGTTTGAGACCCCTGGTTTAAAAAATTAATAAGCACATGATAAAACAAGCAAACAGATACAACAGTATGGCCCATATGCAGCTAATTAAGATGTTCAGACTGAAGAGAATTATGGCCTGGCCTTAGCTAGTGGCTATTGTTACTGGCTTTATGCAAAAGATTAGAATTTCAGTAGAGTTCATGCACAATAAAAGTACTCACACACTCATGTGGAAGGTTACTGTCTGGCTACGTTACACTACAGGGTTTTTGCGCAAAACCCCATGGAGCGTCCACACCATAAGCACATTTTTGCACAAGAAAATGTACAGTAGAAAGGCAGAACAGAGGGCTTTTTGCAGTACAGGTATACCTCTTTCTAAGAGGAATAACTCTTTTTCGTGCAAGAGTTCTTGCGCAAAAAGGTGCGTGTGGATGTTCAAAAAGGGTATCAGAAAAAGCACAGGTGCTCTGAGGGCCATTCTGTTAATGGCAATCAGAGCTTTCTTGTGCAAGAGTGTTCATGCAGTGTGGACGCTCTCTTGCTCAAAAGAGCATCACTTTTGCAATGCGGCTTTGTAGTATGGATGCGCTTTTGCGCAAGAAATTTTTGTGGAAGAGCTCTTCCACAAAAAGCTTCTTGGACAAAAAGCCTGCAGTGTAGACATAGCTTCTGTGGTATGACCAACTTAAACAAATTTGAGGCCCTTAACAAAAGTACAGCTCATTCAGGCTGTGTCTAAACTACATCCCTTTTTTCGAAAAAGGGATGTCAACTAGACACTTGGAAATTGCAAATGAAGCGGTGATTTAAATTTAAATTAGGAGTACAGGATCTTTCAAAAAAGGGTTTATTTTAGATTGATCCCCATCTAAACAGCCATTTTTCTTTCGAAAAGCCCTGTTTTGAAAAAACCATGGCCACCATTATGCAAATGAAGCACAGGTAATTTAAATCCCAGCTTCATTTGCAATTTCAAAGTGTCTAATTAAACTACATCCCTTTTCTAGAAAAAGGGATGTAGTTTAGACACAGCCTCAGATTATAGACTTCACTGCCCACCACATATACTAAACATGGGCTACATCATGTCTAAGTATAAATAGATGAGTCTTGGCTTCATTTTTTCTCCTTAGACAATTATACCAGAAATTTTTCTTGTGACATGTATGGCCCCAAACCAAAACTAAACAAAAATTGTTGCATCAACAACCCACGTACCAACAGCAAAACAAATATCCATCATCTTTAGATTTCACACCCCATGGCCATGTGAAAAGACACACCTGCATCTGTGTAAAAATCTGAGCTTTTTGGCATTCTTCCAAACTGGGAGCAAATGCAGCCATCACGTGCTCTTCTGTACCAATCATCTGCACAATCTCTTGGTCACTCTCAACACCCATGGCCTAGGAAATGAAGAAAAGACAAAAATAGTGCTGGCTTTATGTTAACTCACTGACATTTGCTTATGCTAATTTGGTATTGTTTGTCAGTATTACTTCTAAGCAAAAGCTACTTCTCTCAGAAACTGTGCCATCTGGCATTGGCAGCCCATACTCAAGCTATGGAAGAACCTGAAATGTAATCTTGATAAGCAACAGAAAAACAAATGCTCCAGAGTTCCTTTTGATTGTGTGTAAGCTGTTCCTTATACATTTCTTAGAAAAGTATACATTTCTTAGTAAAAATAAAAACTGGCTAATAGTAGCCTTACAAACTATCAGAGAAAGTCTATTCAAAAGCTACAATAAATAAGGGAAGGTGAAATTACCTAAGAGCTCACACATTACCCCCCCTTTCCAAACAGTTCTGCACACTGAACCCTCGTCTACACTAGGGAGTTATTTTGAAATAATTCTTTATTTTAAAATAACAAGTGGAGCATCCACACAACCAGCCTGTTATTTCAAAATAACTCCTCCTTTTCACGAGGAATAATGCTTGTTTCAAAACAGGTGTTTTGAAATAGCAGTAGTGTGGATGCTCTACTGCTGCTATTTTGAAATAACTACTTCCCAGAGTCATTCAAAGTAATTATTCCCCAGTGCTTCCTGGGGCTTTAAGTTGAGGTAGCATACCCACATTAAGGGAGCCTGCCTTGGACTAATCTTGAGGCCACCCTGTAGTGTGGACATGCTATTTCAAAATTATTATTTCGCGAGTTATTATTTCAAAAAGTTGTTTTGAAATAATTTCTTACTGTAAACATGCCTTTAATATTACTGCATATTCTATTGGAGTAACTTTTCCATGTACCATCTTTGCAGCTATCAGCATTTAGAAGATGACTTCATTGCAGAATCCCACTTGAAAGCCATCTTATCTACTATTTCACTGATCCTCAGACACCTTGTTATACTTTATACTCTAGAAAAAGCTTAATAAACTAAGAAAGCACTTAACAGGTTTAGCAAAATCTCTCTATAAATAAGTGTTTCAAGGTGGCAGCCAGCAGTGCAGGCCTTTGTGGATTCCAGATGGTGCTAAAGCTTTCTCTTCACACATTTGTCTGGAATTTTGCCATATCAAGAAAAAGGGAATAATCTCACTCAACCTCTTTTGGCAGAGTAATATGCTTCTCAGAAGTTGGGAGCAAAGTTACATTTTGCATTCATCTTCTTCCCTAAGCTGTGCACAACAAAAGACCACTGTAAATAATGGGCTATGTATACCCTCTATGCCGATTCTCAATATAAATTGACAATGTACCAAAGAGTCACATTTTCCTAAAAATACATGAATAGCTTCTTTTAAATTCTTTTTACTGAGTGTTTTGTTTTTAACATCCTACTAATGCCTTGCCTTCTGCAATAAATTTGTCTGCCCCTTTGTCAGGGTTTGACACGGTTTTAAAAAGGTACAAGTGGTGGAAATCCTTAAAGTAAGAAAACAAAACCAAATGCCCCCGCTTCCCCATGTGTCTTGATGAGGTCTCAAAGCATCACATCTGTAAAACAGTCTAAGAATACTCCAGTTCCAATGTATATTGTAGGTTTGGTGTAGAGTACACGTCACAATTCTGCAGTCACACCAACATACTATTTAACAATCTACAAGTAAACCTATTCTGTCCTCTATAGATTAAGATCTCAATTTGGAATCTAAATCTTTATTTTACCTATTCTTTATTTTTAACAACTAATCATACTTTTGTACATCATCGATAAAGACTTCTTCATAAAGACGGGAGAATAGGTTCTTGATGAATATTTATGCATTTTGCAATTTAAATTGCTGGCTGCTTAATTGAGAGAGATTTAAAATGTGATTAAAATTGTTGGAACACTTGTAAAGCAAGGTGGCCAGAATGTCTCAATGAAAAAAAGCAAACTATGAATTTTCTGGTAACTGGGCTAACAAAATTGAAGTTGACCACTTCTGGGAGAGTGTCATTAAATCAGTATCAAAATGTCATGACTTGTTACTTCATACTATATATACGCTATTTTGCAGAGTATAATGGATTTAGCTGTGCATAAAAGCCAATATCTATGCAGTACTAATAAGACATGAAAATAAAACATTTGTTTGTATTTTTATATGGTGTGTTTAGTAGCTTGATTATTCACGTCTACCTTCATGCTTTCTTTTTTTGTGATTTAGGTCCTAATACTGCATCTGCCCATGCACAATGCACGCAGAGTCAGGGTATTTAGCTTATAACACAGCTGGGATCCAGAAGCCCCAAGACATCTCATTACTATTATTCCTATTATAACAACACTCAGAACATGCTGGGTATTGTACAGACATATTGGAAGGGTGTCCATGATCTAAACAGAAAGGATAGAGGAAAGAAATATAAAAGCAAAGTGTTCAGGGAATAGATTTGCATATGTCTTGTTAGTTTTTTGTTTTTGGTGAAGTGCCACAGAGGGTTATATTATGGGACAGAGGTGGGGGAAAGAAATGTAAGGAAGGGATCATTTTAATAGGGACGGAGAAGTAAGGAGGAGGGAAGTAGGTTGTTGAGGAGAGTGCCAGGCAGGGAGAGCAAGGTGGGACCAATAAGACTTGGGCTGTGTCTACACTGGGCTACTTATTCCGGAAAATCAGCCGCTTTTCCAGAATAAGCTGCGAGCTGTCTACACTGGCCCTTGAATTTCCAGAAAAGCAACGATGCTCTACTGTACAAAATCAGCCGCTATTCCGGAAAAGCTATTCTGCTCCCGCTCGGGCATAAGTCCTTATTCCGGAACACTGTTCTGGAAAAGGGCCAGTGTAGACAGCCCAGTAGTCTTTTCCGGAAAAAAGCCCCGATCACGAAAATGGCAATCGGGGCTCTTTTCCGGAAAAGCGCGTCTACATTGGCCACAGACGCTTTTCCGGAAAAAGGGCTTTTCCGGAAAAGCAGCCTGCCAATGTAGACTCTCCTTTTCCGGAAAAACTGAAAACGGAATAGTATTCCGTTTTAAGCATTTCTGGAAATTCATGCCAGTGTAGACACAGCCTTGGAGTTTAGTAGAAAGATGGATGAAAGCGAACACAGAGTGAGAAGAATGTTCAGAGCTCCTGCTGCAGAATGCAGTCTGCTGACCCAACCCGTGGCCAGGGACTGTGGAAGCTGCTGCTGCCTACAGAAATGTGTGTAAGACTACACAGCTCCTTCTGGAGTCTGGCCTCAGCCCAGCTCTTACTGCCTCAGCCCATATCTTAATGACGATGTCTAGTAGTTGCCATGGCAGTTCCCTAGAATGCAGTTCTGTAATCTTTTAGGTTAAATCAGAGAATGGAGACTGGCAGGTGACTGAATTAAGAGATGTCAGAGAAAGTTAAAGGTTGACCCCATCACAGGTAGAATACGTTTGTGGCTTTCACAATTCAGAGATGAGTGCTGAGAGGCGGGAATCCATAAATCCAACAGACCCACAGTGAGGGAGATGTTAATCTGTTTCTTTAAGATTTCATATTACAAGCCTCCAGTTATTGCAAAGTTAAACCACTTCCTAAATGACAACTGGAACCACTGTTCAATCCTTTATAGATCCCAGAGTGTGCTATTCGTAAGCTTCAATACATGCAGCAATTAGAGAGGTTTCAGAGTAAAGATGTTTTACTAAATAATCTGAGTAAAATCTGACTTTAAAGTTAGTTTACATTCCTTACACTATAGTTTTGGTAAAGTGAATAATCTTCCATTAAATCAGCTCTCAAGTCACTTACTTAGATCTACATCTGCCCACAGAGTAAGGAGAGAAAATATTATATTATAATTATATATATTATACATATATATAAAAATTAGGGCTGTCAAGTGATTAAAACTTTTAATTGCGATTGTGTGATTAAAAAATTTAATCACGCAATTAATCACGTAGAACTCCCATTTGAAACGACATGGCGGCGTTTCAATGGGGCAGCACTGCATGGAGCCCAGGATCAGCTGGAGTCCCCAGCTGACCCTAGGCTCCATGCTGCGCTGCCCCTTGGAAGCTTCGCGGTGGCGTTTCCAAAGGGCAGCAAAAGCAGAGCCAGGGATCAGCTGGAGTCCCCAGCTGATCCCTGGCTCTGCTGTTGCAAAGCCCCTTCATAGAATCATAGGACCATAGAGCTGGAAGAGACCTCAGAAGGTCAAGTCCAGCCCTTTGCCCTAGGCAGGACCAATCCCAACTAAATCAACCCAGCCAGGGCTTTGTCAAGCCGAGACTTAAAAATCTCTAGGGATGAGTACCCCACTACTTCCCTAGGTAACCCATTCCAGTGCTTCACCACTCTCCTAGTGAAATAGTTTTTCTTAATATCCAACCTGGACCTCTCCCACTGCAACTTGAGACCACTGTTCCTTGTTCTGCCACTACTGAGAATAGCCTTTCTCCAGCCTCTTTGGAACCTCCCTTTAGGAAGTTGAAGGCTGCTATCAAATCCCCCCTCACTCTTCGCTTTTGCAGACTAAACAGACCCAACTCCCTCAGCCTCTCCTCATATGTCATATGCTTCAGCCCCCTAATCATTTTCGTTGCCCTCCGCTGGACCCTCTCCAATGTGTCCACATCTTTTTTGTAGTGGGGGGCCCAGAACTGGAGACAATACTCCATATGTGGCCTCACCAAAGCCAAATAAAGGGGAATAATGACACCTCTGGATCTGCTGGCAACGCTCCTCCTAATGCAACCTAATATGCTATTAGCCTTCTTCGCTACAAGGGCACACTGTTGACTCATATCCAGCTTATCATCCACTGTAATCCCCAGGTCCTTTTCTGCAGAACTACTACTTAGCTGGTTGGTCCCCAGCCTGTAACAATGCTTGGCATTCTTCCATCCCAAGTAAAGGTCTCTGTACTTGTCCTTGTTGAACCTCATCAGATTTCTTGTGGTCCAATCCTCCAATTTGTCTAAGTCACTCTGGACCCTATCTACCTCAGCCCTTAGCTTAGTGTCATCTGCAAACTTGCTGAGGGTGCAATCCATCCCTTAATCCAGGTCATTAATAAAGATATTGAACAAAGCCGGTCCTAGAACTGAACTTAGGGGCAGTCCGCTAGAAACTGACACCATCCTGATATTGAGCCTTGATCACTACCCGCTGGGCCTGACCTTCTAGCCAGTTTTCTATCCATCTTACCGTCCATTTATCCAATCCATATTCCCTTAACTTGCTGGCAAGAATATTGTGGGAGATCGTATCAAAAGCCTTGCCAAAGTCAAGGTATATCACATCCACTGACTTTCCCATGTCTACAGAGCCAGTTACCTCATCATAGAAACTAATCAGATTGGTCAGGAACAACTTGCCCTTTGTGAATCCATGCTGACTATTCTTGATCACTTTCCCCTCTTCCAAGTGCCTCAAAATGGATTCCTTAAGGATCCCTTCCATGATTTTTCCAGGGACTGAGGTAAGACTGACTGGCCTATAGTTCCCTGGATTGTCCTTCTTCCCTTTTTTGAAGATGGGCACTACATTTGCCCTTTTCCAATCATCTGGGATCTCTCCCAATCTCCACGACTTTTCAAAGATAATGGCCAAAGGCTCCTCAATGACATTTGCCAACTCCCTCAGTACCTTTGGATGCATTAAGTCTGGACCCATGGATTTGTGTACGTTTAGCTTTTCTAAATAGTTCCTAACCTGTTCTTTACCCACCAAGGGCTGTCCATCTTCATCCCATCTTGTGTCACTCAGCACATTAGTCCGGAAGCCCATCTTGTCCATGAAGACAGAGGCAAAGAAAGCATTGAGTACTTCAGCTTTCTACACATCATCTGTCACTAGGTTACCTCCTTCATCCAGTAAGGGCCCCACACCCTCTCTGATCACCTTCTTCTTGCTAACATGCCTGTAGAAACCTTTCTTGTTATCCTTTACATCCTTTCCCAGTCGCAATTCCAGTTGCACTTTCTCCTTCCTGATAACCCCCCAGCATTCTCGAGCTATACTCTTATAGCTCTCCCTGGTTTCCACTTTTTGTAAGCTCCCTTTTTGTGCTTAAGTTCACCAAGGATTTCCCCAAGGATTTTCCCGGTAAGTCAATCCAGTCTCCGACCATGTTTGCGTCTCTTGCTACGCATCAGGATGGTTTCTTTCTGTGCCTTCAATAAGGCTTCTTCAAAATACTGCCAGCTCTCCTGGACTCCTTTCCTCTTCATGTTAGCATCCCAGGGGATTCTACCCATCAGGTTTCTGAGGGAGTCAAAGTCTGATTTTCTGAAGGCCAAGGTATGTATTTTACTACTCTCTTTTCCTCCTTTGGTCAGGATCCTGAAGTCTACCATCTCATGATCACTGCTTCCCAGGTTGTCACCCACATCTACTTCCCCTATTAGTTCCTCCCTCTTTGTGAGCAGAAGGTCAAGCTGCGCACGGCCCCTGGTCAGATCCTTCAGCACTTGTACCAAGAAGTTATCCACAACATTCTCCAAAAACTTCCTGGATTGCCTGTGTACTGCTGTATTGGTCTCCCAACAGATGTCTGAGTGATTAAAGTCCCCCACGAGAACCCGGGCCTGCAATCTGGAAGCTTGCACTGCCCCTTTGAAGTGCCATTTTGGCACTTTAAAGGGGCAGCACATTAGGAGTCGGGGATCAGTTGGGGACTCCAGCTGATCCCCGGCTTCACTTCGGCACTTCAAAAGGGCTTTACAATGCAGAGTTGGGGATCAGCTGGGGACTGATCCCCAGCTCTGCTGTTGCAAAGCCTCTTTGAAGTGCCTGAGCAGCAATTCAAAGAGGCAGCACAGCATTAATGCCTGCGATTAATGAGTTAAAAAAATTAACGCGTTAATCTCGTCCTGCATTAATCGCAGGCATTAACGCAGGTCAATTGACAGCCATAATAAAAATATAAAATCCTACTTGCCCCTGATGTGTAAGCAGCACCAGTGTTCCCTGTAAGATGTGCACTTGGATGGCCACCTTGGACAGATTCAAATGCAGACCAGTAGAGTAACAGAGCACCCGGAGCCGCCCCCGTTCCCGTCCCCCATCTGACAGCAGTGTTTCTACTGGTGGTACAAATCCGTATATGCCTCGGTGCACATAACAAAACTTATTGCACACATGGACGGAAAAAATTAGAGGGAACAATGACCAGCACAAGTGAAATTTAAGAAGCTAAAACATAGTTTTGGGGTTGAAATCTGAACTAAGGACATGTCTTTTAAGGCTGATTTTAGTTATTAAACACAATTATATAAATCCTATTTATAACTGAAGAGTGCTTTATAATGGAAAGTGCTGGGCAACCTTAACTATAGGAATCACTCGCTGCCAGCTCCACCTAAAAGATCTAAAAGTAACTAACAAATATTTACTGTTTGGACTAAATTTTTCCATGCCAGAGAAAATGTGTATTATCTTTATGAAAGTTTCAATAAAAATGCCACAGCAATTTCCAAGAAAAAAAGTTAGTCTAAAGTACCTATTCCGCCCCCTCCCTCCCACGTTTTAAAAAAAGTTCTTCATTTGTTTAAGTGATCTATTTTCTCCATCTCTTGGAGCAAGGATTTAACTAAGCTATCGTTAAATTATCAACCTAGAAAAATTAACATGCTCAGTACAGCCTGCTGCTAAAATCTCCACATTACACTGACTAGAAAACTGCCCAAATGGATCAATATGATATTCAGGCAATACAGCAGAAAAAAGAAAAACGAACAAAACCCCGCCCACATATTTTTGCATAAAAATCTGGAAGGTACCAGCCTCTGTTCTGCTGAGTTCTAGCCTCAGCAGGAACATGTCATGTTAGTTCCATATCTCTTATGTTAAATAAAAGATCTGAAGTTTTAATACTTATACAAACTGCTGTGCAGCATTAGTACAGTGGTCTTCCAGATGGGGAAACTGAGGCAAAGTAGTTCAATGACTTGCCCAAAGTGTACAGTGCGCCAGGGGAAGAGCATAAAATCCAGGACTCCCGACTACAAATTCCACATTTTAACCACTA
Source organism: Pelodiscus sinensis (assembly GCF_052426305.1). Taxonomy (NCBI): domain Eukaryota; kingdom Metazoa; phylum Chordata; order Testudines; family Trionychidae; genus Pelodiscus; species Pelodiscus sinensis. The sequence goes on from NC_143052.1 coordinate 98,875,208, forward strand.
AAATGTAAATAAATGCACATTACACCGTATCCACAACAATAAAAAATAAATACATTCACACATACAACACAACTTTCATGACACACTCAGTTCCTTGCTGAAAAGGATCTTCTAAGTAATTGCAAGACTGCTGGTCATATTTTCACAACGCTGGATTATTTAACTATGGAAACAAAAAGGTTAACTGAAACATGTTTCGATATTCTATTTATTTTGCTATAGTTCAGCAACGAGGAACCATGACTAGAGAATGACCTGCAGGGATGGCCCTCCATCTCCGTGAGCCCATGACCAGTGGTGGGTAACTTGTAGCCTTTGGCCCACTAGGCTTCCATCTGTGGCCTGTGCACTCTGTCTGCTCCCTCCTCCCCCACACGCCTCTCATACACTGGGGCACTGGAGCCCTGCACTGCCTACTCTTACCCCTCCTTTCCACTTTTGAAGCACCATGAATCCACTGATTTGCACTCCATCCCTGCTCCTCCCCCTTCCCTCCCATAGCTTGAATAGCTGCAAACAGCTGATTTGCAGTGTGCAAGCTCTGGGGAAGATGGGAAGGTGTGGGGATGGAGTTTGAATCAGCGGATTCATGGTGCTCCAAAAGTGCTAGAAAGGAAGGGGGAGGAGTAGGCAGAGCAGGACTCCAGTGCCCCAGTGCATGAGAAGTGCATGGAGGAGGGGGACTGAAGAAGGGTGCGTGGGCCACAGGTTGCTCACCACTGCTCTAGTCTCTCTCGAGTTTTTTTAAGATGATAACCATTGATAAACTGGCACTCTGAAAATGAGGAAATCATTGCAGGCTGAAAACTACTGATATTAGTCTCCTCCAAAAGAAGTAAAAGTTTTATATATTTTGGTAGACAAATTTAATGGACTAGCTCAAGTGACTAAATCAACAGAAATTCTGGCTAGCCAGGAGCAGTTGGGATTGCAAAGAAAAATAAATAGTTTGCTCTGAAACACAAAAACTAAGCATTTTATGTTCTTACCTCCTGTCCATATATTTAAAACCTATATAAACCAGAATATGGTATATACAGTGCTGTTCATTCCTTCTCATACAATTTTGCAAAGTTACAAACAACATACTGGTAAGAAAACAGCACAGTTATTATGCACTTAACAGCTCTCACCCACTGTGGGACATAATAAATAGTTTTCAGCAAGAGAAGGGAAAAGAGCTGACACCCTAACCAAGATTCTTAATGAAGAGTCCCATGGGATCCTTAAATTCCATTTGTATCATCACCAGATGTGTGATGAGGACCATAATTTAATATTTCATAGAAAGGATACTGCAAAGGTATGGAAAGCTCTATCACAGACTAGGGGAATGAAGTTTTAATATTACAAATTATTAATTATACACAATTATAGCAGGATTTGGTGGTGATGAGGGACTTCAACTACTCAGATATATGTTGGGAAACTAACACAGCGGGGCACAGACTATCCAGTAAGTTCTTGGACTGCACTGAAGACAACTTTTTATTTCAGAAGGTTGAAAAAGCTATCGGGGGGAAGCTGGTCTAGATTTGATTTTAACAAATAGGGAGGAACTGGTTGAGAATTTCAAAGTGGAAGGCAGCTTGGGTGAAAGTGATCATGAAATCATAGAGTTCCTGATTCTAAGATATGGTAGAAGGGAGAACAGCAAATTAGAAACAATGGATTTCAGGAAGGCAGATTTTGGTATGCTCAGAGAGCTGGTAGGTAAGGTCCCGTGGGAGGCAAGACTAAGGGGAAAAACAACTGTAGAGAGTTGGCAGTTTTTCAAAGGGACCTTATTAAGGGCCCAAAAGCAAGCTATTCTGCTGCATAGGAAAGATATAAAATATGGGAAAAGTCAGTCTTGGCTTAACCAGAAGATCTTGCATGATCTAAAAATAAAAGAGGAGTCATAAAAAAATGGAAAGTAGGACAAATTACAAAGAATTAATATAGGCAAACAATACAGGAATGCAGGGGCAAGATTAGAAAGGCACAAAACGAGCTCAAACTAGCTACGGGCATAAAGGGAAACAAGAAGACATTCTATAAATATATTAGAAGCAAGAGGAAGACCAAGGACAGAGTAGGCCCATTGCTTAGTGAGGAGGGAGAAACAGTAACAGGAAACTTGGAAATGGTGGAGATGTTTAATGACTTCTTTGTTTCGGTCTTCACCGAGAAGTCTGATGAAAGAATGCCTAACATAGTGAATGCTAGTGGGAAGGGGATAGATTTAGAAGATAAAATAAAAAAAGAACAAGTTAAAAATCACTTTGAAAAGTTAGATGTCTGCAAGTCACCAGGGCCTGATGAAACGCATCCTAGAATACTCAAGGAGCTGATAGAGGAGGTATCTAAGCCTTTAGCTATCATCTTTAGAAAATCATGGAAGACAGGAGAGATTCCAGAAGACTGGAAAAGGGCAAATATAGTGCTCATCTATAAAAAGGGAAATTAGAACAACCCAGGAAACTACAGACCAGTCAGTTTAACTTCTGTGCCAGGAAAGATAATGGAGCAAGTAATTAAGGAATCCATCTGCAAACACTTGGAAGATAATAAGGTGACAGGGAACAGCGAGCATGGATTTGTAAAGAACAAATCATGTCGAACCAATCTGATAGCTTTCTTTGATAGGATAATGAGTCTTACAGATAAGGGAGAAGCGGTGGACCTGGTATACCTAGACTTTAGTAAGGCTCTTGATACGGTCTCGCATGATATTCTTTGTTAATAAACTAGGCAAATACAACTTAGATGGGGCTATTAGAAGGTGGGTGCATAACTGGCTGGATAACCATTCTCAGAGAGTAGTTATTAATGGTTCACAATCCTGCTGGAAAGGTATAACAAGTGGGGTTCTGCAGGCATCTGTTTTGGGACCCGTTCTGTTCAATATCTTCATCAACGATTTAGCTATTGGCATAGAAAGTACATTTATTAAGTTTGCAGATGGTACCAAGCTAGGAGAGGTTGCAACAGCTTTGAAGGAGAGGGTCATAATTCAAAATGATCTGGACAAACTGGAGAAATGGTCTGAGGTAAACAGGATGAAGTTTAATAAGGACAAATGCCAAGTGCTCCACTTAGGAAGGAACAATCAGTTTCACACATACAGAATGGGAAGCGACTGTCTAGGAAGGAGTACGGCAGAAAGGGATCTAGGAGTTATAGTGGACCACAAGGTAAATATGAGTCAACAGTGTGACGCTGTTGCAAAAAAATAAATAAAAAAAAAGCAAACATGATTTCTAGGATGCATCAACAGGAGTGTTGTGAGCAAGACACAAGAAGTCATTCTTCCGCTCTACTCTGCACTGATTAGGCCTCAATTGGAGTATTGTGTCCAGTTCTGGGCACCACATTTCAAGAAAGATGTGGAGAAATTGGAGAGGGTCCAGAGAAGAGCAACAAGAATGATTAAAGGTCTAGAGAACATGACCTATGAAGGAAGACTGAAAGAAGTGGGCTTGTTTAGTTTTGAAAAGAGAAAACTGAGAGGGGACATGATAGCAGTTTTCAGGTATCTAAAATGGTGTCACAAGGAGGAGGGAAAAAATTGTTCTTCCTGGCCACTGAGAATAGAACAAGAAGCAATGGGCTTAAACTGCAGCAACGGAGGTTTAGGTTGGACATTAGGAAAAAGTTCCTAATTGTAAGGGTGGTTAAACACTGGAATAAACTGCCTAGGTAAGTTGTGGGATCTCTATCTCTGGAGATATTTAAGAGCAAGTTAAATAAATGTTTATCAGGGATGGTCTAGAGACAGTACTGGGTCCTGCTATGAGAACAGTGGACTGGACTCGATGACCTCTCGAGGTCCTTTCCAGTCCTAGTATTCTATGGTTTATTTATTTAGGCAGATTAATGGAAATCTCTAAATCAGTTTATAAAATACATTGTTAGCTGCACTGCAGAGAACAGCTGTGATTACCTGTCCTACTGCAACACATTGACATAAAAATGTTCACATGATATTTACAAGAAGAGTAGGTGGCTATGGAAAACAGTGAAACACTATGAGGATTATTGCCAGGATATGAATGAGGTGTCATTACCACACTTGAAAAGAAGATTTTCAATGACTAACAGTGTAGCTGAAAATCTCTGTGTATATAGATATTTGGACATACCACCGGGTGACAAGGAACTATGACCATTCAACTTTGTAAAAGACGACAGAACCTAACTTCTTACTATATGAGCAATCAGCTCAAAACCTGCATAGGCACAGTAATATTTATCTGATTTTCTAGAATCAAAGGAATAGTGCGTCCATTGCTTCTGATATTATTACAGTACATTTATACTCACAAATAATTTCTTAATATCCTTTAACACTACCTGCTAAAACACACAATAGCCTCAAGCTATTTAAAAAGATCTTCATAAATCAAAGAGAAGAGATACTTTGGACTAGTTTCTCAACAGTTTATTTAAATATTATTCAGCTATATGCTATTTGCAGAAACAAAACCCAACCAAAATGCACTCCCCCATATTACCAAAATTCGAAGGTTGTCAACTGTCAGAAAGCCACCTCAAGAGGACATTATGGTGCTCTGGTGGTATGAGCAGGTGCTGCCCTCTTCTGGCAACTTCTTTTTTATTTGTGTAAGTGATTTTGTCATAACTGTACCATTTACATTTTCACTGACTATAGTGAGAATACCGTGGGCATGAACATAGGATTTAAAATTTCCTGATCAAGGTGGGCTCTTCAAAATTATTAAAGGGACTGATTGCTGTCATGATATACATTAAGATGTTGGTGAGCTTTGGACGTCTCTGAGGGGAAAAAATGAAACTCTAAGCAAGTAAAACATTAAGACAGAACAGATTTACTGAGAAAGCAAAACATATGGAAGATGCCAGAAAAAGGAAGCTATCTTTAAAAATGTTAATCTTAAACATGATTAAGGGCCTCAGTCTGCCAGAGTACATTAGTCCTCCTGAGAAGACAGCTCTGGGAGTGGAAGATACCGAGCGCTTTGCACCCTTCAGGCACTAGGGCCTGGTCTAAAAGGTGTTGAGCACCCTCGGCTCCCCTGACTTCTGAAAAGTCAGGCCCTGAATGCATTATTAGAGTAAAGGTTCTAAAAGGCCCAGACTGAAAGAAGTTGGAAAGCCTAGGACCATCTGAAGTGTAAAGAAGGATTTTTTCCACTTGCTACTTGACTTAGTACTTTTTTTGCCCAAAGACGGGACATTTTGACAAGCTTTAAAGCAGAGGTAAAGTTGCTGTGAGGGTTTTAACTTGGAAGCAGGACATAAATTCACAAGAGGCCTCAGCTGGAGTACTGTGTCCAGTTTTGAGCACCATAATTTAGGAAAGATTTTGACCAACTGAAGAGAGTCCAGAGGAAAGCAGCAATAACAGAGATTTAAAAAGCCTGACTTATGATGAAAGACGGGGCGGGGAGGGGGAAGAAGACTAGCAGATTTAGTCTTGGGAAAAGAAGACTGCATGGGAGGGACCTGGTAAGTCTTCAAATATGTTAAAGGCTGCTATTAAAGAGGATAGTGATCAATTGTTCTCCATGTCCACTGAAGGTAGGATTTGAAGCAATCAATTTAATCTGAAGCAAACAAGTGTTAGAAAGGTTAGATATCAGGAAAAAAAAATTAACTATGAGGATAGTTGAGTACTGGAATTCATTTCCAAGGCAGGTTGTGGAATTCCCCTTGAGAGATATTTTTAAGAACACGTTAGACAAAATATTTCTCAAAAGATACTCTAGGTCAGCAGTGGACAATAAGCAGCCTGGACACGATGATTCACCAGGGTTAGCTCTTGGTGGGCCGCTAGCTTTATCTGCAGGTATGGCTGTTCACAGCTCCTGCCGGCTGCAGATCACGGTTTTTGGCCAATGGAAGCTGCAGGAAGCAGTGTGCCAGTCCGTGCCACTTCCCGTAGCTCTCAATGGGCTGCAGATCGCCTTTCCCCAGCCAACAGGAACTGTGAGCAGCTGTACCCGCAGATGTGCAGGTAAATAGAGTGTGTGGTGACCTACCAAGGGCTGACCGTGGTGAACTGTCTCCAGTTTATTGCTCACCAGTGGTGAAGATATACTTGGTCCTCCCGCAGAGCAGGGCATAGACCAGATGGCCTCTCAAGGCCCCTTCCAACCTTATATTTCTACAATTTCTACAATGAAACATACATGCTTATTTTCACCATTACGGAATCAAACACTCTATTTGTTCACCAATTTTCTCAATCAGCTAATAAAAATGCCTTAAAATTCTTTCAAAATATTTTGAGCAATCTATTTTTTTGTATATTGTACATTGCTATATTTCTTTTGATGTTAGCATAAGGTGGCTTTTGGCCTTCACAGGAAGAATTAAAGGTTTGAACATTTTCCTGTGTATTTCCATATTTTACTCTACACTTTTGAATAATATGTTGTAAACCCAGTTTGTCAAAACTGTTAGTGTCCAGAATTCCTTTACAGAACATACTAAATCATGAATTCCTCTTCAGATCTTTAGTTTTGAACTAAAGCTTTTTAAACTAACAGTTACATTACCTTAAATATAATAGCAATGGGAATATCTTCTGACAGTGTGTTATGCTTCAGGTAAAATCTTCCTTGTTTCACAATCATATTTGTTCTGCTCTTCTTCTCATGAGTGGAACTAAAGGGTTGGTTTAAAAAAAAAAAAAAAAAAAAAAAAGAGAATTATGTTTGATACCCATCTTGCATTGGTAATTACTTTGCCTCATCATTTTAAAGTGCTTTATAAAGAAGATTTCACTCATTCAGATCAATAAATTCCAATGCCTTTTGTTTATTTTAAACAGATGCATAGACCAAAACTAACGGAAGGTTACTCTTGATGAGGAACATTAGTAAGTAAATATAGCAGAGTCAGGATTAATTGAGCATTGCAAAACATATGTAGGTAATACATAAACAGACGGATGGATCCAATCAGCTCTTTCAACACAACCTGTTATAGACTTTTTGGTCTCACAAAGCTTGCTTATATAATAATACTGTTGTAGGAAGAAATTATTAGGAGATGCTCCTAACACTTAAGCAAATGAGATGGTTCATAACACATAGGTGCTTTATGATAGACTGGGATTTTTTTGGAGGGGGAGGGGGGGGACGCAGAGGTAAAATTAACATAAAAAGATGAAATAGAAAATAAAGCTGTTTGACTAAGAGCAAGAAGGATCAACCCATGATAATATATCTGCAGCCTTCAACAATTTGTACAGTACAAATAAAAACCTAAAAAACCCCTCAAAAACCTAGCTATGGATTTTGAGACCATACTAAGCTGACCGTCTTTGGCTAAGCTGCCCCTTCACTAGCCCGCAACAGATGAACTTTTTCTTTGAATGGAGCTTGCATAAATAAGTCTTCTCATTTGCATGGCATCCATTTTCCCTACCACTGTGGAGATGTACCCATTGAGTATCCCTAGATCCAGGTTCTTGTAAAGAACAGGCTGTTTCATCATTAGTTAGCTGGATCAAAACTGCCTCAGATTTGTGTGACTAAATACTGCTATACTCTCACAGCCATTAAGTGGTCAAAGTAAAATGACCAGTAGTGAAATGGCAGGGAGCCACAACACCAAACATTACTACCTCAATTGGAAGTTGGCAGCATCAGCAGAGAGGCCTGAACAGGCATGGAAATCTAAGTACCTAGTCTTAGAGGTGGTAAGAGGTCAGACGGAAGCACATTGGTGAGGTAGTAATGGAAGGCCTGAAGAGGTCACTATACATGCTGTATTTGATACATGTCTCAATATATGATTCAGTCTCTATGATGATTCAGACTGACAACTGGCATGAGCATTGAAGAAGTTACACTTCTAGACTAGGTCTACACTAACCCCGTTTTGCGCAAAAAGTATGCAAATGAGGCAAAGCATGGAATATCGCCACGCCTCATTTGCATAATTAACGAGTCTCCGTTTTTGTGCAAGAGGGGGGTTTTGCACAAAAGCCTCTTGTGTAAAAATGGAGTCTCAATTATCCCCCCAGAATCCTAATAGCAGCAGATTCCCCAAAATCTGGGTACCACCCAAGTAATTCCAAGAAAAAACAGGGAAGAGATCACTTGGGAAATTTTTGCACAAAACAGGGGCAGTGTAGACATAGCCCTAGAGTCTGAATAAGCCTCCTAAACAGCCACATAGGAGTGACAGGTTAACATGCTTATGCATCAATATTATGCGTGGCAGGTTTCCAGTGTTTATTAGAAACCAAAGACAGAAATCTTTGGAATTTCCTGTAGATAACTAGAACAAGATTTGGTCAAATACTATTTTCTACAGGTTGTAGATGTTTCCTGCTTTCTACAGGAAAAAAAATTGTTCTGTAACAAAAACTGGAACTTTCTTCACTGACTTTGGGACAAATTTGAAGTCTTTGAGTAAGACTTCCATTAACTTTGGGCAAGTGGACTTCAGGAAAGGGCTTGAAGTTATTGGAACTACTTTAGCAAGAGAGTGATGCTAAATGCACTTTCAATATTTTTGAACTAAAATGGAGTAAGTGAAAGTTAACACCCAAGCAACGACATAAAACAATACACTTAAATGACTGCAGAATATTTGCTATACCTGGTAACAGAAGCTCCAACTGTCCCTTTCCGATCAGCTTCCACAATGATCCTGTTTTTGGATAACTGCTCCTGAATGAGAATGACTTTCTCTACACCTTTGACGATGAAGTAGCCACCTTCCAAACAGAGAAGAAAAATGGGTTTGAACTTCATCGTCCTTGGCTATTATTTACCTCTTACAATATAGCATCAAAACAGCTATAATGAATAAGCACAAAAATAAAATTAAACTGCAAGAAATGCATAAAGAAAATTACAAAAAAGGGAAAGAGGGAATAAACATCATCCCCACAAAATTATTATATACATTACTAGTCCAAGGGGAACCTCCTATAACTAGGCATAGGGTAAGAGAGGAGACTATTAGATCCTGTAAGAATCTTATTATGAGGATATACTTTGGATCTTAAACGCTGGGAAGTACTTATAGTCAACAATGATGGGTTATAAAGAGAACCCTAGGGCAGACAGAAGGTATTCATCAAAAGGGTGTTTTTGAACTGTTGGCATTGCAAGATAAACCAAAAATAAATAGTTTGCCAGATTAAAAAGGATTGATTATGAGGTGCTCAGCAAATTACAGCATACAGCCTCAAATTAAGAAGCTTGGTGTTTCATATTTACTTTCTCCAGCGAAACATGAATTTTATGTGAAACTCTTTTGACTCATTTCAATTTCACTAGTAACTGAAGCAATGAAAAAATCTATACATCATGTTATTATATTCTAATCAGGATTCTGACTAAATAATATTCTGCTTTTGCAAAGCATTTTATGGAAAGGTGTTTTGTAGTCATTTTGTACTGATAAAATGAAAAAGGGAAAGGACTTTGTGCAAGCAGTTTGATAAAGGACATGAAAGGAGGAGGGGAGAAGGACAGAGAAGTGTAAACAGTGCTGAGAAACTAAAACCAAAACAAATAAATATTTAAAAACCGGTCTTTAATAAAAAATAGAAGTAGAATGGATAATTAAGATCTTGACAGCTTTTCTAACAAGCAGACATATGAATACTTTAGGTATTTATTTGTATTTTAACACCTCTAAGTTATATACAGGCAGTCCCCGGGTTACGTACAAGATAGGGACTGTAGGTTTGTTCTTAAGTTGAATCTGTATGTAAATCGGAACTGGAGTCCAGATTCAGCCGCTGCTGAAACTGACCGCCAGTTCTGACTTACATACAGAATCAACTTAAGAACCCCAGGTGTCCCCAAGTCAGCTCCTGCTGAAACTGATCAGCAGCTGATTCCAGGAAGCCCGGGGCAGAGCAACTCTGCCTCAGGCTTCCTGTAGTCAGCGCTGGTCAGTTTCAGCAGAAGCTGACTTGGGGACGCCTGGGGCAGAGCAGCTGGGGTGCTGCTGGGTTGCTCCAGTAGCGCCGCTCCTCGGTGCTACTGGACCAACCTAGCAGCACCCCATCTGCTCTGCCCCAGGCGTCCTGATTCAGCCGCTGCTGAAACTGACCAGCAGCGCCTGAATCAGGACCTGGGGCAGAGCAGCTGGGGTGCTGCCGGGTTGGTCCAGTAGTGCCCAGAGCGGCGCTGCAGGACCAATCGGCAGCGCCCCAGCTGCTCTGCCCCAGGGTCCAAAACAAAAGCCTGGTCTGCTGGGGGGGGCACACTAGCTGCACCCCCCCCCAGCAGACCAGGGACATGGGGAGCAGAGCCGCAGCGGCAGCGGGGTGCCACGCCTCTGAGGCTTTGCTCTGGCAAAGTCTCAGAGGCGCGGGACCCGCCGCAGCTGCCGCTTCAGTCCCGGTGCCTGTGGTCTGCTGGGGACAGTCCCCAGCAGACCACAGGCACCGGGACTGAAGCCGCAGCAGCGGCGGGTTCCCGCGCTTCTGAGGCTTTGCTCTGGCAAAGCCTCAGAAGCGCGGGAACCCGCCCGGTGCCCCTGGTCTGCTGGAGACGGTCTCCAGCAGACATGGGGCACCGGAGCAGCTTACGAACGGGGCTCTCTCGCCCCGGAGCTCGCAGGTAGCAATCCGCCACCTCGACCTCCGGGGCGAGAAAGCCCCATTCCTAAGTGCGGATCCGACGTAAGTCGGATCCGCGTAAGTCGGGGACTGCCTGTACATATATCTTTCTTTTGGTAGTTTCCCTATGAACCATAAACTTTTCTTTAAAACCATGGAAAAGCCAGTTTCTTGACATCAGTAACTTTAATTTAAAATCCCTACCTGTATAAGAGAAACACAGGAGATACTGTACTGGATCAGATCACTAGGCTGCTACTTTAAGCAAAAGTAAACCTGACCAATAGTGCAACATTTTATTGGTGGATGAAAATCTCTCTTACAAGAAGCGATCCATTTAGGTCTTTAAACACTAGATTTGTTTCTAGCTTACATACTCAGACTACAAATATTATTCATGCATACAGTTTAAGAAACTATTGAACTACAGTAAACTTCCGATAATCCGGCACCTTTAGGACCCAGGGGGTGCCGGATTATCAAATATGCCGGACTATTGGAAGGGGGGGCTATAAGGGGTCTGGGTGGAGTGGGGAGATGCGCCCCTCGGCGCTGCGGGACCAACCCATCAGCACCCCAACTGCTCTGCCCCAGGCTTCCCCGATTCAGCCGCTGCTGATACTGACCAGCGGCTGACTCCAGGAAGCCCGGAGCAGAGCATCTGTATATCCCATTCATGAGATTTGTGTGCGCCCACACCAAGACAGAACAAATCTGAGAGAGAAATACATTAGAAGAACAATAGATACTGATAGGTAACCCTTCCCTTTTGTAAGGTGCAAAATTAAACAAACAAACAAACAAACCAACAAACAAACCACTTTCAGTTTCACTACTTTCCTCTTTGGTTTTGCTCCACAGAATAAGACAAGCAGAAGTGCTTGCTCTGCTTCGAACATCCTGTACATTTTTAAATTATGTCCTTTTATCCTGTTAGCATTCCCAGGATTAATAAACTGAATGTTGGGCCTCTCCTCACAAATCAGCATTATGATCTTAACCTTTTCAAATGTTGGGATTGGAGGCCAGGGGACTCATCTGAGCATACTATTTTCCATATTGCCATAACTGTTTCTCATCCTCTTTAAAATACACGAAAGCCTTTGTGCTTCTCTAACCACTAGTGTTTTTTCTGTAGCTACCCATTATGATGATAATTAGACAAAGCCTAATGGATCTTCTTAGAAAAATAACTAGTATATACAAGCAGATGACACTGTACATTGGGAGCAAAATAATTTTTCTATAAATCTTTTAGAGAGGGAAAAACTCACTAACGCCACAGAAGGAAAAATAATTGGACAGAGACAGTACCTGGATCTAAAGGGCACTCGTTAAGTTTGGCAAACTCTGCTGGAGTTTTCCCAGTAAGAACACAATTAGAGCTGCGCAGCATTATCGGCATTCTGTAAAAAAAAAAAAAAAAACCACAGTTATTTATCCTTGTACCGTAGATTAAGAAAAACAATAAAATGAGAAGTCATGGGTCTTACAATAATTAGAGTACATCTAGATTGCAAGCTTCTTTCAAAAGAGAGCATCTAGACCTCAAAAATAGATTGAAAAGCAATCTGCTTTTTCTAAACGAAGCGTCCAGACTACTAGGAAGCTCTGTCGCAAAAAAGGCAACCCGGAACCACTTCTGGCAGGTCATTAGGGCAGCATTTACTTCCAGGTGCTGCTGCCTAAAGCTAGCTGAGAGACACGCTTAAAGGGACCCCCTCTAGACAGCCATTTCTCGGCTGCAGCTGTTTACTTGCCTACCTCTGAGGGACAGCAAGACTTCTGCAGCGTGCGCTTTGGTTGCCCAGCTTTCCTGGATGCCACGGCATTTTTTTCCTTTTGGCTATGGAGCCAGAGTTGCCCCATGGCATGCGATGGCCCCACAATGCCACGTTGCAGCTTCTGCAGCACTTTCATCGGACCATCTGGACGGTCCTAGTCCAGCTCAACTCAGAGCTTGGCCTTGAGACCCTCGCCCTGGATTCGGGAGTACTGGCCTGGCCCCCAAACCTCATGTTGGAGAGGCGATTTTGGAGGCTGGACACGAGTTCTGACTGGTGGGACTGCCTCATCCTGGAGCAGTGGGATGATCAGCAGTGGCTCAGCAACTTCCGCACGTGGAAGGCCACCTTCTTGGAGCTTTGTGCCTGGCTTCCCCTTGCTCTCCAACGACAGGATACCCACTTGCGGTCGCCATTCCCCTGCAGAAGAGGGTGGCTATTGCCAGGTGGAAGCTTGCCACCCCCGACAGCTACTGTTCGGTGGGACACCAGTTGGGCGTGGGGAGGTCCACTGTCGGGGCTATCTTGGAGGTAAGGCACTCCTGGGGGACAGTCCCTACGGAGGGTGGGGGCTGGAAAAGGGGGATTGTTGGAAAAGGGCAGAGGGATTGGGGGGGAAGGAGACAAAGCCCAGCCCCCCGGGGGCGGGGGGGAAGGCAGGCGTCCTGGCCTCACCCAGACCTGCTGCTGGGGGGGCAGCCTCCTAGGGAGTGGCTCCTGGGGTCTTTGGGGGGGAGGAGAGACAAGGGGGACAGGCACCTCTCCCAAGGGCTCAGGCACCCCCTCTCATTCTCTGTTTTGTGTGTTTCTATGTCTCCTTCTGCAGGTGATGAGGGCCATCAACTCTGTGCTGCTGCACAGGATCATCTGCCTCAGAGACGTGGACCCCATCATGGCCGGATCTGCTGCCCTTGGATTCCCCAACTGCGGAGAAGCGGTCGATGGGACACACATCCTGATCCGCGCACCCCCGCCCCCTTCGAGCCACCCAGTTTATTAACAGAAAGGGCTATTTCTTGACGGTGCTACAGGCCCTGGTCGACCACCAGGGACAATTTACAGACATTCGTGCCAGGTGGTCGGGCCGCGCACATGATGCCCGCATGTTTCGTTACTCTTGTCTGTACTGCAGGCTGCAACATTCTTCCCATAGCGGGACTTTGCACTTGGGGACCTGCAGATGCCATCTTGCATCGTGGGCGACGCAGCCTACGCATTGATGCTGTGGCTCATGAAGCCATACACTGGCCACCTGGACCCGAGCAAGGAACAGTTTAATGCGCACCTGAACTGGGCTCGGCTACCAGTAGAATGCGACTTCGGGCGTCTCGGGGGCCGGTTCAGGTGCCTGCTGACCCACCTCGACATGGGGGAGCATAACATCCCCAAGGTGGTCTCTGTGTGTTGCATGCTCCACAACCTGGTAGAGAGCAAAGGGGAGGCCTTCCTCCCACAGTGGGAGACAGAGGCTGGTGGCGAGGGGAGGCTGTTTGAACAGCCCTGGACAGCTGCCATCTGCCAGGCCCATCAGTTGGGGATGCGCATCCAGGAAGCCCTGAGGGAGTGGTTCTCTGAAGGAGCCCAGTAACTCTCTCCAGGGCCTCCCCAATGGGGGCTTGTGCCTTGCCCCGCCCCCCAATACCATTCCCAACACAACCCTATCCCTTCCCCCATTCCCTGGACAAGCAATAAAGACACCATTTTGGATTTGAAAATAAACTTTGTTTTAATTTATAAAAACTGTTATTAACTGGGTTGGAGGGGGGCTCAGAATGTGGAGGGAGGCTGGGAACTAGGAGGGGAGCTCAGGACTGGAAGTGTTGCCTGGAGCACCTGCAACTGCCGCCTTGGGCCCAGGGACCTCGAAGGGCTCAGGGTTGGGTGGAGCCTGGGAGAACAGGGGGCTGGGCAGGAGCGGGGGCTGCAGCTGCCTCAGGGATGGAAGGGGGAGCGGCAACAGGGACAGGACCCGGGTAGGCCACGACCTCCCAAATCGTGACACAAATATTGTCTCCCTGCCGCACCAGCTTGCCCCACATGCAATCACACCACTCGGCCTCCTCGCGGTACTTCTGGGCGATGCCTTGTTGAAGATCTTGCATGATCATGATGTGCTAGCGCATTAGGTCCTAGCGTGCCCGCCAGTGCCTGCGGCCGGCTGGCTGTGGCTCACCCCTCATCGACGGCTGGTCTGGCTGTGGAGGACAAGAGGGAGAGGCGGTCCGTCATCCCCGCACACACTGGCCCTGAGGGCTTGCCCTCCTCTGTGAGCAGTGAGCAACTGTCGTTGGTAGAGGGGACGCTGATGTCCCGAGAGTCAGGCCATGTGTGGCCTGCCCAGCAGCCCCAGCCTCACAGGGGCCCTGAGGTGCCCAGGGACCATCCTGCACGCCCTCCCTACCTCCATGGACAAGCAGGCCAGGGAAGTGTCCGGCCAGAGTGGGTTCCCAGGTGTGGGAGAGGAGCCTGGAGCAGCCTGGCCATCCCTGCCCTGCCCTCCCTCCGCCCCCATACCTGGCAGCACTGTATGTGGGAACGGGTGGTGCCTCGCACGTGTACACATAGCTACGTGCAACACTCATCAGTCCATGTGCGGTCAGGCATATGCCCTTGTGCCCAGCCTGCTTCCGACAGTGCATGACGCGGGGAGGACAGTCCTCCCAGGGGTCAGATGTGTGTGGGGCCTCCCCCTAGGCTCTGAGTAGCAGTCCGTGGGCGCTCTGGGACTGGCTCCTGAGACCACATGTCGCACGCCGCCATGGCACGTGCTTGCACGTGCACAGCCAGCTGCACGCTGTCCAGGCCAAGCATGCTGAGTGACGATGGTGTCCCATCCCATGAACCCACCTCCCCGGCCCTGTGTGTGTGCCAACCTCACAGCACTCACCTGATATTCCCTCCCCGCCATCAGCTGATGCCTGGGAGGTGTCCTGGGACTGGGGGACTCCGCCTGTGTCCTCCTCCTCCTGCAGCTGCTGGTTGTCATCTTCCTCCTCCTGGAGCTCCGTCCGGGTGACCCCGGGCATCTCCAACCTCGACTCCACGTGGAGACTGTGCTTCCCCACACCCCAGGATCTGGCGGAGCTCTTGGTAATATGGGCAGGATTGTGGTGCTTCTCCGGAGCAGGAGCTGGCTTCACAGGCCCAAGCATAGCCCTGCTGCAGCTCCTTGACCTTTGCCCAGACTTGATCAAGGGTGCGAGGGCGATGGCCTCTGTGGGCCAGAGCTTTGGCCATTTGTCCATAGGTGTTGGCGTTTCAGCACCACGACTGAAGGGCCTGGAGGGACTTCTCCTCAGTCCAGAGCTCCTGGAGGGCCTGGATCTCAGCCCTTGACCAGGAAGGTGCCCGGCGTTTGTATCCTTTGGGTGGGTCCTCGGACCCTTGGGCCAGTTCCCTGGAAGGGCCAAGGAGACATCGCAAGTCTTGTGGTTGTGCCATGTCTGCTAGCTGGTGTGGCAGGGAGCACTGCGCAATCAGTCTGTTGCCCTGAAGCCGGCTTCCTGCCACAACGGCTTCCCCGGGTGCCTGTAGCTTTATGCCCTGGCTGGAGACAGGAACTATAGAGCTGTGATTAGTAGAGACTGATTGTCTCTTTTTTCGAAAGAGCTGCCTCTCCCACATCCACACATGCCTTTTTTCGAAAGAGCTCTTTCAAAAAAGGCGTTCTTCCTTGTAAAATGAGGTTTACCAATGTCAACAAAACCCCTGCGTTCTTCCGATTTAATTTCAGAAACACGATTGCCGTCTAGACACAGGTGAATTTTTTTTTTTTTTTTTAAAGGCCACTTTTCGAAAACAACTCAGTAGTTTAGACACACCCATAGTGATGACAAAACTGGAGAAGATATTCTGAACTTTTAAGAAGCAAGGGTCCCCAAACAATAGAGCTCAGAAATAACAAAAGAAAATAGAGTTAAAGTTTCTTTCCTTTAACTCCAACCCATTTTGTGTAACATCTTCAAATATTTCTGACAAAATGAGTAAAAAACCCCAAGTGCTATAATGCGTAACCTACGCAAAGAGAGTCAGTGATCCCAGGAACGTTTCATTGAACTGTTTCCTTTTTGCCAATGTAGGTTTGAGTTTTTGCTGTTGGTTAATAAGCTATTCTGGGGTTCTTATAGTAAAATCATTCATAGTACTTCTGTGATAACTAGTTGTGTAAATGATGCAAAGGTATACACCAGTCGTCTCCAATCTTTTTAAGCACAAATCACTTGAGTTTAAATACAACCAAGGATCTACCTCAGGGGTGGGCAATAATTTTTAATGGGGAGGCGTCAAGGCTGTTTCCCACTCTGGCACGATGAATGCAGAAGTGGGGACTGGCAAGAGCACTCCAAAACCTTGCCTCTACAGTAGTGTTTCCCAATTGGTACTCTGCAGAACCCTCGGGTTCCGCGAAGCAAAAGCAAGGGTTCTGTGAAGAGTTGCCACTCCCCTACCCCCTCTTAAAAAGACAAGAGCTGCGGTTGGGTTTTTTTACCCGACGAAACGTGGCAGCGGGGTTTTTCTTTTTTTTTTTGCTCGATGGAACGCAGCGAAATGTGGTGGGGGTTCCACAGCCAAATAAAATTGGGAAACACTGTTCTACAGGCTCCGGTACAAAAACTTCGCCCCACAATCCTAATACCCAGATTTTGGAGAATCCGCTGCCACCACCCAAATAATTCCAAGAAAAACCAGGGAAGAGATCACTTGGGAAATCTCTTCTTTCCACTGTTTAAAAATGTAGAAAAATCGAGAAAAAATACTAAGGAAATTATGACAATTTAAGTGCTTATCCAGCTGTATTTCCTTCCTGTAGTCACAATATATCACTGTGTCTGATGAACAGTGTAAAAGTATGTTGAGAAGTGATCACTACATACACGTTAACACACAAATGCACTTTTACTTGATTTTTTGTATTACATCATCAAATTCACTGCATGGAGGGTCTATCTGTACCCAAAAATTCTTTTAAATGATCTTTCAATCAATTAAAAGGCACAGAAATCAGAATAATTTGTTATCTACATTTATGGTAAGTTTGCCTCTATACCCAAGTTTGCTTGACAAATTCGAAAGAAATTATTTTGCTTTGGGAATCGTTCAGGCACTAGAGAATGTTTGGAGCTTAAATTCTTCCTGCTGCTGCTAGCAGCCAATATCCAGTCTGTGTTATTTTTCAAGTAATATAAGAAATAATCTCTGTAGGCCACCTTCAGTTTTAGCCAGTTCTACCCAGTTCTCTAGAAAAACTGTTTTATCTAGTTCAAGGAATTTTGGAATCCTGTCCCAGTGAAAACTATGGAGTCTTGGGTCCTCTGGTGCTGTAGAATTTTCAAAACTTTTTTCCTTAAGCATTTCATCCACTTTCTTGAGCAACTCAATATTCTTAGACATACTAGCAACTACAACACTGGTCTGCTTAATTGGTTTTCTTACTTCTACACAGACACATCTACAGTACTCAAAATAGTCATTTTACAATATCCAATCTAGACTTGAAAATGGTAGAATTTTAATCAAGATTGGAATCCAGTGATACTTTCATTCATTGTTTTTACCATTCATTTTCAGTAACAGAATCCCCAAAAGTCTCCAATGCAGGTGAATAAGGTGCAAGACTAGTGTGCCTAAGTTTTTGCTTTGAAATTGCCCTGCTTGAGGTGCTAGTATTCTGGTTTAGAGAATTTCCCACTCTAACTAGACATAAATCAAATTTTGAGGAAGAAATTCAAATTAAAAACTTCCAGAAGCTCTGGAAAAATAAGAGCTATTTGGAAACCAACCAACCAGAAGCCTATCCTCAGTTTCTACTTCTCAAGTTCCACTTTCAAGCTTGTTTTGAATTTTAATTTTGAAGGCGGGAAAACTCATTTTCCTTGTTTTTTTTAATATGGTGATTAAGTTTCACACCAATGGGATTTATGGCACACACAAAAACTGATATAAATAACAAGATAAGAGTATCTTACCTGCCAATGGGTAAGGCATTGCGAATAATCCTCTGGCTACCTCTAGTGTATTCAATGTCCACTGTAATTGGAGCAGAGTAGGTCATATCTCTCAAGCGACACTTAAAGAAAGACAAAACAGACATATTTCACCCTTACTTCAGAGTGGAGAGTCTCAAGATCTACTGAGAAGATCACACTTTTGCATGGCTTCCCACCTATAATCACAAAGGATGAAAGCAAAAAAGAGCTAAATGGAGTCTCTTCAGTGTCTTGAATTCCTTGGATTTTGTCTGTCAAAGTCTCATTAAAAAAAAGTTGTAAGTTTTCCACAGCAGCCAGAGTAAATGCTTCTTCAGATGGAAACACTATGGCCACATGAAGCAGTTTAACTTTTAATGCAATGGTACCTTCCTTAAATGCAGGTAGTACTAATCAGCAAAAATTGAGATCTGGATTTCAAAACTCCCCACGCCCACCAGTATTCAGATCTGGTGTTTTGATTCAGGTATGTCATAGTGCATGAGGGACAGAATTAATATTATACAAACAACTTTAATTCTGGCACTTTCTAACTTATGATTGGTTGATTTTGCCATTTTAGTGTTCTTTAAAGGATGTTTTTCTATGAAATATGAATAATCTTATCACAGTCTTTATTTACTTTGGTTTAATCAGGAGGGCCTGCTGCTTAGAATCAGAAGAGGAGATTTTAAAAAATTACCAATTAGTTATTCACATATTTAGTCATTTTACAACCACTGGAGTGATTTTTCTTACAGTTAGAACATTAACTAATATTGCCCTCTTTTCCCAAACTAGGAATGTACCGGACCACTATAAGACTCTTTCCAAACAGCAAAGAAATACTGTATAGGAAAAGCTACACACAATATCTACCCACACATCCCAAC
This sequence comes from Pelodiscus sinensis, assembly GCF_052426305.1. Lineage (NCBI taxonomy): Eukaryota > Metazoa > Chordata > Testudines > Trionychidae > Pelodiscus > Pelodiscus sinensis. The sequence goes on from NC_143052.1 coordinate 98,894,412, forward strand.
AGTAAACATGAAATAAAATTCACAGTTGGATTCACTATTACCTCATGAGGAGACACAGGCCTTGTTACGTTAAAGCTTTCTTCAACATCTGGAATACCCACATAGATATTGAGGTATCTGTAATATAAACATTTCCATTATCAGTCACTAAGATATTTGTGTCGTGGAACTGAAGGAAACAGTGTCCTTTTTTCAACACAATTCATTTTGATAACTTCCCATTCTAAAGATAAATAGATTGCAACTGTCCTCCTAGGGTATCCCATAGCACTTGAACTATGCTCCATCTGAAATAAGTCTTGGAATTCATATACAATGGTAAAAGCAAAGTTGCCTTTGCAAATGAAGAGTTAAACTGGCCCCTTCAATTATGAAAATTCACCAAACTACTGAAAAACCATTACTAGAAAGTATTTTTACTGCACGATTTAATGTAGTCACTCAAAGCTCTACAGTGATCTCTTATTTGGAGTAGGACAAGGTAAACCACACTCGTATATCACAATGCAACTTCACGTACATTTTTATAATCAGTTACAAATGATTATGCAAAGTAATACATGTACTACTACCAATACAGAAATCAACTTTATGCTTACTTCAAATACCACATTGGGTCAGCATCACTTGTGACCTTTTCATTGGCTTTCATAATTTTCTTTATCTGAAAAAAAGGGGGAAAAAAAAAGAATTGAGTCATACGACTTTTGTAAATGTAGGCCTATTCCCTTTCCACCAAGGAAACATACCTCTACATTGATGAAATAGTTGAATGAGTCTATGTGTTGCTTCACAAGCCCTTTCACCTAAAACCAAAAAATACATATACAGCAGAATTAGCCTCAGTAAAATCAATCACAAAAGCAATGCCAAAATTAACATGTAGGTATTTTAAAACAATGAGTAAGTCCTGTGGCACCTGAGGGTACATCTACACTACAGAGAAAGATCAAAGGTGCTGCTGCTGATCCTCCAGGGTTCAAATTAGTGGGTCTAGTTAACACAGCTAATTAGAAGTGAGAGGGGCACTTCAGTCAATGCCGATAACCCTGCTTTCACAAAGAGTAATGGAAGTCAAAGGAAGAGTGTTGTTCCTTCGACTTCCTACAGTGTAGACAGCACCAAAAGCCAAGTTAAGATACTTCAACTTCAGCTATGCAAATAACGTAGCTGAAGTTGCAAATCTTAATTCAACTTTGTCTCATAGTGTAGACATACCCTTAGAGACTAACAGAAATAATATATAAAATAATGACCTTTTGCGGGTAAAACCCACTTCAGATACTTATAATTGTTTCTGGATCAACTTTAAGGTTTTTTTTAGCTCAAGAGGTTCTGAAAACCAACAGGGTGACTAAACTGAGTCTGTACCAGAAGTCTCCAGATTTATGCCACCATAATTCCATCAATTTCAACAGAGCCTCAACTGAAATGTACTAATTTTGTAACACAAACTATGCATAACACTGAACCTCATAAGTGTGCAGGCATAATTGGGAAAGCCATTGTGAATTAACATTTTTGTCAGTTTGCCATTTTGTCAGATGCCTGGGTATTAATCATTTATTGAAGCTGGAAGAAGAAGAACTGTATGGTATTACAGGAAAAGGTGAAAGAGCAAACTCAGGTTACAGCTATAAGGAGGGAGAGAAAGAAGAGGTCCAGCAAGATGTGAGAAGCTGAAAAAAGAAAAGAAAAGAAAAGAAAAGAAAAGACTCAGACAACTTATCATAGAATACTAGGACTGGAAGGGACCTTGAGAGGTCATCGAGTCCAGTCCCCTGCCCTCATGGCAGGACCAAATACTGTCTAGACCAGTGTTTCCCAATTTTATTTGGCTGAGGAACCCTTTTCAGCTTTTCAAAATTTCAAGGAACCCATAGGTTTGTCAAGCAAAAAAAAAGGGGGGGAGGGGAGGACAGAGGGACCCACCAATTCATGACCCAAGACCCCCCCCCCCCATCTCCTTTCTGTGAGGCCTCATCCGCTCTGTTCCCCTCCTCTCCATCACTTGCTATTCCCCGCCCTTATACTTGTCTCAACCTAGTGAGAGTGAGGTGTGGGGTGGGAATGAGGGATTTGGGTGTGGGAAGGGGTGAGAAGTACAAGCTCTGGGAGGGAATTTGGATGCAGGAGAAAGGGCTGTTGACTCAGGGAGGGGGCTCTAGGCTGGGGAGTGTTGGGTTCAGGTGGAAGGTTGGGGTGCTGAGCAAGCCAGGGCTTGTGGATATGAGGGTGCAGGAGTTTGGGCCGGATATGTGAGGGACTCAGGGCAATAAGGTTGTGAGTATCATGGGCTCAGGACACAGATTTGTGATGTGTGGATGGTGGAGGAATGTTGTGGCGGAAGACTGAGGATGTGGGGATGCAGGAGTGTAGGGATGTAAGAGGCTCAGGACAGGGGTTCCAGTGTATGATAGGCTCAGATTTGGGGTCAGGTGGTGCAGGAGTGTTATGATATTGCAGTGAAATGGGAGCTTGTTTACCTGGCTTCATTTTTAAATAAAATATGTCAAACTCAAAAGGTTTTAGCATTGTCTTTATATGTGAGAGGGGTGAGGAACCTGTTTTGAGTCAAAGGTCACTGACCCACAGAAAAGTCAGTTGGGGCCACACAAGTGAGATGTAAAAAAACAAAAAAAAGCTCCTCCAAAAACCCCCAAGCCTCACTAATGTGGTCCCAAATGTGCTGGTGGGGGTAGGGGACAGAATGCTAGTGGGTGCTGGGGAGAGGGTGCTGCTGGGTGGAAGGATGCTGGCTCAGGTGGCAGGGTGCTGGGGCAAGGTGCTGGGACAGGCAGGTGGCAGGGTGCTGGGGTCAGGGATATGGTCCTGCTGGGCACTAGGGTGACTGGCAGGGTGCTGGGACAAGGAACAGGGTGCTGCTGGGTGCTAGCGTGGATGGCAGGGTGCTGGGGCCGCGGCCAGGGCCAGGGCCAGGGCCAGGGCCAGGGCCAGGGCCAGGGCCAGGGCGGTGCTGAGTCCTGTGGTGTGAGGCAAGGTGCTGGGGCCAGGGCGGTGCTAGGGTGGATGGCAGGGCTGCTGAGGAGCGGGATAGAGGTGGGGTGCAGGATCTGGGAGGGAGCTGGGGGGCGGAAGGGGACAAGGTCTGGGTAGGGTACAGACCAGATAGGTAGGGTAGAGAAGCAGGCTGGATGTAGGGTGTCTGGCTACAAGGGAGGGTGCGAGGAGGGGACTTGGGTAGGAGTTGGACCTCCCTGATCTGGCACCCTCTAGACCTGACTGGTCCCAGATGAGGAATTTTTGGACCAGGGGAGGTCATTTCAGGGCTCCTGGTCCCCCCCCTTCCCCACTAGGCTTCTTTGCACCTCTATCCCCTGCAACCAAACTAAGCTGCCCACCCCTGCTGGTTCCCTGCACTTCCCCCAAAACCATCCCTCACAATCCAAGGGAGTGCAGCACCAGTTCCCTGCAGCCCCTCACAGCCCAGCTGAGCTGCCCATCTGTTCTGTATGCCCTCCCCATCCACCTCAGCCCAGCTGAGCCCTGCACTGGTTCCCTGCATGCCTCCCCCACAGCACAGCTGATCCCCGTTTCCCTGCACCTCCTCCAAGCCCCACAAAACTGCTGAGCCAAGAGCCGATTCCCTGTTTCTCCCTCCCCTTGGCCGTGTCCAGACTCAGGGGTTTTTTCGGGAAAAGTAGCCTTTTCCCGAAAAAACTTTCCCTGCATCCAGACTCAAGCCACGTTCTTTCGAAATAATTTCGAAAGAACGCAGCTTTTCTTTCGATGGCGGTAAACCTCGTTTCACGAGGAAGAACGCCTTCTTTCAAAAGTTCCTCTTTCGAAAGAAGGCGTTCTACAATGTAAATAGGGCTTCTTCAAAAGAGAGCATCCAGACTCGCTGGGTGCTCTCTTTCGAAAAAGCGGATTGCTCTTTCGAAAGATCCGCCTGCAGTCTAGACGCGATCTTTCGAAAGAGGCTCTTTCGAAAGAAGCCTGCAGTCTAGACATAGCCCTTGAGTCTAGCCCCAGTTCTCGGCACCTCCCTCCTCCTGCAGTCAAACTGAGCTCTGAGCCACACACACACACACACACACACACACACACACAAGCCCAGCCCCCCAGACCTCCCCACTCTGCAACCCAGCTGAGCTCAATTTCCCTGCACCTTCCCCCAAACCATGTAGACATGCTGAGCCAGTGCTGATTCCCTGCCCCTGCCTTCCTCCCTCCCCTTGGCTGTGTCTACACTGGCACGATCTTGCACCAAAGCGGCCGCTCTTGCGCAAAAATTTGCTGCCTGTCTACACTGGCCGTGTGTTCTTGCGCAAGTACACTAACGTTCTCATGTATGAAATCAGGGCTTCTTGCGCAAGAACTACGATGCTCCCACTCAGGAATAAGCCCTTTTGAGCAACTATTCTTGCGCAAGAGGCCAGTGTAGACAGGCAACAAGAATTTCTTGAGCAAGAAAGCCCTATGGCTAAAATGGCCATCAGCACTTTCTTGGACAAGAGTGTCCACACTGCCATAGATGCTCTTATGCAAAAGCACAGCTCGCACATGGAAGAGTGGATGTGTTCTTGCACAAGAAACAACCAGTGTAGACATAGCCTAAGAGATTCCTCACATGAGCAAAATGAATTTTGTGTTGTGCACCAGTATTGAGTTCATGTGGCTTGTTTGGATGTGCCACCCAAGTTATTAATAAATATTTTTAAACCTCTACCTTTTCCCTCTGCTGCCATGTCAGCTCCCCTGGTGCCTGCTGTCCCCAACTCCTCACCCTCCTCTGCTGTCCTGACTCCTGCTCTTCTCACTGTCCTCAGCCCTCCTGCAACCTGACCCCCTCCACCAGCCCTTCTCTCCTCCCTGTGCCCACTTCTCCAGTAGCCCCACTCTGATCATTTGAGCTATCCCTCCTCATCCCCTCTTCTAACACCTCCCACTACAAACCTGCCCTGCGTCTCTCCTCTGATGGTGGTCCCTCCAGAATCCCCTGGCACCTGCACCTTCTCTTACCCCTGCACCCTCCTGGTGCCTCCCCCTTCCCTCACTTCCCCTGCCCCCTTTGCTCCATTTTTCCCTGATGCCCACCCCTCACCACCCTCTGCCCCCATTCCCCTCATGCCCCTCTGCCCTCTCACATGACTTGCTCCATCCCAGCCTTCCTCATGCCCACCCCTTCTTTCAAGCCTTCTCCCAGCACCTCCCGCTCCCCCTCTAGCCCCCAGTGCCCTTACCCTTTCCCCTCCCAGCATCACCCTGTCCCCCTCCCACTGACACCTCCTCTCCCCTCCTGCCCTTTTCCTCATTGTCTGTGCTTGGCCCCCTGGCAATTGTCTCTCTTCCACCCCTGTCCCTTTGGTGCAGTGGTCCCCAACCACTGGAGGTTGCCGGGCGCCAGGGGGTGTTGCCGTTCGCTCGCCGGGCGCCAAAGGGCGGGGACACTTGCGCGCCCGGGGGCGGGTCCCCCCCAAGTGCCGTGTGCCCGGGGCCGGCGCCCCCTCCCCCCCAGAGCGTGGGTGGCCAATCTGCAGCGCTCCCGGGGCCGGCGCTCACCTTCAGGGAAGGTCGGGCACAGCAGGGACAGGTCCAGGGACAGGCTCTGGGGCCGGGCTGGGAGGACGCGCGTGCGCAGGGTCGGGACCAGCTCCATGCTGGCTAGCCGGCTCTCTCCCTCTTTTTCAGAGGGCGCGGGGGAGCACCGGCTCCTTGCAGAACCCCTCGTTGTGCTCCGCGGAACCCCAAGGTTCCGCGGAGCACCAATTGGGAAACACTGGTCTAGACCATCCCTGATAGACATTTATCTAACCTACTCTTAAATATCTCAAGAGATGGAGATTCCACAACCTCCCTGGGCAATTTATTCCAGTGTTTGACTACCCTGACAGTTAGGAACTTTTCCCTAATGTCCAACCTAAACCTCTTGCTGCAGTTTAAGCCCATTGCTTCTTGTTCTATCCCCAGTGGCCAAGATGAACAAGTTTTCTCCCTCCTCCTTATGACACCCTTTCAGAGATCTGAAAACTGCTATCATGTCCCCCCTCAATCTTCTCTTTTCTAAACTAAACAAACCCAATTCCTTCAGTCTTCCCTCATAGGTCATGTTCTCTAGATCTTTAATCATTCTCGTTGCTCTTCTCTGGACCCTCTCCAATTTCTCCACATCTTTCTTGAAATGCGGTGCCCAGAACTGAACACAATATTCCAACTGAGGCCTAACCAGTGCAGAATAGAGCAGAAGAATGACTTCTCGTGTCTTGCTCACAACACACCTGTTAATTCATCCCAGAATCATGTTTGCTTTCTTTGCAACAGCATCACACTGCTGACTCATATTCAACTTCTGGTCCACTATAACCCCTAGATCCCTTTTCTGCCATACTCCTTCCCAGACAGTCACTTCCCATTCTGTATGTATGAAACTGATTGTTCCTTCCTAAGTGGAGCACTTCGTATTTGTCTTTATTAAACTTCAAATTGGAGAAATGGTCTGAGGTAAATAGGATGTCCAGGTCATTTTGAATTATGACCCTATTCTCCAGATTAGTAGCAACCCCTCCCAGCTTGGTATCATCTGCAAACTTAATAAGCGTACTTTCTATACCAATATCTAAATCATTGATGAAGATATTGAACAGAGCCAGTCCCAAAACAGATCCCTGAGGAACCCCACTTGTTATGCCTTTCCAGCGGGATTGTGAGCCATTAATAACTACTCTCTGGCTGCGTCTAGACTGGCATGATTTTCCACAAATGCTTTTAACGGAAAAGTTTTTCTGTTAAAAGCATTTGCGGAAAAGAGTGTGTAGATTGGCACGGATGCTTTTGCGCAAAAGCATTTTTTGCGGAAAAGCATCCGTGCCAATCTAGACACGGTTTTGCGCAAGAAAGCCCCGATCGCCACTTTCACCATCGGGGCTTTTTTGCGCAAAACAGTTCTCCCCTGTCTACACCGGCCCTTTTGCACAAATACATTTGCGCAAGAGGGCTTATCCCTGAGCGGGAGCATCATAATATTTGTGCAAGAACACTGACAATCTTAAATTAGATCGTCAGTGTTCTTGCGCAAATTCAAGCGGACAGTGTAGACAGCTGGCAAGTGAGTATGGTTATCCAGCCAGTTATGCACCCACCTTATAGTAGCCCCATCTAAGTTGTATCTACCTAGTTTATTGATAAGAATATCATGTGAGACCGTATCAAACGCCTTACTAAAGTCTAAGTATACCACATCCACCGCTTCTCTCTAACTTCCTCTGAAGACACTAAATTTGGGAGAGAAATGTGATAAGTAAGGTTAAAATTCTAGCACAGGTACTTTTCCTGAAAGTTTGGGACAGGTCGCCAACAATAAACAAAAATTCACAGAAGCCTGTGACTGGTGTTTCTTGTAAGTTGTGCACTTGTGCGGCCAGACAAGAGATATTCAAATGCCTCGCAGCTGATTAGCAGAGCGCACACAGCTAGATTTTTTTGTTTCGACTGGTGGTGCACATAGGCACATGCCTCAATACGTATAAAATGTATTCTGCACACCACTGGAAAAAAAAATTCACATATGGATGGAAAAGATTAGAGGGAATATTGCTTCTGACCTGTCCTTAAAAATATCCTGGGCGCAGAGGGCAAACAAAAAGTCAAGGAAACATGAGGATCTATCATTATTTATAAATTAGACATATGCTGACATATGATTTTAAAATGAATGCATTGGGTTTTAAAGATAAAGGAACTGTGTCT